>NC_083105.1:13122400-13441024 GCF_949774975.1 Lagenorhynchus albirostris | reverse complement strand
GTGGAGACATCTTCCTCCAGCTCAGGTGATCAGCAAAGTTCATTGCTCCTTCTTTAAGCAGTGGAAGGGAATAAAGATAATATGTTTTCCTTTTGTTTGTTTTTAATTTATATGTTTCTATCAGTGTCATCTCCTTTGGTGTCATCTTGTGAACAGAGATCTTTCATATTGTATTTTTCTTACTGTTAGTCTTAAAGTTAGCTATTTCTGTTCTTTTAGTGGTTAGATGTCTAAATATGTATATTTAACTTAAAGTAACCTAAAGTTTATCTTTATTATCTTCCTGAACAATAAAAGGACCATAGAATGCTTTTATGCTTCTTACCTTCCAATAATAAAAATGATGCCTATTTTTAGTTCCTTTTTAACCCACAAACGTCATTTTATTGCCGTGTACAATTCTAAATTATTTAGCTTCACCCACATTTACTTTTCCCACATTTACTTTTTTTCCCTTCATCATCTCTCCTTGTATCTTATGCCTTTTTTGAGGCTCACATTTTTTCCCTTTTTAAATATATAGTTTATGAAGGTCCCTTGGTAGTAAATATTTTTTTTGCCTGAAAATATCTTTATGTCACTCTTTTTCTTAAAAGATGCTTTCTCTGAATACATACATTCTAGATTGACAATGATTTTCTTTCACTACTTTTGATATTATTCAGTCACCTTCTGGCTTTCATTTTTGTGGATGAGAAGTCATCTGTCGTTTTGTAGCCCCTTCGACAGTAACGTGCATTTTTACCTTCTGGGATTTATTAGATTTCCTGAACCTGTGGAATTATGCCTTTTAGTGATTCTGAAAAATTTTCAGATAGTAATCTTCCTAAGTATGACCTTTGTCTCTCTAGTCTTTCTATTGTCTTGTGTGGAAACCAATTGGTTATTAGACCTCCTTGCTCTATCCTCTATGACTCCTTTTTTCATATTTCCTGTCTTTTTGTCTTTCTTGATTACAATCTTGGTAATTAATTAAACCTATCTTCCAGTTCACTGAGACTCTTCATCTCTTCATAATTTGCCATGTAATCTACTCATAGAGTTTCTAATTACAGTAAGTCCCCTACACACAAATGAGTTCCATTCTGAGAGCATGTTCGTAAGTCCAATTTGTTCATAAGTCCAACAAAGTTAGCCTGGGTACCCAACTAACACAATAGGCTATATAGTACTGTACTGTAATAGGTTTATAATACTTTTCACACAAATAATGCATAGAAAAACCACAAAAAAATAAAGAAAACATTTTCAATCTTAGACTAAAGTACCTTGAAAAGTACAGTAGTACAGTACAACAGCTGGCATGCAGGGGCTGGCATCGAACGAACAGGCAAGAAGAGTTACTGACTGGAGGAGGGAGAGGAGGTGAAAGATGGTAGAGCTGAAGCATTGTCAATAATAGGAGATGGAGGGCAAGCTGCAATTTCACTCACACCTGACGTGGATGGAACACAGGTTCACATCTTTGAAAGTTTGCAACTTTTAGGTTTGTATGTAGGGGACTTACTGTGTTATTTATTCGGTTATTATTTTTAAAGTTCCATTTGGTTCTTTTTCAAAATTTCCTGATCAATTTTGATAGTTTTTTTTGGGGGGGTGGAGTTGGTCTTTTGTCATACTTTTAATACCGTATTTTATTTCTTTAAATATGTTATTTATACTTATTTTAAAATTTCCCTTATGTTAATTCTAATACTGAGAGTCTTTATGAGTCCAGTTCTGCAATTTTGTTGCTGTTCATGTTTTAAATCGTAATCATAATGACTTGCAAATTATGTAATTTGTTGCTGTGAGTGCATATTCTTTGCAACATTACTCCTCAGGGACCTGAGTTTATTTATTTTTTATTTTTTATGTTTTTGCGGTACGCGGGCATCTCACTGTTGTGGCCTCTCCCGTTGCGGAGCACATGCTCCGGACGCGCAGGCTCAGCGGCCATGGCTCACGGGCCCAGCCGCTCCGCAGCATGTGGGATCTTCCCGGACCGGGGCACGAACCCGTGTCCCCTGCATCGGCAGGCGGACTCTCAACCACTGCGCCACCAGGGAAGCCCTCTATTTTAGATTTTAACTAATTACCTGGAAGAGAGATTCAGGAGTGCTATAGGGACTTGCAGGTGTGTTCCACCAGGAGGGAAGGCAAATGCCACAGAGGAGGAATGGAAGAAACGGGCTGGAGCTATGGGTGGGACTGACAGCAAACCAGGGAGGGGAAGTGAGGCAGCTTCTTTCTACCAGCTGTGGTCAACATGTGGCCCTTAATGGACAAGCTAATCAGTGAAGCGGACTCTTGTTTCTTTAAGATGTCTGGTTTACCAGTTGGGCCCAGCTCTTTTAACAGACCTCCACCCTGTTTCCATGGTACCTGCCTGCATCACTCGTACTCAAAGCAGCAGCATGCAGTGTTTAAGGGTGAGTTCTCTGGAGTCAGGCAGGCTGTCAAATTTCAGGAATGTAATTTTCCATAAGTTACAACCTCTCTGATGGTCTCATCTATACAGTGGTGATGATCAAGGCCAGGATGAGGCTAAGGTGAATGGGAAGCCTACAGTGCAAAATTTAAGGAGGTACCCACTCTCTAGGTTGTGTCAGTTCAGGGAGGTCACTGGCTCAGCCCTGAGAATAAGTGCCTCCTTAAAATTTTAGCCCTAGGCACCCAACTTGTTCACCCTAGTCCCCTGGCCCTGGTGATGACCATATCTACCTCATATGGTTGATATGAGAATTAAATAAAATTATGCACAGAAAGTAATTAGAAGAGGGTTGGCTACATGGGGACAGTAAATATTCAGATGCTAAGCTACCGTATCCCCCCCTCTCATCTCCAATATGCCAATCTTGCCAGGCTGTGGAAAGGTGACCCAAAGAATTTGTTAGAAATGTCAAGCCTTTCGAAGGGGAAAAAAGCATCTGTTAGAATGAATAGAGCCCTGTCTTTGTGGGAGCAAAAATGAAAAGAGGCTCACAGTGTGAGCCCTCTGGGTAGCTGACATTTGTAAACAATAATCTACATAATTGTATATAGAAATAGGGTGTTTTATTTGAATAGTAGTAACTCATGAATAGTAGTAACTCATGACGACAAACACTGATTACTCCTGAATAACAGCCCTTCCCCTCCCTCTTCTTCCTTCTGGAATAGAGCACTTCCCACGACAGATGCTGAAAATGATAGGTGCTCACTTCCTCAAACTCCCTTGGAGCTATGGCAAGAGGATATGAACTTATTTTAAGAATTTTCTTCCCTAATGAAGAGAGATGCCTCAGTGGCACACAGCTGGTAAGTGGCCCCAACCTATATTTGTTAAATACCCTGTTAATATCACAGCATCACTCTGTGGAATAATGGAATTGCAGAGTTGGAAGCTACCTTAGAAATTAAGCACTCATCTCTAGAAAGCAAAATGGACTCAGAACTTCTTTTTGTTTATACTTTTGTGTTTGTTTTATTCTTCCCATCCAGCTTCTGAATTCTTCTTAAGAGAGAACTTTGTCATATTGTAACCGATCCAGATAGAGAGGAGTTTTGATAGCTGGTGAGTGTCATGGCGATATCTACAGGAAACCAACCAGATCTGGAGCCACTAGCAGGGATGGAGGGAAAACCAAGACTGAAAGGGATGGTCAACTGTGGGCCTGCCTGAGTCTATTCCCTTTGAATGTGAGGCTGGTGTCATTTCTCCAATCTGGAAGCTGGCAGCTGGGCTGTCAGAAAGCTTCAGAGGGCAACCCTTGGCAACAACACTGAACAGCCCTGGGGAGTTTGTCTGTAGAAGGACGTGCTGGAAGCAATCGTGAGACACCTGCAGATTGACAACATGAGAGATGGTGAAAATTAATAGCATAGTGCCTTCATCTGAGGGTGGAAGGGGGACAATGAGAAAAAGTAATCAGCAAAGCCTGAACTCAGTGAAGTCAGTTACAGAAGGTAATGTGGAAGGGGTGAGTTTGGAGCTGGGAATTCAGAAAATCGCTGGATGTATTTGAGCCAGGAAAGGATATTGGAGATCTTCACATTTAGTGTTTTCTAATTCAAATTATACATGAGAGGTAGGCAAACCTTTTCTGTCAAAAGCCCAATAGCAAATATTTTTGACTTTGTGGGCATCGGTCCCCGTTGCAACTACTCAACTCTGCCACTATAGCATGAAAGTGGTCATCGACAATGACCAAGTGAACAGGTGGGGCTGGGTTCCAATAAAACTTTATTAACAACGGAAGATGGTGGGCCGGGTTGGCCTGTGGACTGTAGTTTGCCAGCCTGTGCTCTGGGGGCCCAGAAAGACAGAGATACGGCATCTACTCTATGCCAGGCACTGTCTGGACTGTGGGAATATATAGAAGAAAAAAAGCACTGACCTTTTTTCTAAGATTTTACAGTTTCTCCTCTCCTGGCTTTTCAACTCCTCTTTTATCTTGGTCACCACCATCAGCTCTCTTCATGGGGCGTCTTCTACAGGTCAGACTTATTCTAGGAGATGGATATATATCTAGATATATGTGTGTGTGTGTGTGTGTGTGTGTGTACATATATATATATATATATATATATATATACACATACACATATATATGTTATTTTAAAGCTTCAAACAGTCCTGCAACATAAGTATTTTCATCTCCCTTTTGCTAACTAAGGAAATCAGAGCTCCAACTTGCCCAAAGCCCTGGAGCTCATAGGTGCCAGAGCTGGAATGTAAACCTAGATCTTTCTTGTTTCAAAATACCTGCTTATTTCAAGAGGCATTATGGATTTAGAAAAGGGGCCTGGAGACGCACTGCTTGGGAGTGAATTCTGACTGTGTGACTCTGGGCAAGTTATTTAACTTCTCTTATTTTCCTCATCTGTAAAACGGACACAATAAAAATACTTACTTCATAGGGTAGGTGATGATAAATTAACCTAAGTAGATCTCTTAAGAACAATGCTAGGGGTAAAATGGGTGTTACATAAGTATTTGCTATTGCTGTTTTTATTGAAAGAGGAACTAGACACGTGAAGAGGAAAATTACAGTATCCCAGGTAGAATATTACAAAGGTTCTTATAGTCAGTGTGATGCAACGCTTCTTAACTGTAGGCAGTTTGGCTCCCCAGGGGACACTGGACAATGTAGGGGTACATTTTTGATTGTCATGACTGGGGAAAGGGGACAGTTACTGGCATCTAGTGGGTAGAGGTACGGAATGCTCCCAGTCTACACTGTACAGGGCGCCCCCACCCCCGCCCTGCCCTTGCCCCAACAACAAAGAATTGTCTGGCTCTAAATGTCAACACTGTTGCAATATTTTGAACAATGAGGAAGAACAGGAGGACCATGGAGTGATGTATTTACTCTCAGCAAAGAATTGTTTAGGGACAAAAATAGGATAAGAACCCTTATCTATAGAGTCCACGTCCTGAGTTCTTTCTCCTCCCCCACATTGCTACAGGGACAACTGTGGAGTGAGCAGTGGCAATCTGGCTGGTGGCAACTTCATGTGCAAAAGCTTAGAAGCAGGGAAAATGTGGGTCTGGGACAGAACATCCTGATTCACTTGATTTAAATGGTCTCAGTGTGCGGGAGTCATGAGAAGCAAGAGAGGGAGGTGGGAAGGGGCCCCTGTGAAGAACTCAAGAGTTAGTGGCAGAGGTGATAGGGCTCCATGCTGGGCGTTTGAGCCAAGGAATGATAACTAGCTATTAGGACGAGAGAGGATCCATGCAGGAAAAGTCTGGAGTCTGGCGGGTCAGCTGACAGGTGACTGAGCCCCGAGCCCCTAGATTAGATGGGCAAGAGGAAGAAGAGGTGACTCTCAGAGACTTGGAGGAGGGGTCTCTGTGGAACTTGTCCATAACATGTGCTCTGCCTTCAGTCAGAGAAGAACGGGAGCTAATGACCTCTGGCCATGCATGCAAACCTCCTTCTGCACAGCCCCAAGTAGTTCGGTGCCTGCTAATGAGGTTTTCTGGAGGGCTGTTGAAGATCATTAAAAAGCAGTTTTTGCAAACCCAATATTAGTTTTTAAGTAGTTAGCAAGGGTAAGCCCTCACTGCTCGGTGTTAACCAAAGCGAGTGAAGAGTTGCCATTCAGGAAACAGAGAGAGGCAACGGTAATCCTTCAGGTCCCATGGGTGGTGGGCGGTGCTTCTGAATCAATTTTATCCCATTTATTTCCATTTGAGTCACAAAATGTTTTTTGAACACGTTTTCCATTACTAGAACTGTGCTAATCATTGAAGAATTATTAGTGATAATAGTAATAATAATAATTGTAAAAATAGAAATTTATTAAGCATCTACTATAGATTAGGAACTGTGCTAAGTGCTTTAAATAAACAGAAAAGCTTCTCTGTAATCCTTCAACACAGCTGCAGAGTAAGAATTAACAACCCCATTGTGCACATGAGGATTTTGAAACTGAAAAAAAACAAAATCGAGATCCTTTGAATCTGTCGATCTAATGGGACAAATGCTTAAACAAATGAATGTTATATCCTTTGATAAGACTGGAAACACAGTAATAATTGTTAACATTTATGAAATACTGTTAATGTGCCACGTGCTGTTCTGCTTTCTTTCCATGTGAGAGCTCATTTATTTCTCACAAGGCATTATGAGGGAATTACTACAATCCCCATTTTTCAGACAGGGAAAGTGAGACACAGAGCAGTCGTAAGAATCTTGGTAAAATTAGACAACTAGTCAGAGGAAGAGCAGGGTACAAGCTCGGGTATCACGTTAGTTACTCTAACCAACACTCATTTTGTTCACCTATATAACAGACTTAACAAAAATATTGATCTCACAGACGTTGCAAGGATTCAACCATCCAATGGGCATAACATATTTAGTGGAATGCCTGGCATATATCGCATGCTCCGTAACAGCCTCATCCAGGTGTTTTTTTCATGACCTTATCCTCAACGTCTAGAACATTGCCTGGTACAAAATAGGCAATCAACAAATATTTGTTGAATATATGTTAAAATGTCAGCTATCAAGCAATCATTATTATTGTTATTGAGGAGAGATGAAGGGTAATTTTGCATCACAATGTCTGAAGGAATTTATATGGCAACAAAGAATAAGGCGTGCTGGGAAAGATGATTTGGGGAAACTCTTCTGACATATAATCATAAGATGGCTGAGACATTGCTGGTGCAAACCAGCATCCCAAGCTTGGGAAAATGCTCTTGAGGTATCTGAGGGAAGAGATGTGTATGTAGAGATGAATGTGTAGCGGAGGTAGTTGCCATAGAAGCCAGTACATTCCCCAAACCAAGAAGGTGGACACCTAGGGAAGAAGAGCTCTGTGCTGAGAACAAAGGCCAGCCTTCCTCTGCAGCTGTAGCTCCTCCCCGTGTCCTTAGGAGAAAGGCAGCCCATGAGAGGGGAGGAGAATAAGTAGTTTGTCTCAGAAAATGGGGAGGTAATCTCAGAAATCGAAGGTGAAGAGTTTTAAGAAGGAGGTCATCAACAATGTCGACACTGGAATTCTATTTTAGGACTCAATTGGACAAGGGAAAACTCACAGTAGGTCCTGTATAAGCAAACATACATGTTGAGTGGACTTGCTGAAGAACAGAGTCTAAGTGAACATCCAGGACTTGGACTCCAGTGTCTGACTCCCAAGCCATAACTTTGTGCTATCCCTATGTCAACTCTGAATGTTTCCCTTTGAATCCCCCAAGCTTCATCTCACACATCCCTTGAGCACACCTATGTTCATGCCCTTAATTCTTCCTGGCATGCCCCTCTTCCTCTACCTATGTTGGTCAAAATTTTTGCAATGGTTTAAAAGATTCACTCTTCTTCCATCATGAAGTTGTATCTGATCCTTCCCAGCTATAAGTCATCACATGTTTTTTCTTCGGCTTCTCATCTATAATTCTCTTGTAACACTGATCTCATTGTGCCTTTTATTACACAACTGATTGTCTCTTGTTCTTTTTTGACTCACTTGGGGCCCCTTAGGGCAAGATGGTTCTCTTTATCTTGGTGTCCCCCGTGACACTTAGCACAGTGCTTTGGACATAGCACAGGGTCAATAACACTCGTGAAGTTGAAATAAGACATAAACAGGGTGTATTTCTCTCCATCTATTACCTCCCAACTTATCTTTAGAGATTCATGTTTTCTATAGAGTCAAAGATTTCATAAAATTTAAAGAAGAGCCTAAAAATACTCTTGGGCAAAAAGAAAGATGCATGAAAGAGTGGAAAAACTTAAATGCAGTACATCAACAAGGCACTAGTTGAATAAACTTTGGTATGGCCACATGGCTATAAGAAGGAGTATGTTTATAAACAGCAGTGGAGTGATCTCAAAATATATTCTGGAAGTAAATTAAGCAAAATGGACAAAAACGTGTAATTTAAGAAAATATGAGTGAGGATATAAATCATATATGTATATATATGTATATATATACAAATATTTATGTTTTTATACACCTTTATTGGAGTATAATTACCTCACAATGCTATGTTAGTTTATGTTGTACAACAAAGTGAATCAGCCATATGCATACATATATCCCCATATCCCCTCCCTCTTGAGCCTCCCTCCTACCCTCCCTATCCCACCCCTCTAGGTGGTCACAGAGCACCAAGCTGATCTCCCTGGGGTACGCTGCTGCTTCCCACTAGCTGTTTTACATTTGGTAGTGTATATATGTCCATGCTATTCTTTCACTTCGTCCCAGCTTATCCTTTCCCCTGCCCCATGTCCTCAAGTCCATTCTCTACGTCTGCGTCTTTATTCCTGCTCTGCCACTAGGTTCATCAGTAACATATATATGTGTTAGCATACGGTATTTGTTTTTCTCTTTCTGACTTCACTCTGTATGACAGACTCTAGGTCCATATTTATAATAATGCTGGGAAGATAAACCAAAAACGCAAATGAAAAAGGTTACACATACCTCTAAGAGCAGTGAAGAAACAAGATGAGGGGCATAGGGGGTGAAGTTAAATATCTCTGAATTAGACTCAACTCTGGAACCAGAAAGACATTTTACATAATTACAAAGCAAAATCAAATTTAGAAGATAGCAATCTCTAAAGATTGAAAGCAAAGTGAATTTTAATTGTATGTTCAATAACCAAATAGAGAAGAATTATTTCGAGTGACTTCAAAACACAATAATTTGACTGCATCTCTAGTGGCATATACTCCATGGGTAAAAATAGCTATAGAATACACTTAAACATCTGCAGTAATGGTAATGTTGGTGTAGTGTTGGTATGTTTATTCTGAGACTTCTGTGTGTACATTGTGGGATAAGTTGAGTGCTTATATTGGTATCTTGAGAGCTAGAATTATTAGTGTGGGGGGAAAGATGTAAAGGTGTCAGGTTGAAGAGAATAAGTAAAAACTCCTTAGTCCTGAATTTGATTTAGAAGTTTGAGTATGACTCATATTGAATTTCCTCAAATGAAAAAGAAAACAAAAACCTTATTTTCTAGCTTAGCCCACTGAAAAGAACTAGATACAATGCCCAATCCTGTAGCAGTGAGTACCCCTAGCACTCATAGTGTGGTCCCCAAATCCCACTTCCAAATAGAAGAAACTAGGGCGCTCTGTAGAAATGTCTGACTCCAGATCTTGGACAGATAAAATAATAAGATGAGCCTGGACCATTTTCCTAGAACCCAGAAAGCGGTTATAACTTAATGGGAATATGTCCAGAAGACTTGGAAGCCACCTTTATGAGACATCTATTGGCAAAAGAGAGACGACAAAATATATTTAAATCTGTGTTCATAAACATACTTCAGCCAAACAAGATTTTTATTTTGGCTATAATGGAATAACTGGGACAAGTCTAGCCCTCCTGCTGTAAACAGCTAGAAAACTGGACAAAATCTATAGGAAAAAACCCAGGTTTCAGACATTGAACAAGAGATAGTACAGAGTCTGATTCCTGAAAGATCATGAGCTCGTTGAGCGCTCTGGATTCCTCCATGGAGGCACTCTTTAGACCCTGATGCAGCGAGGGGGATCTCAGGAAAAACATTATGGTCTTAACCAAGTTGAGAAGACAAAGATCGGAGTTCGAGGAGACAAACGGCTGGAATTTGCGGGAAAGAGAATCAGAGAAGAGAATGCCGTAAAAAGAAAGCTCCAGGCATCTGAACATGGTTTTCTTGAGTCTGTTGACAAATACTAAATCACTGATACATTACATAAATGCATACGGTATAACTGCAAGGTTGGGCAAAGAACAACCAGGGAGCTGTAAGTTAAATAAATCCCAGATCCCATACAGGGCTGGAGACATTAGAGCTCCCACCAGCTGGAGTGGAGAGAGTCCTTGTTGAACATCAGGCATTCAGTAGAGACCCCAGAGGGGTCTTTAGTACTAAGGATCCTTAAAGTAAGGATATCCTTACTTTAGTAGTAAGGATAAACTAGCCTGGATTAAAGTCTACTGTAAACGCAACCTAATGAAGCTTCAAACCAAACCTCAGAAAGAATGGGTAATTATCCAGTAACTTAAACACTTGCTAGAACAAAGTCCAACACTCTTTGAAGGAAGGTTACAGCCATTTATTGTATATTTATACCACAATGAAACTATAGATTTCCTTCCTTCAAAGGGAGATGAGTGAATTGCCAACAATCACATGAAAAGATACTCAACAACACTGGAGATGAAGAAAAGGAAAATTAAAACCATAATGAGACACTACTACATACCTAGCAGAATGCCTGAAATCGGAAAGATTGACCATACTATATGTTGTCAGTGATATGAATCAACTGGAAATCATACACTGCTGATGAGAATATAAAATGATACAATCACTTGGAAAATTGTTTGATGGTTTCTTAAAAAGTTTAGCATTTACTTACGACACTACCCAGCCATACCACTCCTAGACATTTTCCCAAGAGAAATGAAAACATATATCCACACAAAGACTTGTAAATCACTTTTCCTGAAAGCTTTATTCATAATAGCTCAAAACTGGAGATAGCCCCATTGTCCATCAACTGATGATACATAAATTATTTGACATCCATATAGTGGTGGTACTTAGCAATAATATAACTACCGGTACCTTCACTGACGTGGATGAATCTCAAACACATTTTGCTGACACAAGACACAAAATGCAAATCTGATCTACAGCGATAGAAATCAGGATTGTGATGTTCTGGGGACAGCTCTGGGGGTCGATTGACTGAACTTCCTGTTGGCAATACCTTAAAACATATTGGGAACCTAACCCTTTCTCACCACCAACCCTGCCACATTCTGATCTAAGTCACCATTATCTCTCTCCTGGATCGTTTGCATAGCTTCCTAACTGATCTCCTTGTTTCCACCCTGACTCTACTTTAACTTACTCTCTTTGCAGAAGATGGAGTGATCCTACTTCCTATGGAATTCACATCAAGTAACCCCTCTGTTCAATGCTCCCCCTTTTACTCAAAGTAAGCGCTGAACTTTCTATAAAACTACAAAGCCAAGTGTGGCCTGGCTCCCACGGATTCTCTGAACTCATTGTGTGCTACTCCCCTTGCTCACCCTGCTCCAGCCACACAGGTCTCCTTGCTCATCACTGAACATGTCAGGCATGCTCCCATCTCAGAGCCTTTGCACTGGCTGTTCCCTGTGCCTGGAATTCTCTTCCCTCCAGATAGCCACATGGGATGCTCTCCCATTGCTTTCTTAAATATCCTTAAATGCCATTGCGTTCATTGCCTACGGCTGCCATAACAAAGTCCTACAAAATGGGTAGCCTAGAACAACAGAAATTGTTCTCTCTCCTTTCTGGAGCTTAGAAATCCAAAATCAAGTTGTTGGAAGAGCCACTGTCTCTCTGAAGCCTCTAGAGGAGGATTCTTCTTTTTTACCTCTTCTTAGCTTCTGGTGGTTGTTGGTAATCCTTGCAATTGTACCACTCCAATCTCTGCCTCTGCTGTCACATAGCTGCCTTTCCAGTGTGCCTCTCTGTCTTCACATGCTGCTCTCTTCTCCATGTTTATATCCAAATTTCCTTCTTATAAGGACAATAGTCATCAGATTGTGACCCACTCTAACCCAGTACGGCCTCATCTCAATTTGGTTACATCTACCAAGACCCTATTTCCAAATAAGGTCACATTTACAGGTACCAGGGGTTAGGACTTAGGCATATCTTTTTTGGGGGGGCACAATTCTACCCTCTACAGGCACTTTTAAGTGAGACCTTCTCTGGCCACCCCTATCTAAAATTGAAGCCCTTTCCCCACACCTCCCGTCACTCTTCCTTATTTCCTTAACACCTGCATTAAACATATCACATATGTTGCTCACTTTAAAAAGATTTCTGCCTTCTTCCAGTGGAATATGAGCTCCATGAAGGCAGGAGATTTTGTCTTTTTTGTTCACTTCTCTATCCTTAGTTCTACTAGGCACTCAATACATATTTGTTGAACAAACAAAGGAATGTTGTGGAAAATTAGGTGTTTGGGCCACAGCGCAGAACTTAATTTCTCCTGACTCTTTGCAGATTCATATTGACCTAAGCACAATTTTTCCTACATGAGAAACAACTTTGGTATAAACCTAAGAGTCTCCGCAAATAGCAAAACGATCGTACTCTACTCCCTTCTCACAGGTCAGTGTGTTTGGTTCCTGCCTAACTACTCTTCTTGTTCTCAATTCATTTTCCCCAAGATTGTCGGTTATCTTAGGGGATTCATAAATCCATTTCACGAAAGGGACTAGACAATCATCGCTGAGACAAGAGGAGGAAAGGATGTTCTATTATAGCTTCTTTCTGATCAATACTAGTCACTTGCTGTCATTGCCCAAGCTTTGATTCTTGTGTACCTTTATTTCCGCTGTCACCGCCACACCAATTCTTCCACACCAATGCTTTTTGCAATCCATTGGTGGGTGGAAAAAACCAATTTACTTGAATGTGACTGGATTCTTAAAAAATATACTAAAAAGAAAGAATTCAAGTTGTGTCAGGAAGTTTTTGTAAGTATTATTTCCAGAAAATTTTGTTTTGGTTAAGTGTGTATGTTTATGGGTATGTGTGTCAGATCTTGATGTAAAAAGTGTTCTGTACAGACATTCACTCTCTCTCTCTCTCTTTAATTACAGGAGGAACTTGTTAAGAATGGATGTTTGATGCACCATTTCCTCACATTTAAGTCTCCTGCTGTGCTTCCTGTCATTATAGCACAGTCATCACCTGAGCTACCCATTAGTGTGCACAAGGGGCATCTGGGGAGATCATTAAGAGGCGCTTCCCAGGCCCCACCCACCCTAGGGGCAGCGACTCCATACGTCTGGGTTGAATTCAGCTGAGTCACTTTGCTGTACAGCAGAAATTGCACAACGTTATAAATCAACTATACTTAAAAAAAAAAAAATCTAGAGAAAAAAAAAAGAAATCTTGTCCCAATGGCTTAGCAGGTGGTACAACTCACTGTCACTCGCTCTTGGAAGATAAGAAATATAAAGCAACGGAACTCTAGTAACCTGAGGTGTATCACTGACTTTTGGACATTCAGGACATCGTGAGGAGTGAATGGCCCAGAGAGTTGCTTTCCTTTATTGCAAATACACAGAACTGATTTCAATTTACATAGAGTGATTGAGAGAGTGACCAGCCTGGGCTATCTAGTCCGTTCTACCTGTGAAGGAATGAAATGACAGGGACAGTGAAAGAAGAGGTCACATGTTTGCAGAGAAGGCAGGGAATGCAAACTCTCGCCATCCAGGGCTGAATTTAAGTATGCATTTCCATACTGATGCACTATCAGAAGTGGTGTGGTGAAAGTGAAATTGAAGCCAGCACTCTACTTCAAATATAATGGAAAGTTAATAGATGTTGAGGGGATGAAGGTGCTACTCTAGAAACCTACAAATCTATAAATCATTACAAACATTGTTTCTCTGGGTAAAAGTGCTCTCTCTTCCAAACAAATAAATGACTTGGAAAGTAACATTTTTAGGTAGAACAGCATCCTAAATTGGTGAAAGTCTGTCTTAAAATGTTCTCCCAAGGAATGGGATATTAAGTTTTTCCTCTCCTAAACAATGGAATGCCTAATTATTTCTCTTCCAAATAGTTTCATGCTCAATTGTTCCTCTCTCAAGCAATGGCACATTCAATCAGTCCTCTCCCAAACAATGGAGACCACTCAGTTGTTCCTCTTCCAACAGTTGAGTAGTCAATTGTTCCTCTCCCAAGCAACGAACCATTCAATTATTCAGGTGAATGCAGTTGAAGAGATTTCATTTCTAGCAGTGTAAAGCAAAGCTGTGCTCACAGCACTGTTTGGGGCCCAGCTCACTTCTGTTGGAGTCGGGCAAGTGCATGGTTACTATCATGATCCTTTGGGATCATTTTGAAACTCTCTGAATAGGAGAATATCAGTAACTTATTGGAGCTTCACATTCTCCTGCCAACCAAGCAAAGTGACAAGAATGATCTCCATTTAACGTTTGAGCTTGTGGATACCATTACGGATATGTCACAGCTGAGGGGAAACTGAACAGAATACTTTAATATCACATCTGTATTCATTGAGCTCCTGCTACAAAACTGAGTACCATCCCTGCTCTCAGGAGGCTCACATTCTAGTTGTCTAGGGAGATACAACACGAGAGAATCATTTCAGTGGTTGCCAACTGCCCAGGTGACTCAGAGGATGCAGAGCTCCACTCCGCCTGGAGAGTTGGGAAAGGCCGCCCAAAGACGACAGTCCACTTTGGGCCTTGAAAAATGGCAAGTATTTTGACAAATTCAGAAGACTAGGAAGAATACATCTGGGCAGAGAGAAAAGCACAAGCATGGCGTGAACATTCCCAGCTTAGGATGGTGGAAAGCTGTAGCTGGTCTTGGTTTCGGATGCAGGCAGCAGTACGTGGCAGCTTGTAGCAAGCAGCAGTGAGAAGTAGCAGGAAGTGAGATCTTAGGTCCGGGACCGGGAGTCCTAACCACTGGACCACAGGGGCCAGCAGCTAGGGCCTGGGTCCCTAGTTCTCACCTGCCTTGTCAGGAAAAAATTCAGGCAAGGAGGCAGAAGGTAAGGACAAAAGTAAAAAGTTTATTGGAAGAGAAAAGTACATGCGGAAAGACGCATGGGCGAACTCTGAGAGTCGCGCCTTTGGGAAGTTTAAATCTTTTATGAGGGGGCAGTCTTCCGGGTCTTTGTCTTCTTTTTGGCCAATCGTATTGTTTGGACCCCATGGCTAATTTGCCTCTGGAACCTCCCCTGGGTGTGTACGCACCCTTTAGTTAAGATGGATCCCACTGCAAAGGCCTCGGGGAGGAGACAGCAGGACTTACAATGGTCTGGCATCTCCTGCCTTGTTGACCCCGTGAAGGCTTTTGCACATGCATAGTGTCTTCCTTGTCCCAAGGATGGGAAATGTGTAGCCTCTTGATCCTTTAATAGGGTTTAGTCCCACTCTGTCCCTGCCATAAAAATGCCCAATGTCTGGTTATTTACCCTATTCCTGTTGCTGGTTTTATGTTGAGGTGGAGATCTCTAAATATGGACAGGAGTCCGGTCATAAATATGTAGTCCTGGAGCCCGTTTATCTCTTGCTTCAGGAAATGTAAACAGGGGGCTGGTAATGAATGTCCGGCCTGGAGCTCATCTTCTCACCCCAGGAGGTGTGAACAGGAGGTCAGTTGTAAATGTCTAGCCTGGAGCCCATCTATCTCCTGCCTCAGCATGTTTTAGATACAGGATACTTGGAGCAAGGTGATGAGACTTGAGGCCGAATTTTGAAGGACGTGAAGTGACATTCTCTGGAGTTTTGCTTTTCTTCTGAAACCCTCCAGTTATACAGAAGGCAAGAGAAGACGTGATTGACAGCAGAGAGCCCAGAGATTAGCACAGTCTCGGAGATGTCCATCTAAGCCCTGATTACACAGGACATGGGGTGAGGTCCCTGATGTCCATGAAACTGATGAAAAAGTGGAACATACACAAAAGTGCCAAGTTTGCCCGTGTCTGACAGGAGCCACATTTCTTGCCTGACTCCTGTTTCCTATCTGTAGTCTCCAGATCTTTGTGGTTTCTCAAAATTCTTCTGAAGGCAGGATGTGAAACAAATGCTCCAAGGAATGTCCCTACTACAGAGACCCTTCATCTGTCTTGGACACACAGATGAAGTGTTCGGGGGATATAAACAGTGCACGGAGATGGAGATGGCACGCTGGTCATCTCTCCTCCTGGAGGTAGAAAGTCACCTCCAGCTACCGAGGAAGGGTCAACAGGATACCGGACACAGATAAGCTCCCCTTAAGCACCTAAAATCATCCTTTAGGGGTGAAGCTTATGAAAATAACACAATCCTTTGTCAAAATTGCGAAAATCAGAATATATCAAGGCAAACAAATGTCACACGTAATGTCTTCACCCAGAACGAATTAGGTTAACATTTTACTACTCTTGATCACATCCTTTCTCTTCTATGCATAGGTATACATAGAGCTTTAAAACATTTCAAGCAAAATTAGAATTATACTGGTGATGCATGGTTTTTACTCTGCATTTTAATTTTACCTTCTCTCATGAGTATTTTTATGTGTTAATGTACTTTGAAAATATCAATATGTGAGGTCTTTATGTGTGAAACAAATATCATTTTTATCATGCTCACTGTGTGTGCCATTTTACATATCTTAACTCATTTATTTCCCACAGAGACTCTATGAGGAAAGTGATTTTCTTTCCTTTTTTTTATTGTGATAAAGTATACATAACATTTGCCATTCTAACCATTTTTAAGTGTATAATTCTGTAGCATGAAGTATATCCACAATATTGTGCAATCCTTGCCACCATTCATCTCTAGACTTTTTTATCTTCCCAAACTGAACCTGTACGCATTAAACACCAACTCTCCACTCCCCTTCTTTCTGCCCTTGGTAACCACCATTTTCCTTTCTATGAATTTGACTGTTCTAGGTGCCTCATATAAGTGGAATCATACAGTGTTTGTCCTTTTGTGACTAGCATAGTATCTTCAAGGTTAATTCATGTTGTAGCGTGTGTCCGAAATTTCCTTCCTATTTAAGCCTGAATAACATTCCATTGTATGCATATAGACCACATTTTGTTTACCCATTCATCAATCAGTGGACCCTTGAGTGGCTTCCACCCTTTGGCTATTGTGAATTATGTGGCTATGAACGAGGAGGTACGAATATCTGTCTGAGTCCCTGCTTTCACTTCTTTTGATATATACCTGGAAGTGGGATTCCTCGGTCATATGGTAATTCTACTTTTAATTTTTTGAGGAATCACCATACTGCCATTTTGTATTAGCCGAAGTTCTCCAGAGAAATAGAACCAATAGGATATATATATATATATATATATATATATATATATATACACACACACACACACACACACATATATATAAAACAAATATACTTTATCTATCTATGTATCTATTGAAAGAGATCTATTATAAGAAATCAGCTCCTGTGATGATGGAGGTTGACAAGTCCAGAGACCTGCAGTCAGCAAGCTGGAGACCCAGGAGAACCAATGTTTCAGTTGAATCTCAAGGGCTGGGAAAACGCAATGTCCCAGCTCATAGGGAGTCAGGTAGGAGGAATTCTCTCTTATCTGGAGAAGTGTCAGCCTTTTTCGTTCTATTCATGCCGTCGATTGATTGATTGAGGCCCACATTAAAGAAGGACAATTTACTTAAATTAGTCTAAGCTCCCCCAAAACACCCTCATAGAAACACCTAGAATAATGTTTTAGCAAATATCTGTGTGCTCTGTGTCCCAGTCAAATTGACACATAAAATTAACCATTACACATTTGGAGGTAGTTAATATTATTTTTTTTTTTTTTTTTTTTGTGGTACGCGGGCCTCTCACTGTTGTGGCCTCTCCCGTTGCGGAGCACAGGCTCCGGACGCACAGGCTCAGCGGCCATGGCTCACAGGCCCAGCTGCTCCGCGGCACGTGGGATCTTCCCGGACCGGGGCACGAACCCGTGTCCCCTGCATCGGCAGGCAGACTCTCAACCACTGCGCCACCAGGGAAGCCCTCCCAGTTGTCTTGTTTATAATAACAGAAAGGTGGGCTGTGGTTGCCAGTGCCCCTTGCTCTAACCTTCTGTGGTCTGAGGTCAGGGTCATTAGAGTCATGAAGTTGATGGGAGACTTCTGCAGCACTGGACCAGGAATCATGGATTCTGGATTCTGATCCTGTAGTTTAGTAACTAGAAGTGGATAATGATGATGATGTTGATACCAGCTATTCACTGAACATTTAGGATGTTCTAGGCTCTCTGTATGTACTTTGCCTGCACTATCTTGCTTAATCCTCAAAATAAACTTCAAGGTAGCTTTTATTATTTTCCATTTTACAGATGCAATAATGGATCCACAAGGAAATTAAGTAACTTATCCCAGGCCACAGAGTGAAGAAGAGGAGGAACAGAGACTGGAACCTGAGGAGTTTGGCCCCATGGTACTTGCTGCCCTCCTGCCTTCACTTACACTAAGTCACTTCAGCTTGAGCTGCAGCTTCATAATGGAATCATTATAAGGGATCAATGTTTACAGCACTTTAGAATTTATAAAACATTTTAAAATCATGTTCATCTGATCATGTCCTCTTAACATTTGTTTTATTGCCTCGATTTTGGAACTAAGAAGACTGAGGATTGAAAAAGTTAAGTGACTGCACAGATTCACAAACTTGTTAGTAGCAGAGACGTTCCTTAGATGGGTGCTCCATACTCAGAGTTCCGGCATTTTCTTCGGCAGCATGGCAGCTAACTCTGTGAAAAGAGAAATAATCATCTCCCCACGGCCTGCTTCAGACCTGAGAATGTGAGAAAGTGCTTCGGAAGGTGTAAAATGTCCTACAAACGTGTCCTCCTGGCTTTAAGTTTAAAAGCACTTTCCAACGCACTCCTTAATGAGCTGGCCGTGGTACTGAAGATGGGAAACGACGCAGGCAGCTGGTCCTCTTTCCCTTGGGCGTTTCAGTTGCTTGAGTCTCTGACACCCCGCAGGTCCCCATGGTGAGGTGGACATGACATGTTAATTCTGCAGCAGGCTGGCCTGGAGCAAGCCTGGCAGCCATGTAATGAGAGGGACCCTTGTCGCTGCTGGCAGAAAGGGGGAAAGTTAGATATGACAAGCGGATTATCAGAGACAAATTGTGTTATGAAGAAAGCAAAGTGATATCTCTTGGTTTCCCTGGAAAATTGTTCTATCCACCTGGAATGACTTGGTAGCAGGAGGAGGGACTGATCAGGAGGGCATCAGGCAGGCTGGTGACTATTTTCCATAAGAAAAATTCAGGATGCCATTGGAGGTTGACAATTGCACAAAATAACAGGAATGATTGCCCCTATTTTTTTAGGGTTCACAGAATCAGAGAACCCATCGGGGCTTCACAATAACTGACACTGAATCCTCAGTAGCTCTTGTCCGCCCTGACCCTGATTCTTTAATGCAGCTCCCCCTGCCCCCATCCCCATGACCCACACAACCATTGACCTGTAAGGTGGAGCTGTGAACATGCCAACTCCTTTGGTGACAACAGTGTCTAGAGGAAACAGTCCAGTTCACCGTAGATCACATGGCCTGAGAGCAAACTCCCTAGAACCTTTCTTCCTGCCCTACCCTAGTTCTGTTCTAATTTGTGCCTGAATTTTGACATGGCTCTTCACCTTTAGACTTGGTTGAATTCAGTTTGCCTGGATAGGCTACTTCAAAACAGTAAGTGTTTTGTTTTGAACCTGCCTGTTCAGCTGTTTCCTCTCTCTTATGATAAGACACCTCAGTCTGGCTGTCATCTCTTATCATCCAGATGCCAGCACACTCCACTTGACTGACACCTGGCCAGGTCTCCCCGCCGCCCACCGCCCCTTTTAGACCCAGACTCTTTCCCAGACTTAAGGGTATTGAATACGAAGTTAACTCTTATCCTCAGTGACTTACTCCAGGCCCCAGAGCAAGGAAGAGAATGAAGAATTTGCCCAGAAGTAGAGTTGTGGGTAATAATACCAATACTGATATGACTACTATCACTGCTGTTACTACTGTTTGTAATAACAGTTACCAATGTACAGTGAGCACTTAGGTGCTGGTCTGAACACATTCTCTGTGGTGGGTCTATTATTATCCCATTTTGTTGATGGAAAACCTGAGATGCGGAGGTTAAGTAATTTCCCAAAGATCAAAAGGGTAGTCAACACTCCAGAAAAGAGTGTGGTAATGGGGATTTACTTTTCTGTAGCCCATGTTGATCCAAAGTGAGAGAAGAATAGTAGGAATCTCTAGGTAGTAAATTAAGAGGGAGTTCTGGTATTTCAAGCAATGGGAAGTCGACCCAAGGTGGTTTACAGGCAGTGATCAAAGAAACTAGAAGGAGAGCAGGTTTCAGGGTTTGTTTCATTTAGGGGCTCACCATGGATATGGGGCTGCAGGTCCATTTCCCCCCAGGTGTCTTGGGTCTGCAGGTCCATTTCCCCCTAGGTGTCTTGGTTCTACTCCTTTGTAGTTTGTCTTTGATCTCAGGCTGACTTCTCATGTCAATAATATAGATGCTGACAGCTCTCACGGCTACCTTGTCCCCCACTCATATCCAGGAGCAGAGAGATGACTTTTTATCTACCAACCACTGAATAAAAGTCTTGAAGCTCATTCTCTTGTGACAAATCAGTCCTAAACCCACAGGAGAATGCCACATGCTGGTTGGCAGAAGCCTCAGAGAGCGTACCACTCTGGCCTGTGTACCTTGTCTCCCAGGTTCAAGAGAGCACAGGATTGAGGTGACCACATTTGAGTTTGCAACCCCTGGATTTTGTGATTTCATGGGCCCTTTCATCTCTGGCATCACAAATATCTACCAAAAAAAATGGTGAATCGTACCAGAAATACCTACTTCTTAGCCATCTTGTCATCTCTGCAACTGTAATTCCTAGGAAGTGACTGAAATCCATCCACCTCCCCCCATCGTGGGAGGTGGGAAGAGGAATACAGACAACTAGCAAGGGGGAGGAAATGGGCTGGAGGCCACGAGTTGTTCTCTGTAGTCACTTACCCAGTCTTTGAAAGGTGCTAAGATGGGGACGCTGCTGAGGTCTCCTCCCACTCTGTTTCTTAGGACTTGAAAGACAGAGTAGATGGAGAATGTAGATAGAGCATATAGGCTACACCCAGAGTCACTGGCAAGCAGAAGGGGCTCAATGTGAATAGGCTAATATCTCCATCATCCCAGAAAGGACATCAGAATCCCCCACTTACGTTCAAGGCACCTGCTCCCTCTGGCCACTAGCCAACCTCAGATCATGGGGGGAGCTGTGCTGATGGGTAGGCTTCTGTCCCACCAGAAAAAATACAAAAATGCAAGGACTGGGGCATGACTTGGTCTCAAGTTGGCATCTTCTGAAGGCTTGGGCCTCTTATCTCCTCTCTGTTCTATGCTTCTGTTTCCTAGAGGCCTCTTATTTCTGACCAAATGGGTTGGAATCCATTGCCTGGTTTTGACCTCAATGTTGACCCAGTTTTGCCTTTTAGTTCCCTTGATTCAGCTCCTTTAGGTTCATTTTTGACTTCTGAATTCTAACCCTCAGCTGTTTTCACGCTTTACGGTTACTCAGGGGATAATCATGACAACAGACACCATTTATCGAGTTCCTACTCCATGCCTTGAGTTTTACAGAGATTTTCTAACAATACTGAGGAGTTGGTTATTATTATTTCCATTTTACCTATGAGAAAACAGAGACTCAGAATGGTTAAATAACTTGCCCCAAGTCTCTCAATTTGTTAAATGGCAGTGTTGGGGATCAAAGTCATTTCTGTCTGACTTCTATATCTTTTTGCTTTTCACAATATCCCACCATACCTCACAGAACAAGTGAGAACAGAGAATCAGGTTGGAAGACCATCTTCAGGGAAGAGGGGACAGATGTACACACGGCTCCCACTCCATTCCCCAGGGTTTTACCTTCTGTTTGGGTCTCTTCCTGGCTGGCTCCTCCTGTGACACCATGCCAAACACCCAAGGGCCACAGCTACCCTTTCAATAGTTGAATCTGAGCCTGACAAAACTCCCTTTTCCTCTATCCCTTTAACACAACTGAGACAGGCTGGTAATTTCAGAAAGAGTTTTACTAAACACTAAGGGAAACTGAAAGGAAATAATTGCAGCGAATACAGGCAGTATAAAAATAGCCAGCGCTCCAAATACATCTTTCTGGTTCTAAGAATCACAGTGAGAACAGCAGAAGGCTTTTCTGTTGTCCAAACCTAATGCTAAAGAAGCTGTCCCCGCCCCCTCCCCCCTCCCCCCGCCAAAGCTGCTGTAAAGTCCATTTTAGTGGAGCTCAGCCATGTTCATATCTCTGATATGGGCTGGGAGTCAAGGTTCTGACTGGGGAAGAAGGAATGAGTAGGGCAAGGCATGGCTGCAGGACCCACATCTCCCTGAAGAATCTCATCTAGTTCCATGACCTTGATCACCACCCATATGCTGATGCCTCTAGCCAGGACTTCTCTCCTGACGCCTACTGGACATCTCTGCTTGGATATGCCATGGATAAAAGAACTCCTCTAAACTTAAGCCCATCATCTTTCTCCCTCCAAGATCCTTCTTACTCCACCAGTAAATGGTACCACCAACTACCCAGTTGAGCAAGAGAGATACCAGGATGAAAGTCATTCCTGACTATCCCCTCATGCACAGCTGCCATTAAGTTCTGCCAGTTTTGTTTTGTTTCCAAAATCTCTTCATGCTTCGCTATCACCTCCACTACTACCCACATTCAAGTCACCTTTATCTCTTACCTGGACTGTTGTGTTGTCTCAGCCCCCCTCCTAACTAGTTTTACTACTTTTAGTTTTACCTGCTTGAGTCTATTCACTATGCTTGGGGCAAAACTTTTAAAACACAAATTGGCTTATGCCATTGTTCCTACCTAAAGCTCTCCAAGAGGCCTCTGTTGCCCTTACAACAAAATACGAAACATAATCTGACCCTGCTTATTCCTCCCTATACTTTTTTTATTAAATCTTTATTGGAGAATAATTGCTTTAAAATGGTGTGCTAGTTTCTGCTTTATAACAAAGCGAATCAGTTATACATATAAATATGTTCCCATATCTCTTCCCTCTTGTGTCTCGCTCCCTCCCACCCTCCCTATCCCACCCTTCTAGGTGGTCGCAAAGCACCGGGCTGATCTCCCTGTGCTATGCGGCTGCTTCCCACTAGCTATCTATTTTACGTTTGGTAGTGTATATATGTCCATGCCACTCTCTCACTTTGTCACAGCTTACCCTTCCCCCTCCCCATATCCTCAAGTCCATTCTCTAGTAGGTCTGTGTCTTTATTCCTGTCTTACCCCTAGGTTCTTCATGACATTTTTTGTTTCTTAAATTCCATATATAAGTGTTAGCATACGGTATTTGTCTTTCTCTTTCTGACTTACTTCACTCTGTATGACAGTCTTTAGGTCCCTCCACCTCATTGCAGATAGCTCAATTTCGTTTTTTTTATGGCTGAGTAATATTCCATTGTATATATGTGCCACGTCTTCTTTATCCATTCATCCAAAGATGGACATTTAGGTTGTTTCCATCTCCTGGCTATTGTAAATAGAGCTGCAATGAACATTTGGGTACATGACTCCTTTTGAATTATGGTTTACTCAGGGTATATGCCCAGTAGTGGGATTGCTGGGTCATATGGTAGTTCTATTTGTAGTTTTTTAAGGAACCTCCATACTGTTCTCCATAGTGGCTGTACCAATTCACATTCCCACCAGCAGTGCAAGAGTGTTCCCTTTTCTCCACACCCTCTCCAGCATTTATTGTTTCTAGATATTTTGATGATGGCCATTCTGACTGGTGTGAGATGATATCTCATTGTAGTTTTGATTTGCATTTCTCTAATGATTAATGATGTTGAGCATTCTTTCATGTGTTGTTGGCAGTCTGTATATCTTCTTTGAGAAATGTCTATTTAGGTCTTCTGCCCAGTTTTGGATTGGGTTGTTTGTTTTTTTGTTATTGAGCTGCATGAGCTGCTTGTAAATTTTGGAGATTAATCCTTTGTCGGTTGCTTCATTTGCAAATATTTTCTCCCATTCTGAGGGTTGTCTTTTGGTCTTGTTTGTGGTTTCCTTTGCTGTGCAAAAGCTTTGAAGTTTCATTAGGTCCCATTTGTTTATTTTTGTTTTTACTTCCATTTCTCTAGGAGGTGGGTCAAAAAGGATCTTGCTGTGATTTATGTCATAGAGTGTTCTGCCTATGTTTTCCTCTAAGAGTTTGACAGTTTCTGGCCTTACATTTAGGTCTTTAATCCATTTTGAGCTTATTTTTGTGTATGGTGTTAGGGAGTGATCTAATCTCATACTTTTACATGTACCTGTCCAGTTACCCAGCACCACTTATTGAAGAGGCTGTCCTTTCTCCACTGTCCTTTCCTGCCTCCTTTATCAAAGATAAGGTGACCATATGGGCGTTCGTTTATCTCTGGGCTTTCTATCCTGTTCCTTTGATCTATATTTCTGTTTTTGTACCTGTACCATACTTTCTTGATTACTGTAGCTTTGTAGTATAGTCTGAAGTCAGGGAACCTGATTCCTCCAGCTCCGATTTTCTTTCTCAAGATTGTTTTGGCTATTTGGGGTCTTTTGTGTTTCGATACAAATTGTGAAATTTTTTGTTCTACTTCTGTGAAAAATGCCAGTTGTAGTTTGATAGGGATTGCATTGAATCTGTAGATTGCTTTGGGTAGTAGAGTCATTTTCACAATGTTGATTCTTCCAATCCAAGAACATGGTATAACTCTCCATCTATTTGTATCATCTTTAATTTCTTTCATCAGTGTCTTATAATTTTCTCCATACAGGTCTTTTTTCTCCTTAAGTAGGTTTATTCCTAGATATTTTATTCTTTTTGTTGCAATGGTAAATGGGAGTGTTTTCTTGATTTCACTTTCAGATTTTTCATCATTAGTGTATAGGAATGCCAGAGATTTCTGTGCATTAATTTTGTATCCTGCGCCTTTACCAAATTCATTGATTAGCTCAAGTAGTTTTCTGGTAGCATCTTTAGGATTCTCTATGCAGAGTATCATGTCATCTGCAAACAGTGACAGCTTTACTTCTTCTTTTCCGATTTGGATTCCCTTTATTTACTTTTCTCTTCTGATTGCTGTGGCTAAAACTTCCAAAACTATGTTGAATAAGAGTGGTGAGAGTGGGCAACCTTGTCTTGTTCCTGATCTTAGTGGAAATGCTTTCAGTTTTCATCATTGAGGACGATGTTGGCTGTGGGTTTGTCATATATGGCTTTTATTATGTTGAGGAAAGTTCCCTCTATGCCTACTTTCTGCAGGGTTTTTATCAAAAATGGGTGTTGAATTTTGTAAAGCTTTCTCTGTATCTATTGAGATGATCATATGGTTTTTCTCCTTCAATATGTTAATATGGTGTACCACGTTGATTGATTTGCATATATTGAAGAATCCTTGAATTCCTGGAATAAGCCCCACTTGATCATGGTGTATGATCCTTTTAATCTGCTGTTGGATTCTGTTTGCTAGTATTTTGTTTAGGATTTTTGCATCTATGTTCATCAGTGATATTGGCCTGTAGTTTTCTGTCTTTGTGACATCCTTGTCTGGTTTTGGTATCAGGGTGATGGTGGCCTCGTAGAATGAGTTTGGGAGTATTCCTCCCTCTGCTATATTTTGGAAGAGTTTGAGAAGGATAGGTGTTAGCTCTTCTCTAAATGTTTGATAGAATTCACCTGTGAAGCCATCTGGTCCTGGGCTTTTGTTTGCTGGAAGATTTTTAATCACAGTTTCAATTTCAGTGCTTGTGATTGGTCTGTTCATATTTTCTATTTCTTCCTGATTCAGTCTTGGCAGGTTGTGCTTTTCTAAGAATTTGTCCATTTCTTCCAGGTTGTCCATTTTATTGGCACATAGTTGCTTGTAGTAATCTCTCATGACCTTTTGTATTTCTGCAGTGTCAGTTGTTACTTCTTCATTTCTAATTCTATTGATTTGAGTCTTCTCCCTTTTTTTCTTGATGAGTCTGGCTAATGGTGTATCATTTTGTTTATCTTCTCAAAGAAACAGCTTTAGTTTTATTGATCTTTGCTATGGTTTGCTTCATTTCTTTTTCATTTATTTCTGATCTGATCTTTATGATTTCTTTCCTTCTGCTAACTTTGGGTTTTTTTTGTTCTTCTCTCTCTAATTGCTTTAGGTGCAAGGTTAGGTTGTTTATTCGAGATGTTTCCTGTTTCTTAAGGTAGGATTGTATTCTTATAAACTTCCCTCTTAGAACTACTTTTGCTGCATCCCATAGTGTTTGGGTTGTTGTGTCTCCATTGTCATTTGATGCTAGGTATTTTTTTATTTCCTCTTTGATTTCTTCAGTGATCACTTCGTTATTAAGTAGTGTATTGTTTAGCCTCCATGTGTTTGTATTTTTTACAGATCTTTTCCTGTAATTGATATCTAGTCTCATAGCATTGTGGTCAGAAAAGATACTTGATACAATTTCAATTTTCTTAAATTTATCAAAGCTTTATTTGTGACCCACGATATGATCTATCCTGGAGAATGTTCCACGAGCACTTGAGAAAAATGTGTATTCTGTTGTTTTTGGATGGAATGTCCTATAAATATCAATTAAGTCCTTCTTTTTTAATGTATCATTTAAAGCTTGTGTTTCCTTATTTATTTGCATTTTGGATGATCTGTCCATTGGTCAAAGGGGGTGTTAAAGTCCCCTACTATGAATGTGTTACTGTCGATTTCCCCTTTTATGGCTGTTAGCATTTGCCTTATGTATTGAGGTGCTCCTATGTTGGGTGCATAAATATTTACAATTGTTATATCTTCTTCTTGGATCGATCCCTTGATCATTATGTAGTGTCCTTCTTTGTCTCTTCTAATAGTCTTTATTTTAAAGTCTATTTTGTCTGATATGAGAATTGCTACTCCAGCTTTCTTCTGGTTTCCATTTGCATGGAATATCTTTTTCCATCCCTTCACCTTCAGTCTGTATGTGTCTCTAGGTCTAGGTCTGAAGTGGGTCTCCTGTAGACAGCATATATATGGGTCTTGTTTTTGTATCCATTCAGCCATTCTGTGTCTTTTGGTGGGAGCATTTAATCCATTTACATTTAAGGTAATTATCGATATGTATGTTCCTATTCCCATTTTCTTAATTGTTTTGGGTTTGTTATTGTAGGTCTTTTCCTTCTTTTGTGTTTCTTGCCTAGAGAAGGTTCTTTAGTATTTGTTGTAAAGCTGGTTTGGTGGTGCTGAACTCTCTCAGCTTTTGCTTGTCTGTAAAGGTTTTAATTTCTCCATCAAATCTTAATGAGATCCTTGCTGGGTAGAGTAATCTTGGTTGTAGGTTTTTCTCCTTCATCACTTTAAATATGTCCTGCCAGTCCCTTCTGGCTTGCAGAGTTTCTGCTGAAAGATCAGCTGTTAACCTTATGGGGATTCCCTTGTGTGTTATTTGTTGTTTTTCCCTTGCTACTTTTAATATGTTTTCTTTGTACTTAATTTTTGACAGTTTGATTAATATGTGTCTTGGCGTGTTTCTCCTTGGATTTATCCTGTATGGGACTCTCTGTGCTTCCTGGACTTGATTAACTATTTCCTTTCCCATATTAGGGAAGTTTTCAACTATAATCTCTACAAATATTTTCTCAGTCCCTTTCTTGTTCTCTTCTTCTTCTGGAACCCCTATAATTCGAATGTTGGTGCATTTAATGTTGTCCCATAGGTCTCTGAGACTGTCCTCAGTTCTTTTCATTCTTTTTTCTTTATTCTGCTCTGCAGTAGTAATTTTCACTATTTTATCTTCTAGGTCACTTATCCATTCTTATGCCTCAGTTATTCTGCTATTGATCCCATCTAGAGTATTTTTAATTTCATTTATTGTGTTGTTCATCGTTGCTTGTTTCATCTTTAGTTCTTCTAGGTCCTTGTTAAATGTTTCTTGCATTTTGAGTATTCTATTTCCAAGATTTTGGATCATCTTTACTATCATTATTCTGAATTCTTTTTCAGGTAGACTGCCTATTTTCTCTTCATTTGTTTGGTCTGGTGGGTCTTTACCTTGCTCCTTCATCTGCTGTGTGTTTCTCTGTCTTCTCATTTTGCTTATCTTACTGTGTTTGGGGTTTCCTTTTTGCAGACTGCAGGTTCATAGTTCCCGTTGTTTTTGGTGTCTGTCCCCAGTGGCTAAAGTTGTTTCAGTGGGTTGTGTAGGCTTCCTGGTGGAGGGGACTAGTGCCTGTGGTCTGGTGGATGAGGATGGATCTTGTCTTTCTGGTGGGCAGGTCCATGTCTTGTGGTGTGTTTTGGGGTGTCTGTGGACTTATGATTTTAGGCAGCCTCTCTGCTAATGGGTGTGGTTGTGTTCCTGTCTTGCTAGTTGTTTGGTGTAGGGTGTCCAGCACTGTATATTGCTGGTCGTTGAGTGAAGCTGGGTGCTGGTGTTGAGATGGAGATCTCTGGGAGGTTTTCACCATTTGATATTACGTGGAGCTGGGAGGTCTCTTGTGGACCAGTGTCCTGAAGTTGGCTCTGCCACCTTAGAGGCACAGCACTGACTCCTGACTGCAGCACCAGGAGCCTTTTATCCACATGGCTCAGAATAAAAGGGAGAAAAAGAAGAAAGAAAGAAAAGAAGGAAGGAAGAAAGAAAAGAAAGAAAGAGGAAAGGGGAGAAAATAAAATAAAGTAAGATAAAATAAAATAAAGTTATTAAAATAAAAAATAATTATTAAGAAAAAAAATTTTTTAAAGAAAAACAAACAAAAAAACGGACAGATAGAGTCCTAGGACAAATGGTGGATGCAAAGCTATACAGACAAAATCTCACACAGAAGCATGCACATACACACTCACAAAAAGAGGAAAAGGGGAAAAAATCATAGATCTTGCTCTCAAAGTCCACCTCCTCAATTTGGGATGGTTCGTTGTCTATTCATGTATTCCACAGATGCAGGGTACATCAAGTTGATTGTGGAGCTTTAATCCGCTGCTTCTGAGGCCGCTGGGAGAGATTTTCCTTTCTCTTCTTAGTTCTCACAGCTCCCAGGGGCTCAGCTTTGGATTTGGCCCCGCCTCTGCGTGTAGGTCGCTGGAGGGCATCTGTTTTTTGCTCAGACAGGACGAGGTTAAAGGAGTCGCTGATTCGGGGGCTCTGGCTCACTCAGGCCAGGGGGAGGGAGGGGTACGGAGTCCGGGGCGGGCCTGCGGCGGCAGAGGCCGGCGTGACGTTGCACCAGCCTGAGGCGCGCCTTTCCTTCTCCTGGGGAAGTTGTCCCTGGATCCCGGGGCCCTGGCAGTGGCGGGCTGCACAGGCTCCCCGGAGGGGAGGTGTGGATAGTGACCTGTGCTCGCACACAGGCTTCTTGGTGGCGGCAGCAGCAGCCTTAGCGCCTCATGCCCGTCTCTGGGGTCCGCGCTTTTAGCCGCGGCTCGCGCCCGTCTCTGGAGCTCCTTCAAGCAGCGCTCTTAATCCCCTCTCCTCGCGCACCAGGAAACAAAGAGGGAAGAAAAAGTCTCTTGCCTCTTCGGCAGGTCCAGACTTTTCTCCGGACTCCCTCCCGGCCAGCTGTGGCGCACTAACCCCCTGTAGGCTGTGCTCACGCCGCCAACCCCAGTCCTCTCCCTGCGCTCCGACCGAAGCCTGAGCCTCAGCTCGCAGCCCCGCCCGCCCCGGCGGGGGAGCAGACAAGCCTCTCGGGCTGGTGAGTGCCGGTCGGCCCTGATCCTCTGTGCGGGGATCTCCCCGCTTTGCCCTCCTCACCCCTGTTGCTGTGCTCTCCTCCGCGGCTCCGAAGCTTCCCCGCTCCGCCACCCTCAGTCTCCGCCCGCGAAGGCGCTTCTAGTGTGTGGAGACCTTTCCTCCTTCACAGCTCCCTCCCACTGGTGCAGGTCCCGTCCCTATCCTTTTGTCTCTGTTTATTCTTTTTTCTTTTGCCCTACCCAGGTACGTGGGGAGTTTCTTGCCTTTTGGGAGGTCTGAGGTCTTCTGCCAGCATTCAGTAGGTGTTCTGTAGGAGTTGTTCCACGTGTAGATGTATTTCTGGTGTATCTGTGGGGAGGAAGGTGATCTCCGCGTCTTACTCTTCTGCCATCTTCCCGATTCTCTCTGCCCAACCCTATACTTCTCATACTTCATAACTTGTACCTGGTCCCTGCTCTTGTCATTCTGAACCACGTTGATTTCCTCTGATGTGTTACTTTGACATCAGGGCTTTGAAGACGCTCTTCTCTCTGAATGGAATATCCTTGTCCCAAGCCCCCTTGCCTACTTTCACTTGTTAGTTTAACTTAGATGTAACTAGCTCCCAAATGTTCTCTGTATCCCATAAAACTGGAGTTAAATGTCTCTCCTATGGGTCCTGAAGTAATACTTATCACTTTTAACATATTCTAGCTTTTATGAACATCTGCCCAGTAACAGAGATGTGCGGGGAAAGTGAACGTGTTATCTGGATCACTGCTATGTCACCATATATTATCACAGTGACTGGCACAGATGGGGCAGCACTCAATAAACATCTGATAAATGGATGAATTGATGGACGGGTGAATGAAAATAGGGTGACCAGAACTTTGGAGGGGGATAACGTGATTAAACATTGGTATAGAAAATATCAGTAGACTGGTTCATTTAACAAACATTTCCAGAATATCTGCTCTGTATCAGGCTGCTTGCTGGGCAATATGGGCCCAAGACACAGGGACCAGACTTCTTTCTAATCGGCAAAACCCTGATCTTGTACCACCTGGCTCTTGTTATATATTTACTACTGTGAATCTCACTTTTAGCAGGCCTAAGGACTCCAAGCAGGTTCCTAGGGGTCTTGTCTGGCTCAGTTTACAGCAGCAGAATTAAATTTTAAGAGAAAAATTAGTTCCTTTCCCTTTCTTCTTCTCTCCTTTCCCTTTGTTTTTCTTTTTTTAAAAAATTTCCTCTCCTTTCCTATTTAAATGAAAACCTATGCCATGCCTGTCTTCCCCCACTTTCACCTTCCTCTTTTAATTCATTTGTGGTGCTCCAGATCTCACTTTTATTGTGATTTACTTAATGTGAAATGTATTGGTGGGACCAGAGCTAATGCATTTCTGAAGGTGCTGTGAGAACATCTTAATTGGTTACCCAGGATCCTCTGTGATTGACAGATTCCCAGTGGAGCCTCCAGGCAGAGGAGAGCGCTGGTGAGTTGGAAAGGGATTAGTGTTAATTCCTCCCAGACACCTCCTTGTGATGTTTCTTGGTCAATAAGAGATTAAATGGGGGAGAAGGTTTAAACACAGTCCTGCCTATTCTCATCACCTGCTAATACCTTCCTCTCCATTCCCACAACAGGCCTTGGTGCCGGGGTCTTCGGCGTGTATCCACTGACACACACAGAGCACTCGAAGGCCTTCTTTCCTGTTCCTGGACCTGTCAGGAGAGCCCTGAGCAGCAAAGACTTCTTGTGTTGTTTCTAGGCAGATGCGAGGTGTGATCAGAAGCTGCATGGTCTACGGGGTCGGTGGGAGGGCAAGGTAGGAAAAGAGTGAGTGATAGGCACAAGATAGGGAGAGAAGAAGTAAGAAAGCAGCGGAGGTTCTCACCAGCATCTTGTCATTACTGTGCTCTACAGCCCCAGTGGTTATGGCAGACAGACTCTAGGGTGGTCTCTGAGATCCTCAACCCTGGGTGTTTACACCCTTGTATGAGTCCTTCCCTTTCAGTGTGGATGGACCCTGTCACTTGCTTCTAACCAATGGATATGTCAGAGGTGATAGGACCTCCTTCGATTATGTTATGTAAGGCTCATTTTGCTGACCAGTTCACTCTAGACTCTCTTTCTCTCTCTCTGTGTCTGGCTTTGAAGAAGCGAGCCACTAGAAATCCTACAACTGCAATGAACTGAACGCTACCAACAACCTGAATGATCTTGGAAGAGGACCTCTAGCCTCCGATGAGAACCCAGCTTTGGCTAACACCGTGAATGTAGCCTTGTGACCCCTGAGCAGGGAACCATAAGCCATGCTGGAACTTCTGATGCACAGAGACTATGAGATAATAAATGTGCAATGTCACTAAAAAAAGTGTAATGTCTGCAGTGGCAGAAACCAACAGTGATAGAATATGAATGGAGTGGTCCCTTTTCCTTCCGGCCTTGAGCACCAGGGCCTGGATGTTTTTATTTTCTTCAATCATCAAAAAGGTCTCTTGGGAAAGGACAGTAAATCCGTTCATACTAACGTGAACTTGACTAGCTACCCTCCCAACAGAGGCACTCATACACAGGGAGCCTTAAAAGCTGTGTCTCCTTGTAAAAAAAGTCTGCTGCATATTAACCCCTAATCAAATATATTAGGAACTCATACAACTCAGTAGCAAAAAAATCAAAAAATCTGATTTAAAAATGGGTAAGAAACTTGAATAGACATTTTTCCAGAGAAGACATACAGATGGCCAACAGGTACATGAAAAGATGCTTAATATCACTAATCATTCAGAAAATGCAAATCAAAACCACAATGAGATATCACCTCATACCTGTTAGGATGGCTATTATCAAAAAGACATAAAATAACAAATCCTGATAAAGATAGAGAAAAGGAACCCTTGTGCACTGTTGATGGGAATGTAAATTGGTACAGCCAGCATGAAAAACATCATGGAGATTCCTCCAAAAATTAAAAGTAGAACCACCATATGATCCAGCAGTCTCACTTTGGGTATGAATCCAAAATGAAATCACTATCTTGCAGAGATATCTGCCTTCCCATGTTCACTTCAGCATTGTTTATAATAACCAAGACATGGAAACAACCTAAGTGTCCACTGATCGATAAAAAAGTTGTGATATACATATATATAGTGGAATGTTATTCATCTATAAAAAAGAAGGAAATCCTGCCGTTGTGACCACATGGATGGACCTTGAGGGCATAATGCTAAGTGAAATAAGTCTGACAGAGAAAGACAAATACTGTATGATCTAATTTATACGTGGAATCTAAAAAAGCCTAACTCAGAAATGAACAGTAGGATGTTGGTTACAATGGGCTGGGGGTGGGGGAAATGGGGAGATGTTGGTCAAAGTGTTCACACTTCTAGCTATAAGAGGAATAAGTTCTGGGGATCTAATATCCAGCATGGTGACTATAATTAACAATGCTGTATAACATACTTGAAAATTGTGAAAGCCCAGATTTTAACTGTTATCATCACCCACACAAAATGATGGTAATTAAGTGAGGGGATGGAAGTGTTGACTGACATTTTTATAATAATTTCAGAATATATACATGTATCAAATTATCGCATTGTACACTTTAAACATGATATATGTCAATAATATCTCAATAAAGCTGGAAAAAAAGATTTACTGGTCGTTTGTGACTATTTACTTTAGATAATTCATTATGTCTTGAATTATATCCCCTTTTTGGGGGGGTGGGGAGGTGGGTTGTGATAGCACTTTTAATTTTTCTTTCTTTTAAACTATTCTACGCTTGACAGATTTTCATGGTCTGCTGTTTTCACTCTACTAGGGAGAAGATTACTTTCATTGTTAACTTCAAAATCCCTTTCTCAAAGCAAATCCTCTTCAGCCCAGAGTGGGTTGCCCCAGGCCAGAGGCTCCAGGCTCACTCAGGTTCCCAGTTAAAAGACAGCACTGCATCCCTGGATCTCTTGTGGATGGAAGCAGTGTTCTGAGAGGACGCAGGTATGAGCACCGGGTTTGGATATCTGGATAAGAACAGCTTTTACTCTTTTCACTTAATTTGAAGGAACACGAGCTCTAAAATCAGAAAGAACTAAATATTACTGTCTCTGAGCTATTTGTGGGCAGTGAGCAAGTTACTTAACCTGTCTTGTCCTGGTTCCCCATTTTTTTTGCAGTACGCGGACCTCCCACTGTTGTGGCTTCTCCCGTTGCGGAGCACAGGCTCTGGACGCGCAGGCTCAGCGGCCATGGCTCACGGGCCCAGCCGCTCCGCGGCACGTGGGATCTTCCCGGACCGGGGCATGAACCCGCGTCCCCTGCATCGGCAGGCGGACTCTCAACCACTGCGCCACTAGGGGAGCCCCTGGTTCCCCTTTTAACACATGATTATCGTGAACAGAGAGTGAGGTAACGTGGTGAAGAGTCCTCGGCACCATGTCTAGCCCCTGGCTTCTTATCCAATACATGCTAATTTTTTTCTCCTTTGTGTGTTTAGAGGAGGGATGTGAGCAGGAACAAGGACAAAACGAAGCTCCTCAGGGATGAAAACCCACATCTCAGAGCAGTGGGCTTGCTTCTTCTTTGCTCTTTTCCTCTGATTTCTCCTCTTTGCCTTCCTTCTCCCTCCTGAGCAAATACATTCAAAGTGTTTAGAACAGGGCCTGGCCACAAATGCTAATTTTTCTGCTGTTAGTATTTTTCCTGTAACTGTTATCATCACCATCACTGTCACCATTGTTATTGTCATCATCGTCTTCATCACCACCATCAGCAGCAGCAGCTTTTTCCTTCCAGCGCATTTTCCTTTCTCCAGTAGAGGTAATATGCCTTTACTTCTTTCTGTAATGCTGAGGCTGGAAGCCTGTGTAAATTACATTTCCTGAACACCCCGGCCATCTGGCTTCTTGTTCAGTTTTGCCAACACGGAGATACTGTCAGAGGGGGAAAAGCCTTATATTTGCTTTCTCTCTTTCTGCTTTTGGCAGTGTCTCCAGAAAAAGCTGCATCCTTCTGGGATGATCCTAGCTTTAGCCATAGCAGCCTCCTTCTTGGTGAACATAGCATCATCAGGACGGCCCTCTTCAGTGCTTCAAGCAGCATCCCCCTCTGTGGTTTCAGTGCAGACTTGGCTATCTCTGGTGGGGGGTGGGCGAGGGGAAGGGGATGTGGGAGAGAAGGGGAAGTGGGGAGAGGTGGAGGAGGAAGACGGCAGGGCAGTGGAGCAGAATGGAGAAGCAAGTGGGAGCAGCACAGGCTGTTACCCTGCTTTTCCTCTAAATGTGTTTGGATGAGTAGTCATTTGTTATCAGTCTAAAGATTAGTAAAAAAAAATGCTGAAAATGGCAGAGCAGAAACATGGAAAACATCTGAGTCCTTGACCACATGGTTGAGTTACTGGACTAACTAGCCCTGGAAGCTTCCTATGTTTAGACTTTGCTTCCTTGAGATAAACTTCCTTCCTTATTTTTATTTTATTTTTTTTTGCGGTATGCGGGCCTCTCACTGTTGTGGCCTCTCCCGTTGCGGAGCACAGGCTCCAGACGCGCAGGCTCAGCAGCCATGGCTCACCGGCCCAGCCGCTCCGCGGCATGTGGGATCCTCCCGGACCGAGGCACGAACCCGTGTCCCCTGCATCAGCAGGCGGACTCTCAACCACTGCGCCACCAGGGAAGCACCCCCCTTATTTTTTTTTTAACCAGATTCAATCAGTTTCTGTTAGTTTCAGACATCACCGTCCTACAGAAACAGAGAAACAGAGTGAAGAAATCTCCTCCCTCTCTTTCTCCTCCTTCCCTCCTTCCCATCCCCCTCACCTCCTCCTCTTCCTCTTCTCCTTCCTGTCCTCCTCTTCCTTCTTCTCTTTCTCTTGGAAAACAGGTAGCGTTGTCCACAAGCACCATGATGTTAGCTTCCTCTCATATCTCCTTGGCTACAATCAGAGCTCATGTCCATACCTAAGTATGTCTATAAAAGGGGACAGAATTTTCACAATTAGCCTAGACTGTGTGGTGTAGGGTGTGACATGGAGTCAGCTGTCAAGGACTGTGATGTACTGCTACATTTCCCTGGATGCTGGCAGAAGACATGAAATTCCTGAGTTAGAACCAAAGGGCATTGATTGCTCACAGCACAGCAGGCAGCATGAACTTCCGATTTTCCTGGCCTCCCAAATCCCACAGGAGCAATATAGAGGGGCCCAGGAGTGTTTGCATCACTGCTCAGGAACCCCAACCTTAGAGAACTCACATATTTCATAATAGGCTACAAGAAATTCTGCCATGTTCTGTGCATGAATGTCAAACAATCTAACATATGTGTTTAGAATTTCAGAAGGAAGTGGGGAAGGGAAAGAGTATTTAAAGAAATAAGGGCTAAAAAAAGTCCATATTTGATGAAAACTATATGCTCACAGAACCAAAGAGCTCACGATTCCTAAGACCAAACATTAAGAAAATTAGCAAAACAGAAATAGAGTCACAGATGTAGAAAAGAATCTTACGGTTACTGGGGGGAAAGGAGGGGAGAGATAAATTGGGAGATTGGGATTGACGTATACACACTACTATATATAAAACAGATAACTAATAAGGACCTACTGTATAGCACAGGGAACTCTACTCAATACTCTGTAATGACCTATATGGGATAGGAATCTAAAAAAGAGTGGATATATGTATATGTATAACTGATTCACTTTGCTATATAGCAGAAAGTAACACAACATTGTAAATCAACTATACTCCAATAAAAATTTCGAAGGATTAAAAACAGAAAATTACACAAATGTAACTAAATTGCTAAAAACTAGTAATAATGGGAAAATAAGAAAAGCCAGAGCAGAAGAAAATCATATACATGCAGAGGAACAAATTTAACCATCACAGCAGACTTCTCATCAAAATTTATATAAGCAAGAAGACATTGGAGTGACATATTTGACTGAACCAGAAAATTGTTTATTCAATGAAAATATTTTTCAAAAATAATCGGAAAAATAAAGCTGGGCCAATTTAAGAACAAAATACATTATGAGAATTGTTAAGCTATTTAGGCAGAAGGAGAATGATATCAGACAGAAATTTTGGTCTACTTTGAGTAATAAACACCACCAGGAGTGGCAAATGTTGGAATAAATATAAGATACTTTCTCTCTCTCTCTCTTTTTTTTTTGGCTGTGCTACCCAGCTTGCAGGATCTTAGTTCCCCCACCAGAGACTGAACCCGGGGCCACAGCTGTGAAAGCGCTGAATCCTAACAACTGGACCGGGAGGGAATTCCCTTTTTCTCATTTTTAATTACTTTAGAAGTTAACTGTTTAAAGCAAAAGTTTTAGCAATATATTGTGAGGTTTATAACACATGTAGGAAAAGAACTGTAAGATAAAAATATCACAAACAAAGGATGTGAAGGGGGACAAGGAAGTGCATGGCTATAAAATTCTTATGCTATCCATGAAGTGGTATAATACTGTTTGAAGGTACAGTGATTAGTGAAAGTTGTATAATGTAAACTTGAGAGCAACCGCGAAGAAAATAAATGAAAGAAGTATAGTCAAGAAGCCAATCATAGAGAGAAAACAAAATACTAAAATGTACTGAATTAATTCAAAAGAAGGCAGGAAAATAGCAAAAAAGGAACAAAGAACAGATGGAATAAAAAGAAAACAAATGTGCAATATGGTAGTTTAATACGCAATCATACTGATGATTACATTAGATCAAAATGGTATAATACTCCAAAGATGCTCAGATTGGATAAAGAATAAACATGAGACTATGTTATTTACAAGAAACCACTTTAAATATAAGGACATAGGTTAAAAGTAAAAGTATGGAGATACACACACACACACACACACACACACACACACACACACACACACACACACACACACACCATGCAAATACTTAAAATGCTGATCGGAATACCAGACTGTTCTTAGTGCTTTATTTACATGCATTACCTCAATGAATATTTAAAATAAGTTATGATGAACAAGTCATCATTTTAAAGATGAAGAAACTCCAAAGTCTATGCTCTTGACTACCATAAGTAGTCTTGACTACTTTAGACTTCTGGAAGGTAGGAATAATATCGTATTCACGTTTATATCTGCAGTGTCTGAATATCTAAAACATGAGCTCTGACTCATGATAGGTGACTGAGGATTCGATATTTAATGAATAATGAATGGATGATTGGCTGCCTGGCTGGATAGCTAGATGGACGGAGGAAGAAATGAATGCACCTGCAGATGCAGTTATGCCTCATCAGTCCATCGGTAGTGTGTGCCCTGAACAGACCTCAGTTTGAAAATGAGAACAAACATTTCCGGCAGCAGATAATGTCACACATCAATGATCAAGGTAAGAATTCAAGTTCTTTTGTGCAAGGAGCATGTCTAAGTTGGTTACTAAGACCAAGCAGGGGACCCTTCCAGTACCTGGGGTTGAGATTGGGGTGGAAAAGGTAAACCCTTAACATAAAGTCTCTTCCTTCTAAGACTACTCCCTCCTTGGCTCTGAGAACAAACATCCCACCTCCTACAATCCCCTATACGGCATCCTGTCTAAAAGCAGTGTCTGGTCAGATGAGAATTTAATGAGTTATTATATATTTAAATACTGGCAAAGAAACATATCACTACATCTGTCTTGCAGTTTGAGAGCACAAGGATAATGTGTTTGCCAGAGTTGTTAGGACGATCAAACTCATCAAAACCATTCCGAGTATATCCAATGGGCTAATGCCATTATACTTCTCACAGTATATTGTATTTCTTTGTTTAAAAGCTCCATTCTTATAATTCTTTAAGAGTAAATTATAGGTATCCACTGGAGATTGCTAAAGCAAAAATATATATATATATATATATATATATATATATATATTGGAGGGATCAGAGGGCTTCATTATAAAAATATATGTCTCATGTCACCCAAGGGAAAGAAAGTAGCTGAGCCTCAGGAAAAAATTGGAACCAGAATCTGGAAAGACATCAGGACAATCTCTTTAACTCATATGTTTACTTTTCTTTGAACCATTATTTCATATCCTTCTAAGGCTTTCTTTTTTTACTCCTCATTACACATGCCAAGCTATCCTTGGCCACACAATAGAATCTTGAGTTAACATCGTCTGTAAGTATAGGTCAGGCTTAACTAGAATGTCTATAATCAAATTTTAAATTTCTGGGAGAAATATTCACATTGGTCCATTTTGATTCAGTGTAAAGTCACCTAGAGGAATCGTAAACGTTACTTTGCTGGGTAATGAAAGTAGAGTCTTTTTTTTTTTAATCTAGATAAACATTCCAAGGATATAAACTTCTTGAGAGCAGGAACTCTCACTCATTTTCATGAATCTTGGCACAATGCCTGACATATGATAAGTAGTTGTAAGGGTTTTAATTCCAAACTGTTTAATTCCAAAGCCCTGAAGTAACTTCTACTTGAATTGCTCTTTTTCTCTATCTGTACATAACTCGTTTGTTCTGCTCTATACCAGTTAGTGCAGGCTAAGTTATGCCACATAACAACTGAGCCCCCAAATATTAGTGGCTTAGAACAGTGATTCTCAAAGTGTGGTCACTGGACAGTCAGTATCAATATCACCTAGGAACTTGGTAGAAATGCAGATTCTTGGTCTCTATTCCAGACCTCCTGAATGAAAAACTTTGTGATGGGTCCCATCTCTCTTGTTTTACCAAACCCTCTGGTTGCTTTCAGTGTACACTAAAGTTTAAGAACCACTGGCTTAGAACAATAAAGGTTAGTTTCTCATTAAACTTACAGGAGCCCTGGGGGTTGTCTGTAGTTTTGTTCCACATCACCTTACTTCGCTAGCTTATGGAGCAGACCCCACTGAGATGGAAAAGAGAGACATGAACCAAGAGCTAGCTCTTAAAACTTTGCTCTGAAGTTACATTCCACTATCCTCAGCAAATCTAATGGGGATGAGGCAGAAACATAGAATCCTATCACAGAGATGGGTTACCTAGGAAGGAAAATACAACTACTGTATTCATTTTTTTTTTTTTTACTGTATTCATTTTTAAATGTTCTCATTTCTCTATAGATTTCTAAACGGTAGTAAGCGTGATGTTTTGACAAACATTTTTCAAGGCCATGGAACAATCATAATTGTTCCCGTTGTTAAGATTGCTTTGTTCCACTTGCATGGCCATTTTTATTATCTCACACTCCTGTGCACAGCGAGGTCTGCCTATATTTGGAAGAGCAGTGATATAACCTACCACATAATTTTCCCTATCTCTGCTCAAATGTACCTTTCCAGAGAAGTTTTCCCTAACCTGCCTTGTTTAATATTGTTCTGTTCCTCCACCTTCTGTCACTCTATCACATTACCCTATTTAATTTTCTTCACAGCACTTACATTAAGCTGAAACTACTTTATTAGTTTAATTATTCTAAAATTTATTACCACATCAGCTTCATCAGAACAGGGACTTTGTCTGTATTACTCACAGCTTTATCCCCAGAACTTAGAGCGGTGCCTCACGCAGAAATGTTCATTAAACATTTTGGGATATGAATGTGTTGTTATCCCCTGAGATGGACCAACTAAACTCTCACTGCTATTTAAAATGGAGCTGGGGCCTGTCCTGAGTCTGAGCCAGGAGCAGGGGATGGCAGATAAGAAGGCTTCCCATCTGATGCCCAGACACAGAGGCCAATACTGGTCTGCTGGGTAAGGAGCTCATTTAAAGAAGCTGTAAGCTTTTAGCTCATGATTCCACCCTGGTGTCTATCTTCTTCCTTCCCAATTTTGAGTATACCTAGCCTTTCAAAGGAGGCTTCTCCTACCTCTTATTAACGAGAGAGATCAAATATCCTGGGAGAATTCCTTATTCCCATTTCTAGAAAGGGTATTATTTGAGTTGTATAATTCATTCATTTGAAAAATATTTATTGAGTCCCCACTGTTTGCCAGGAAACATTAATGAACAGGACAGAAAAATCCTTACCCTGATGGAACTTATACTGCAGGAAGGCAGACAAGGAACTAGTTGAAAAAATTAATCTATAGTATGTCAAGTGGTGAGAATCAATATGAAAAAAAATTTAAGCAGGCTAGGGCAGATAGAGATGGTGTGCTATTTTATACAATGTGACCGGAGAAGACCTCTCTCATCAGGGGAACCTTGAGAAATGATTGAAAAGTGAGAAAGCAGATATCTGGTGCAAGAGAATTCCAGGCAGAGGGCAAAGTCCTTCAGGCAGTGGTATGATTGGCATGTTGGAAAAATTAAAAAGGAATCTGAATGATCGGAGCAGAGGTAGCTAGGGCTCAAAGTTTTGGACCATGACCCAGAGTGAGACATAAATTTTCTATTGGAACAGAGTACACACACACTCACTCACTTGCACACACACATGCATACTTACATACACACACACACACACACACACACACACACACACACACTGAATTCAAAATTTCACAAAGGAATACTTACCCTTATCCTGTGCATTGCACTCTGATGTTGTCTATTCTATTTATTTCATTAAAAATTCTGGTCATGACTATCTAAATTGATTATATAACCTATTAGTAGATCAGAGCCCACAGTTACACTGAGATAGGTTGAGAGTGATAGGAATTAAGATCAGAGAGGTAGTGAAGGGCAGAGAATGGGCTTATTTAGGTTCTGGAAGGGGACTGGGTGAGTAAGAAGGCTGTTAAAACATTTAGAGTTAGGGAGTGATTTGTGTGTTTAAAACATGAGTCTGACTGCTCTTTGGAGAATGGAATGTAATAGGCCGAAAGTGGAGACAAAGAGAGCATAGCCCACATAAGAGATAAGGGTGGTTTGGACCAGACAGGTTAGTAGAAGTGATGAGAAGTGGTCTGATTATAGATTTATTTCAAAGATAGACCCAACAAAATTTTCTGATGGATTGGATGTGGGGTGATAAAAGTGAAAGACAAAGACAATTCCAATACTTTAGACTTGAGTGACTGGAGGAATAGAGCTGTCATGTACTCAGGAGGGTCAAACTGAAGAAGAATTAAGTTTGGGAGAGCGAATGAGATCAGAAGTTCCGTTTGGGGCATGTAAACTTTGAAGACACCTGAGTGGAGATGTTCAAAAGTCAGTTTTATATTTAGGTCTAGAAGTCAGGGCTGGAGACACATTTTGAGTGATGAGGTTATGAATGGTTTTTAAAGCCTTGCTGGGTTATGTTACCTAAGGATTGTGTATGAGGCACAGGGCCATGAGGTCTAACTCCTGCGCCCTGAGGCATACCAACATTTGGAAGTTGAAAAAGATGGGGAGAAGCCAGCAGAGGGACTGAGATACAATGACCAGAAAGAGAGACCAAGAGTGAGTGATATCCTGGAAGCAAAGCAAGACCGTGTTTCAAAAAGGAGGGAGTTGTCATGTGTATCAAATGCCGCTAATGGGTTAAGTAAATGAGGACTGAGAATTGACTCTTGGACTGGACAATGTGGAGATTATTGGTGACCTTCAAAGAGGCAGTTTCAGTGGGATGGGTAGAAAAAAGAAATAGCTTGATTGGATTGGGTTCCAGAGAGAATAGCTGGAGGTGAAGGAGAAACAAGAAGACATGGAAAAATGATTGGGCTGGCCAAAAAGTTTGTTCGGGTTTTTCCTTCACTACCCGAACGAACTTTCTGGCCAATCCAATATTTTGATGACCCTCCCTGTAAAGGGGAACAGAGAGATGGGGTGGTAGCTGTTAGGTGGGATGTAATACTTGTAGCTGTAGCAAGACCTTTTGACCACAAGGGATAGGCCAAGAAAATTTCAGAAACTTTGGCCAGAGACCTTACATTGATGAGGTACTTAATTTATTAAGCAAACAGTAACTATTCCTAGTCTCTAAGTTACTCTCAAACAATCTATTACTTGCAGCCAAATGTATCCTAGTGGAAATGGCACCAAATATGTGCTTTCATCGGGTCCTTAGTTTCCTGGCAACATGGCAATGTAGCTTGGGGTATGGGCGTTGGTGTGAGTTCCTGATGGGCTGCTGACCAGCCATGTGTGCTTGGGTAAATTATTTAACATTCATAAACCTCAGTTTCTTCATCTAAATAATTGGTATATAATTGTTCTGAATCCATAGGGTTATTTAGAGGGTTAAATGAGATAATCCTTAGAAAGCACTTATGCAGTGCTTTGAAAATTATAAATGCTTAATAAATATAAGTAATTACTGTTTCCTTTCTATAATCTTCACCTTATTAGGTGAAGATTATTCTGGTTAAGGAAAATCCTTTGCACATGCCCAGAAGAGGAGCTGCTGAGCTCTGAGTCCTCGATAGTTTTCTGCCAGAACAGTAGAGCAGCACAGTTCCCTTCACAGCTGTCCCCTTCCCTCCCCTGCCCCCCCCAACTTTGATAGAGTTATTCAGTTGTTCATCATGCCACAGTGGCCACCAGAAAATCCAAGTTCCCTGCAAGCCTCCTCAGTGTATTTAGTGCTGAGCAATGCTGCCTCAGAACAATTAAACCAAATGACAGTTGTCAAACGTGTTGGCAGTTCTTGGGCCTGTGATTGCCAGACTCCACTTCCTTTGTAGGTTGGCACCTGGAATTCGTTATAAACCTGCCTGGCTCCCTGCCCCCGTATTTCTCCAATCCCCTACACCACAGGCCATTTAGCCCCCATAGCAAGCTTGGCTTGCCTCAGGCTCTGGAACTAACCAGCCTCTGAATCAGAGGAAAAAGGAATATCCTTGGATAACGAATCTATCTGAGGATCTCATGGTGACGTGTCCTCCAGCCCCAGGGTGAGCCCGGCTCTTATTTCTTCCAAACCAGGAATTTCAGTCTTGTTCTCATTCTTGGCTCGTCATCCTACTTTCAAATCCGCCTCAGACCTGCATCCTCCTTACTTTGCCACCTGAGGCCCCCTGACCTCCATCTTCAGCTCAGCCTTCTACCTAATCTCTAGGGCCCTATTTTGGTCTGACCTGGGAATGGTACCACCTCTACAGAGTCCTGGCATTGCTTTAGAAACTTTATGTATTTCATTCCTTTTATTGCCCCTGTCAATCATCTGAGGAAAGTCAAAGCAGAGGGACCAATGACTGTCCCAAGGGCACACAAATAGTAAGAGGGAGGGATGGGTTTTGAGGAAGGCTAGGTTTTTAGGATGTGAGATGCGTCCAAATGATTTGTCTCCCTTCCCCCTGCAGCCTTGCTTTCCTTTCACCCTTCACGCAGGATTTCTTCCTGTGACAGGTAAATTTGAGAAATCTGATTAGGCTCCGCATCCTAGTGGGTAGGGTGACTGTTCATACAAAGGCAGCACTAGGATGATAATAGCTTCTCTCTCTTTCTTTTCTCTCTTCCCGTCCTTCTCTCTTTCTCTCTCAAACTTGAATGTTGTCATCTGGTGAATGCAGGGTTTGGTCCCATGGGGCTGGAGTAGATCCTTTTCTCCCAGGCTTCAGGTGAACCTCTTCATTCTCCAGTTAAATTTATCAGAGAGCTCTGCAGGGGCCTTTAGACACAAGCCCAACTAAGGATAAAATTTTACTGAGTTTTCCCATTTGTGATTGTCCTTTGTAAGTGTCTCTGATCCAGGGTGGCTGGATCTGAGTACGGTTTTGGGTTCCAAAGCCCAAAACCTTATGATGAATTCCTGAAATCAAGTCTGTCAGGCTTCAAATCCAGTGCTGTGAAAGTACAAAACTTAGTATAACACAAGGTATTCAATGCAGCAGTAAAGGACTTTCCACCACCTAGCCGAGCCCGAGCTCTGATGGGATCTCCTATGTATAATAAATGCTAAGCATTTGCTCAAACATGCCTTTAATCTCAGACAGAAAATCCCATCTGCAAACTTCCACTGGATATTCTACAATGGCTTCAAATTTCTTATGTTGGGCTGAATAAAACACCATCACTTCAATAATGGGAAATATAAAGGCTTTTCAAAGCACTGTGCTGTACAAGAAAGCGTTCTTTTTATTTTATTTTTTAAACTTCAACAGTTGACTTTTAATATCTGATGTTTGAATTTGTTGTTAGGGATTTTTTAACAGTAGGCCCATTGGGGGCAGGAGAGAGAAGAGAGACTTAGGTTTATTAAAAGAACAATAAAACATCTTTGAGAAGTTGTTCTGTGTTGGGTTGGTTGTATGGAAAATGAGGAAGCAGCAGGTCTGAAAGAGGTTACCCTGCATCTCAAAGACACCTCCTCTGGCAGAAGCTGAGGACTCACCCATTGATGTGGAGATTTCCCTCCAGTTTTGGCCTTGAACTCACCCTCAGCAACCTTCCTGCTGATTCACTCAATCTACATTTCCAGTTTTACTCAGTGACGCCCTTCAGCACTTGCTTTTCTGTACTGCTTCCATCAAACTCAGTTTCCTAAGAGATTTAGGATAAGCTCTATTCCAGCCAAATGCTCATCTTGATTCTAGGATGGAGATCCTGGCCCGAGTCCAGATCCTGTTCCCTTTCACATCTTGGAACAGGGAAGTATGGTGGGAAGAATATGGGGCTGAAAGGAAGATTTTAGTTGCATCTCAGCCCACTCATTTCATAACTCTGGGTAAGGTGTTATTTAGGGTGATATTATATGCGATGACAAATGAAGTCCCAAATGTAAGGGATATGTAATAGATGTTTGTTTCTTGTGCACTTAAGAGTTTGACATTTGTGCTCCTTGTTATTGGGTGGCCTCCCATATGGTGATTCAGGAACTCAGGTTCTGCCCATCTGGGGGCTCCACCCTCTCAGAAGCCCTCAGAATCCTCTTTCTTCAATCTGGATACGGGGGAATAGAGGATAGAAGAAGGGTAACCACTTAGCCAACTCAGCCTGGAGGTGACACACATTCCATTGGCAAGATCTTTGCAAAGGGCCCAATTAGATGAAAGGTAAGGGCTTCCCTGGTGGTGCAGTGGTTGAGAGTCCGCCTGCAGATGCAGGGGACACGGGTTCGTGCCCCAGTCTGGGAAGATCCCACGTGCCGTGGAGCGGCTGGGCCCGTGAGCCATGGCTGCTGAGCCTGCGCATCCGGAGCCTGTGCTACGCAACGGGAGAGGCCACAACAGTGAGAGACCCACGTACCGCAAAACAACAACAACAACAACAACAAAAAGATGAAAGGTGAACTTGAAATGTAATGTTTGGCTGGTCAATTACTTTGAAGCAATAACCTATACTACTGAAGAGTTAACAACAATCTTTGGTGGGTGGTTAGCTATTTCTAAACCTCGGTAAGCCTCCATTTCCTTATCTGAGAAATGGAGCTCCTAGAGATGTTAAATAAATTATCCAAGGTCCCACTGTGGGTAAACAATGGGTTTAATACTAAAAGCATTATCTCCCAGCTCATATGCTATACTGTCACTACCACACCTCTCAAATCATAAAAACTTTTCAGGTTAGCGTAGACCATGTCCTTTCCACTTTTTCCTTATGTCCTAGTATGAAGCTTAGGAAAGAACTATTTTGAGTTGACTAACATCTAGTTGTCTTTATACAGCAAAGAAATAGATGATGAAGTTCCATTCGGAACCTCAGAATATGACTTCATTTGGAAATAGGGTCTCTGCAAATATATTTAATTAAGGACATCAAGATATCATCCTGGATGTAGGGTAGGTCCCACATCCAATGACTTGTTTCTTTATAAAAAGAAGAGAGGACACAGAGACACAGGGAAGAAAGCCATGTGAAGATAGAGGCAGAGATTGGAGTTATGCTGCCACAACCGAGGAACACCCAGAGCCACCATAAGTTGGACGAAGCAAGGACAGATTCACCCCTAGAAACTTCAGAGGGTGCATGGCCTTGCTGATACCTTGATTGAATTAGGGACTCCTGGCTTTCAGAACTGGGAGGCAATACATTTCTGTTGTTTAAACTTTTCACCATAAGTGTGTGGTAACTTGCTGTGGCCGCCCTACAAAACCAATACTGATGCTTCCCAGGAACAAATGGTGGAACCTTTCATTTCACTCAAAGGGGAGCTGGAAACGGAGACTCTCCAAAGCAGGAGGCTTTCTCCTGAGGCAGGGAGATAACAGTGCACATATTCAGTCTGTGGTGAGTCACGCCCGTTTCAGTGACCCTCAATACCAAAGGAGGACTTTGCTCTACTAGCACCACTTATTTGGGAGCCAATCAATTCCTTGTTCCCTGGATCCAGCGTCTTAAGCTGTAGCACTTCTGTGATTGCTGAAAGAACACACACTTAGAGTGAGGCCTGGCTTCAAATCTGGGTTCTTCCATCACACCCTTTCTAAGATCTGGAGGCAGTCAATTTCCTCACAAAGTGGCACAGTCTCTACCCCTTCCTTGTCAAATTAAACAATACAGTACATGCAAAGCATCCTTCATAGTGTTGGCACAGAGCAGGCACTCCTCTGCAGTCTCTATACAAAATGTTATTCCCGTTCTTGTCCAGCACGTGTCCCCCTCCAGGTTGAGGGGGATCAAAGAAAAGGGGGAGGGTTGAAACTGCGTTTTGCTTTAGTCTCCCAGGTCCTCCCCTGAGTCTCAAAAGGTTGGTTCAAGAGTTAATGATTGGGAAATAGGAAGATGTAGAAACAAAGAATACTTGCTGGGCCAGGAAACTGGTAACACTTTAGACTACAAACCAGCCACTTAGCAGAGTTACCAAACTCCCAGTTCCCTGAAAGATACAGATAAAGGTCTGACGCACATTCCTAAATTGTTTTAACAGGAAGCAGACCTCCACCAGATGAAAACTGCTAACCGCAAGCACGTCGACCCCAGAGGGGTTGAAACTAGAAGGTTGGTGATACTCAAAACTTCACCTTGTTGCCAACCAATCGGAGAACTGAGCACAAGCTGATCACACACCCTGCAGCCCACGCCCTCACACTGCCTTGAAAAGCTTTGTCTCCTAACCGGCAACTTGAACATGGTCTTAGGACATTAGTCTACCATCTGCCCAGGTTGCTGACTTCCTGAATAAAGCAACTTTCCCTTTTCCGCCAACACTTGTCTCTCAAGTATTGGCCTTTTGAGTGGCGAGAAGCCGAACTTGGGTTCAGTATCAGCCTCGTCCTGTTACGCTTTCAGCTTCTTCCCTGTGTCCTCACCACTTATCCGAGCCCCTGAGTTTAACTTTGGCTTTGCCCACTACCTATGTTCAATAGATTTTAACCTCCGTATGGTTAAAGACTGTATGTGGGACACTGTTATAGCTCTAGCACCTGACTGGTGGGGCAAATAATTGAATTTACCTTACCCCTGGTCTAAGTTCTTTGAGAATCGGGGCCCCATTCTCTTATTTATTTTGTATTCTATACAACAGCTGCTTCCAACTGGACAAGAAAACATGCTCAGGGTGCTGCTTTGATTGAATTATTATGAGAATGAGTGAGAATGAGAAGAAAGGTCTTTGGGTCCAAGAAGAGAAGAATTAGAGATGAATGCATTTGGGGTCTTTTAATCGTCAAGGACTGCTGCTTCTCAGAGTTGGAGCACTTCATGATCTTTTTTACTTGTGCGTATACAGATTTATGGGAGCCTGTTTCAAGGAATGCATTCGGGATCATTGACTCCAAAGAAATTGTGAAGCACAAACCATTTTCTCTTTGGAAGGCTGGATTAAAAAGTCAGGGCTCTTAAAGTCAGCAAAATAGTGCTTTCTCTCTCTTCCTCTTTTTCTCTCTTTCTTTTCAAAAACTTTCTAGGAAGAAGAGTCCTGGAACTTGCTGGGACAGAGGGAGCCTTGTAGCGTGCACGGTTCCCAGAATCTTGGGTTCTGACTTCATGTCTCCTGGAGTCGTCTGCCAGTCCCTCTTGTCTGTCCTTCCCTCGGGCCACATGCACCTGCCCATCCGACGTGGCCCAGTGACTGCTGTGGAACTTGGCAGCAGCATGAGGGGGGCACTGCTGGCTTGGAAGACACTGGTGGGGAAGCATGTGGAATTTCTTCACTGGCTAACAAGGCAGATCTGGGGATAGTGAAAATCCCTGAGTTGGTTTCAACTGGAACTTGTTTCAGTGGCATTCTCCCACTTTTGAAATGGTGAATATGTTAATTAACTTGACTGTGTTAGTCATTCACAACGTATATGTATATCAAAACATCATGTTGTACACCTTACATACATGCAAGTTTTGTTTGCCAATTATACCTCAGTAAAGCTAGAAAAAAAATAATGCATTAGCAACATCTATTATGGTCTTACAATGTGCCAAGCATGATGCTAGGCATTTTACACCTCTTTCATTTAACCCTCATAATTATCCACTGAATTAGGTACCATCAGTATCATCTTTCACAGTTTTACAGATGGGAATCCAGGGCTCAGAGAGGTTAAGTAACATGCCCAATGTCACACAGCTCAGAAGGGAAAAGGTAGAACTGGAACCTGTGTTTTTACACGTGGGCACTGAGAGGAAGAAAAGGGCATCTAAGTGCCAGGAGCTAAGCCCATTGTTTTAGAGACTCCATTCAAATGGTTTCACATCCTGTGAAATGGTTAAAGTGGAAGAATAAAGTGGAACATTCCCTCTGAGACTCCTGACAACTGTGGGATAAGGGAATAAATCAGCACAAGTGGGATTTGGCCAATAACTTCACTTCTCTACTTCCTTACTGACCTCCAGGGTGGTTCCAAGATGTCCCCATTGGAAGTTAAGCACATTTTCTGGACCACCATATGCCAAAGATGTCTTTAGTATCTTCTCATTCTCTGTCCCCTAAGCTGGGGCCACTTTGACCTCAAGCCTGATTGCAAAAGGGGGGTTTCAGAAAGTCAAAGTTGAAATTTGGGGGCACTCAACATTAAGTCGTACCCCTCCTTGTATCTGCTTGGAGTACAAGTTCCAAGACACTGGCTTCTAACTTAACCTGGAGAGCGAGGTTCCTAAAGCAGTGGCCCATGATATGATCTAAACAATTCTAGGTTGAGATCCTCAAGCAAATGATTTTAACCTTCTTCATTGATGTTTCTTCACCTGAGTCCAAACTCTTCTCTGGCCAAATTTAAATCCCTGTGCAGGCTTTGAGTTCTACCTCCTTACAATCTGGAATGCAGATTAAGGATTCTTAATCTTAACCCATTCCATGGGATCTGACCTTACTTCATGCTGGTAAGACCTGAGATACAGCCCTGGTGTTAAAACAGAGCAGGCCTTGGGTCTTGTTGGGGTTAGAAGTGTTTAAGCTTATTTTAGGGGAAAGGATGCTGTACATTGCCCTGCCCATCTTGCCAGAGGTCTCTGCATTGGACTTTCAGCCCAAGTCCCAGCTAATAAAATCAAGGATCACTTTGCCTTCCATTAATTGGGCATTGTCCTGTGTATATTTCTCTGTCAAGGGCATAGTGAAGTGATCATTGATCATAAGCAAAAATTAGAAAGTCACTATGATATAAGAGTTAAGACATGAGTTCTGGAGCTGGACTGTCCAGATTTAAATCCTGGTGCTGTCACCCACTAATTGGGTGACCCCAGTTTTTTCATCTTTAAAATGGGTGTGAGTGCTTACCTTGGAGAATATTAACCTTTTTCATGGTTTCTGTGAGAATTAGGTGAGTTATTTCATGTAAAATGTGCTTAGAGCAAGGCGTGGCACATAATAAACACTCAACAAATGTTAACTGGGATGGTTATTGTGGGTATAATGTAATTTCTAAGTTGAACTGGGAATTCAAATTTGACCGGGGTTCACAGCTTAGTTCTGCCACTTGTGAGCTGTGTGACATTTGCTGAGTCACTTAGCCTCTCTGAGCCCCAGTTTCTCATCACTTGTAACATGAGACTGAATGCTGCACCCCTGATGCACTTTCTCCCACCCATCCTGTCATTCGGTTCTTTCTTCATCATTCTCTCTCCCAGGTAAATGCTGCCTGCAGGAAATACTATGTAATAAGCTGACACAGGAGTGTAAGGCACAAAAACACCTCTCCCAGATCTCTACTTTCACATCCTGGCTCCTGCCCCAGAGAATCAAGCCCTGTACCCCCTAGAAAAGGCCTTTCAGAGAACAGTAAGCAGTTCTGGGTTTTGGGGGGGTTCAGCCCAATCTAACACCATGGGGCAGGTGGTGGTGAGGTTAGGTAAGATAAAGAAAGTTCACAGGTAGTAAGGAGAGGTAGGAAGTTTTGAAACAGAAGGAGTGGGAGGGAGAGTGTGAAAGCTCAGAGGGGAAAGGGATATTTGATGCGGGAGGAGGCATTTGTCTTTTATGTCAAAGTCCGTGACAAAGTACCCTGCTATTCCCAACATGGGCCACTGGTTTTTCTCCTACTTCTTTTATTCCATTTCGAAAGGGAGTTGCTGCTGCCCATGATGAAACTGGTCAGTCAGGCTCACTTTACGTCCTTGGCCATTCTGTCTTTCAAGGGAACTTGGCCTGAGGTCTGGTGTTCTGATCTCAAAGAGGGGAGGTCTTAATGAACAAGAGGTGGTGGCCTCCGAGTTGGGGTATCATGACTTCTCTGGGGCCACACCAAAATTAATACCCTGGCTCAATCCCTATCGTGGAGTCCTTAGGACCACACCCATCCAAATCCTTCTCACCTTCTCTGCAGGGGTCCATGAGGGTGCCTCATAACAGACACCGACGGCTGCACCCAGCATTTCCTTCTATCCCTGGCACCTGCTAGCTCTCCCTCCCTTGATACAGACCACTAAGTGACCCTTGAACTGAAGGGTCATCCTCTCTCTGCTTCAAGGCTACTGAGGTGAGATATCCCTCCATCTCCTTAACAACTTAACAAATGTCTTCTGTTCCAAAATTCATCAAGTGAATCCCTGGGGATTCACCTTCCGTTTTACCCACACTGCCTCCTCTCACTGGGTTGTAAAGCCTTGGTTTCTACCAAAAGATGCAGAGATATAGCTATTTCGTCAGATTCAGCCTTACTGTAGCATCAACCTGCCACCCTATCCCACCATTCTGTTCCCTAGGATTTTGGTTCAAGTTCCTAAACTGAAAGTCATTGCTTGTCTCCATAGAAGCATTGATTCCAGCTTTTCTTTAACTTTCACCCATTCCTTGCTGCCATTTTCTATAAAATAAATTTCTCTCCAATTTATTTTTCTATCAAGGATGCCAAGCGGGAGTTTATATGGTATCTATGGTAAACACTTCGGTGCAATTTCCATGAAGCCAGGGTCTATGTCTATTTCATTCACCATATATTTCCAGACACTAGCAGAGGATTTGGCACGTAATATAGTCTCAGCAAATACATGTTGAGTAAACTAAATATTTCCACAGATGTTCTTCTCCCTCTTAATCATCCAATGAACGTGTTCTTATCCTACAATATTCGAGCTAAGCCTCCTCTCTTCCTGGAAGCCTTCCCTCTATCCCCTGAATCTGATTAAGATGCTTTTCCTCTGAGCCCTCACAGTAAAACGCTTGCTGGAGGCATGGCGCTTTGCTCAAAGGACATAATCATTTATTTATATGTCTGTCTTGTGCAAGCTCCTTAAAGTCAGGGACAATCTTTTATTTGTCATGTTTGATAAATGAAAAATAAAAAGAATGAATGAATGTGTGGCCTTGGTCCCTGATCACGCCACGTGTTTAATCATCGGTCCTGCCATGTGCTCCTTGGACTCTCATATAAATAGATCTTCAGAGTCTGGAAATGTCTAGGAATGTAGGGGGTCCGTAGCTCAAGATGTTATTCCAAGATTCCATCCCATAACATAACACATATCCCATCACTTAGTAAAGCAAGGACATGACTTGCTTTGAATTCAACTGGCACCAGATATCTTTATTTTTTGTGGAGATGGGGCAGACACAGGACCTGGAAGATGGAAAATCCTGAAGATGGAAACTCTTGTACTCCACCTGGAAGAGCAGCCTGGTCAATTCTGATGCTTAGACGACAGCTAGCAGGGAGTTCCTGGGACTCAGTATCAGAAAACTTTTTTTCCTAGACTTGCTCTGGCCCCTGTGTCTCCACCTGGGTCGATGTGGCTCAGAACTTCCCTGTAGTCTAGCTCCCATCCAAGGCTCAGCATGTTGCCTGTGGAAAGAGTGTCCATCATTTTAATTTTTTTAAATTTTTATACGATTTTGAAAGGTTACTTTCCATTTACAGTTATTACAAAATATTGGCTGTATTCCCTGCGTTGTACAATACATCTTCGAGCCTATCTTACACCCAGTAGTTTGGACCTCCCCTCCCCCTCCCCCTCCCCTATCTTGCCTCCATCCACACTGGTAACAACCAGTCTGTTCTCCATATCCGCAAGTCTGCTTCTTTTTTGTTATATTTACTAGTTTGTTGTATTTTTTAGATTCCACGTATAAGTGATATCACACAGTATTCGTCTTTCTCTGACTTATTTCACTTACCCCAATGTTCATAGCAGCACTATGTACAATTGCCAAGATATGGAAGCAACCTAAGTGTCCATCAACAGATTAATGGATAAAGAAGGTGTGAGATTATATATATATATATATATATATATATATATATATATATATATATATAATGGAATACTACTCAGTCATAAAAAAGAACACACTTTTGCCATTTGCAGCAACATGGATGGACTTGGAGGACACTATGCTAAGTGAAATAAGTCAGACCGAGAAAGACATCTTTTTTTTCTGTATAAAATACAGAAAAAAATGGATCTGTGAGCATGAAACCTATTCTGGTGAAGTGGATCCTTGCTGCCTTAGCTCAGGGTGCCCAGATGCTGACCAAAACCTGAGGTCTTGGATTACTGCATGGCCCCCCCTCAGATTTCCAATGTCATCCCCTCAGGGGCTCTGGTCTTTGGCTGACCTGCTAGAAATGTGACCCAGACTTGTCTCAGGGACTCGGCTCCTCTAAGCTGCCCTGAGCCTGGTAGATCTAGTCTTCACCTTCTGTTCTTAGCTCCGGGAAGAGGAAGAGAAACAGACACCGCACTTGTGAGAGGAGAGGAAACAACAGATTGCCCTCAACAGTTTCAATGTCAGCATTGCCAGGCGAAGACTTTCTGACTGGGAGGGTGCCCAGAAGACTTGTCATCTCCTGGTTGTCACTGGGATAACATGGGATGCCATTAACCATCCTTTACATATCCAGGGAGCACTGTTTTGTCCTCAACATTTTCAGGGTTTTTTTCCCTCACTTCACTCTCACAATAGCCTTGAAGAAAAGGAAGGGTCAAGTGGTCTTACTGTGGAAACATGGTCCAGTGGTCAAGTTGTACTGTTCTTTTCTATGGTCTGACTCTGATAATGTATCCTGCTCCACCTGTACACACGATGCTCGCCTTACCTCTCATCACTATGTTTCATGTCTCCAATCCATCCTCTTTCACTCCATCCCACTCCATTCCACTCCATCCCATCCCATTCCATACCAAAGCTTCTTACTGAAATAATAGTAGCACATGAGAAAAACCACGAGCTTTGATGTCAGACTTAGGTTCAAACCCCCACTCTACCTCTCATGAGCTGTGTGACATCACATATCCCAGCTTCTCTTTTTGTATTGTAAGATGTGCAGATCAATACCCAATCCAGAGGGGGATGGTGAGAACTGAATGATGGGGTTGAATGAAAGCTTGATATAAACTGAAAGTCCACATACCCATGTTGTGATCATTATAATTATTATGTGGAAGGTATGATGCTAGCCACTGGGGCAAATTCAAATGCTAGAATATATGGTCTCTGTCTTGTAGAGTCTTGAAATTTATAAAAGGGGATGATACTAGTGTTCCTGTAAACTATATCTGCTAAAATGTGTTAAGTCTTATGAGAAATACAAAATATAGTGAAAGGAAATAGTACCTCTAACCTGGAGGCTGTATGTGTGTGTGTGTGTGCCTGTAACAGAAAGAGCTTCACAGAGAAGAGAGCTTTTGTGCTGGGCCAGGAAGTAGGGTGACATTTTGTTTGACAGACAGGAAGTGTCAGCAGAAATTTGAGGTAAGTTATTTCACTTCTCTGAGCTTCAGATTCCTCAAATGTAACATGGAGAAATATTGTCCACCTCGTACAGTAAGTGAACAATAATAATAGTGAATGCTTATACAGAACTTAATTTTGCTTGGACCTGTTCTAAGCGAAGTGTACACATTATTTCATTTAATTCTTACAACATCTTTACGGAGTACATAGGTACCATTTTAATCCTAATTTTCCAGTCAATGCAACAATAACACCAAATGGTTAAATACATGTCCATGGTCTCATAGTATTATGGAAAACTGGTATAAATATGAAATGCTTACACTAGACTTGGGGGATCCAGGGAACCTTCCAGCAGGGGGAAGATGGAGGTGGTCCTGGAGGTGCCTTTGAGTTCCCAGAACGTGTTCATTCATACTCTGGTCACAGAAATTTTTACACTTCCCCCAACATGAATTCTGAGGCCGTATTCCAGAGCCTAGTGTGGTATATCAGTGGAAGGAATAGCTAGAACAAAGTTTTGCTAAACCCTTTGTAAACACTTCCTAAATGCTGATTTACCCCCTTAGAGGGCATCTAAGAAAGAAGGTTCATCACTGCTCCTTAAACAAATGTGTTCTGTGAGCAGTTCTGCAGCAAAGTGGAAAGAAAGAAGTGGATTCAATGGCCCCAGACTCACTCCAGACATAGCTATCCCAGGGTAAGAAGATGGAACCGACTGGGTAAAGAAATGAAAATAAGCCCCATGGATAAGTTCTGTTTAGTGTTCAAACACTCCGGCTGTTTCCTTTCCTCCTGTTCCCGGGTAAGAAAGGCAATTTCTATGGTGAGAGAGGTTGGGACTTGACTCGATTAGGAATCATTTGCAGGTAACAGAGACTACAGTAGATATTTTCAGCAGGAAGTATTTTTAGCAGAGGAGTAAGATGTCTCAAAATCTTTGGAAGTGTTGGAGGAGTGGCCAGCAGTCTGGGCTCCTAGAACACCCCAGAACGACACTGCAGAACCAACCCACCCACGGAGCTGCTTCTTTTGTCTCTCTTAAGAGTTTGGGGAATTAAGAAGTTCCAACACTAGAACTATTGGCTCCGGCAACACAACAACTGAGCTACAATCCAGGGGCCAGGAAACTTCAACTCCTGTTTCTGAGCCTACTCGAGGGAGCTGGGCCTGATGTTGGGCATACACCCCTTTAAAGTTCTGAAGCCCTGCCTTACAACTTGACTGCACCGCTCTCTTATGGGTGACCTCGTGGACATTACTTCACTTCTTCAAGCCTCAATTTTCCCATCTGTAAAATGTGAATAATCTTCCCACCTCTCAGGTTTTTGTGAGACCTCATTGAGAAAACTCGTGGAAAGAGCCCAGCAGTGTCACCTCTTTGGCCATTCCTTCACCTGACAATACAGTGTGGTTTCAGGTTTGTGGACCTACATTCCCAGATCCTCAGATACTCCCCTCCGCCTGTCAGGAGGCTTACAGTTTCCACAGGATGATAATAGATTGTTAGAGACAGAAGGAAATTTGTTAGGATCTCATCGTTTTTAACACCCAAGCAGCCCTGTAGCTATTTTCCCCCTGGGATTGAATGTTTCAGAAGGTGATATCTAAGAGTGCATCTGTTAAGTAATAATTAATTTGTACTCATGCTTTTTGAAAACCAAAGACATTCCACAAAGAGACCTTTTGATGGGCATGAATTAATCAGTTTTCCTACACTGAATGAATATAGTTTGAATCTTAGGTTTAAAGAAAAAGGAAAGAAAACTTGACATTTTCAGTTTGCTTGACTGACCTCACTTTGGGTACATGTACTATTTCCATTTGGCTTTTGTCTCTCAACCTGTACACACACATTCCTCATGTGAGAACCTGAGGGCCTTGCAGCTGTGTGCACTGATTGGCTTGGGGCCACTTGATCTGAAAGAGAAAAGCTCCCTGAGACATGTGAGCTAAGGTGGGGGAGGGGGGGTTCCTCAGATGGAAGATGAAGGGTAGTTAACTCACAAAAAGAGTAGAAGGAGTGCTGGGAGGCCAAAACCCAACAAAGGCCCTCTCTTCTAGAATTTTCCATTCAATCTTGACAAAAAGCCTGTGAGGTTGGCATTTATGTCATCACCATTTTACAGATGAGAAAACTGAGGCTTAAAGAGGTCAGCATTTGCACAGCAAGTTAGCATCAGAGCTAGGCCTCCTGGTCCTGAGGCCAGTGTTCTTTCCACAGGCAGATGTTCGGATGGGGATGCTCTGGCCATGAGCCTGGTCCCCGTCAGCTCTCTCCCTCCTGGAATTCCTCCTCTCCACTCCCCACTTCATCCCTAGGCTCAGTCTTTCATACCAGAGAGCCCTCAGGGTCCAAACTGCTTCACAACAGAGGCATTGCCCAAGTAGAGGTCCTTGGAATCCACATAGCTACAAGCCTGACAGCTTCCCACTGTGGGCTGCGAAATAATTATTGTCAGTAATTAGAACTAAATTACTCTTGTCAAAACACACAAAATTGCAGAACCAGCACTGCATCATTGTAGGTCCCTTTGTCCCAATTGTCTCCCTCTCTCTCCTCCTAGCCTAATGGAGACCCAGGTGGCCTCAACAAAGTCCCTCTCAATTCTGGACTCCAGGCGTGGGTCACAGTCACCACAACCTTAGATCTAATTTGCAGCTGTGAGAGGAGGAGTTTGGGTTTCTGAGCTCCCATTTCTCTGGACTGTGAGGCAGGAGGAAAGCTGGTGATAACAGTGGTCGTTCATGGCAGCTAAACAGAAGGAAACAGAACTGCAGCTTAAAGTGCAGTGGAATTCCAGGAGCTCATATTCAGTGAAGGCACCCTGCAATTATACAGAGCTGAATAAAAGGAGGAAGAAAGAAAGAAGAAAGAAAGAGAAAGAAAGAAGAAAGAAAGGAAGGAAGAAAGGAAGAAAGAAAGAGAAACGAAGGAAGAAAGAAAGGAAGGAAGAAAGAAAGAAAGAGAAAGGAAGGAAGAAAGAAAGAAAGGAAGAAAGGAAGAAAGAAAGAAAGAAAGAAAGAGAAAGGAAGGAAGGAAGAAAGAGAAAGAAAGAAGAAAGAAAGGAAGGAAGAAAGGAAGAAAGAGAAAGGAAGGAAGAAAGAAAGGAAGGAAGGAAGGAAGAAAGGAAGAAAGAAAGAAAGAGAAAGGAAGGAAGAAAGAAAGAAAGTAAGGAAGGAAGGAAGAAAGAAAGAAAAAGAGAAAGGAAGGAAGAAAGAAAGGAAGGAAGGAAGGAAGAAAGAAAGAAAGAAAGGAAGGAAGAAAGGAAGAAAGAGGAAGGAAGAAAGAAAGAGAGAGAAAGAAGGGAAGAAAGAGAAAGAAAGAAAAAGAAAGGAGGGAGGGAGGGAGGAGGGAGGGAAGGAGGAAGGAAGGGGGAAGAAAGGGAGGACTTCTATTGTTTCCATTCTGATTATGATAGCAATACAAGTCAGTTTTAGAAAATTTAGAAAATAGAGAAAAGTATATAAAGAAAGAAATAAAAATCATCCCAAATCTCAATATGCTGAGACAACTGGTCTTCCTATTTGGAGCATTTTCTACTAGTTAGATTTTTATCCTCTCCTCTCTCGCTCGCTCTCTCTCTCGCTCTCTGTCTCACACACACACACACACACACACACACACACACAGGATAACTGGATTCTCCCCTAAGCTCGTTAGAAAGGTACCGAGGGATATATTATTTCGTTTCTGCCATGTAGCAAATGGAGGACTGAATTCTACTTGTCCCAACAGGGCAATGAACATTTTCTCCCCCAAGTGTGGGCTTTAGGGCTGGAACTCCTGTGAATAGGAGAGGTCCAAGCCTCGGTAGAGGGAGCTGGGAAGAATGAGCCCGGAGGAAAGAAAAGAACAATGGTGCCCACAGCATTGTTTGGTATTGATTCTGTCCCTCTGGGCCCTCAGGTGACCTTAGAAAGAGGAATGATCTACCCACTAATGGCCCTAGAAGCCAGATTCCATTCAGTTCAGAAAAAGAACACATTTTGAAGTATTTTTTAACCTGAAATTTGTGGAGTAAATTCATGCTTGCTACACTGGTGACATCGCGCTGAATGTACAAGGTTTGTTCTGCCGACTTCCTCATGCCATCCCTGGGCTTCTCTGGGTTCCTTGGGTGGACATATCTTAGAAGGTTGGCTGGGCAAGGTCAGGACCAACAACTGTGGCCTCAGGAAATAAGGGGCCTCTGGAAAGCCTCTTGGCCTCACTAAGACTGGGTGGGAACTTCTAGTGCTAACAGTAGATCTGCAACTAGAGAGGAGGCCCAAGAGGGCTGGTGGCTGCCGCTGCTTCCATCAAACATAGGAATTCTTTGTGTACTTGGCTCTGAAATTACTAGTAGAGCGACCTAGTGAAGTTTGCTTAGCTGCTCTGCGCCTCAGTTTCCACTTCTGGACAATGGGGATGATAAGAGGGCCGAGTTCAAAAGATGCATGTAAAGATTAAATGAGAAAATACTTTTAATGCATGGGACATCATAAGTGCTCAAGAAATGGTAACGGTCAGACGGAGTTTCTCTTCTTTCTGCTCCAACAAAGGAAACTAGAGTAACCCTTCACATGCCTATGGTATTTTAATGGGAACGACCAGGGAAGTTGGTAATTTCTGGTGCCTGATTGTCGTTCTGGCCCTTTGTCTCCCACCAACACAGCAGCCTCTCACTCCAGGTTATCTTGTCCATGGCCCTTCAACTCCCCAACACCCATCCATCTTGTAGATCACAGCTGTCATTTCCTCGGTGATGCCTTTCCTGACCTTCTCTCCCTCCTTCAAGACCCTTGGAATTTGCTCTTACACCTCCGTGATCTCTACATTTCTTCCCAACATGAAACAGTTATTAAGTAAATAATTGAGCAATGCCTTGTTAATATATAACTAGACTGTAGAACCTACCACGATAGGAACCACGTCTATTTGTCTCACTACTGAATTCCCATGGCCTGGCACGGGGTGGGTACTGAAGAGAGTTAAACATGGTGGTATTGAATTGGAAATGAGAGGGCTGATATGATAAGGAAGGACCTGCATCTTCTGTCTATTGGAAAAGGGAATCACTTGGCGACTTTGGTCCTTAATTATTAGGAACCAACTAACTTTGCAACATGCCTCAGTATTCTTACGTTTAAGAATCTATGCTCCATGCATGCCTCATTTTCTCCTTCTTCTCCCATTTAAATAATAAATACTGGCTCCAGAGTTAGAAACTAACTCCTCTCCCTTGGGCAAGAGAGACAGGGGACAGGAGATACTGAGGGACTGTCGGAGGAAGCAAAGGATGGCCCGCTGAATGTGTATTCGTGCTGGCTCCCTGCTTTACACTCTTGTTGCAGAGAACCCTGGGCAAGGGCTTTCTCATCACTCTTGATGCAGATGTGCTCGCCCTTCTGTGAACTGAAAGTTGGAGGTAATTACGGGCAGAAGCGCAGCTCCAAGGGACACATTAGGCTGCCGGAGACTTTGCTGGACCGCAAAATGTGCCTCTAATGAAGCAGTTGCTGATGCAAGGAGCACGGAATCTAGTTTACAGGCTTGCTCAGGCCAGAAGCATCTCTAGCTGTAAGTGGTCTGATATGGTGTAGAAGGGGGAGAGTGAGGATGGGGTTGGGGACAGGTTGAGTGGGGAGATTAAAGGAGGGAAAGAGGATGGGAGGGAGAGAAAGATGGAAGGAAGGAGGGGAGGAAGGTAGAAAAGAAGGAAAGACCATTCTGTTTTCACATTCTAGGAAAGAGCACCAACTTCATTATAGAAGGCCTGAGCGCCAATCCTTGGTGTAATACCTTTGGACAACTGCCTGGCGTTATCTATCAAAGCTGAACGTATGACAAATATATGACCCAGGCAATCCTTGTCCAACTCCAAGTTTTATATCCAAGAGAAATGAATATATATGTCCACAGAAACGTATACAAGAATATCATAGCGAATCTGTTCATACGAGATTCATAGTGGAACAACCCTAATGTCCATCAAAAAGAGAATGAAGAGATGCACTGAGGTGTTTTCTATGTATGAGCAAAACAAAACAGATACAGAAAAGGACATTTTGTAGAATCCTGTCTTTGTCCAATTGAAGAACAGGTAAAACTAAGCTAATGAAACGGAAGTCTGAATGATGGTTACTTTTTATGAGGGAGGTATTAACTAGACGGGGGTTAAGAGAAGCTTCTCCGGGGCTGTAACTGTTCTATATCTTGATCTGGGTGTGGTTACATGGATGTAAAAACTATGTATGCTGAACATTTGCATACTTTAGTGTATATAAATTATAACTCAATAGAAACCTTTTTAAAGAGAAAAAGATGTATTTAAAAAAACAATAGGTGAAACATTCTAGCTTGTAGTTCAAACTTTCATTTCTTTGACTAAGTAAGGAAGAAAATCTTTCACATGTTTATCTGTCTTAAGCATTTATTGGGTGAATTTCCTGGGCATATTCCAGACCCAGGTTCCAAACGGAATTTTTGTTCTTATCTCACTAATTTGAAAAGCCTTGTTAAGTAACAGTGTATCTGAGTCCTGGTCTAGTTATTTATTGCAAATCCTTCTTCTCCAGTTTATCATCTCTCAACCTCTTACTTATGATGATTTTTTTCAGTGATGACTTTTTATGTAAAGAGGGTTTAAAATTTTATGTAATCAAATCTATCAATTTTTTCTCTTAGCGCTTTCTTCCATTGCCTGTTTCTGTTTTCTTCCCAAGCTTCTTTGGAGGAACTGATAAATGCAATGTAGCCGGAGAAGAAGAATGAGGGATAGGAGGTGAGCAAATTTGGGATTGGAGAGGCAGTGAGGATCAGATAACATGAGTTTTCAGATTCTGGAATGTATCTTAAGTGCAATAGATTGCCAGAAAGGGAAGTAAGAAGGGCAATAATGTAAATAAATTTGTGTGTGATGAAGGTCACTTTTGTTACTGGATGGGGGATGGATTGGAAGGACACAGAACCAGAAGACCCCTGGAGACAACGGCTGTGGTCCAGGGGAGAGTGGCCTGGGCAGGTGAGGTGGCAGAGGATCTGGAGAGATGGGGAGGCATTAGAGACAGGCTATAGCGCTCAGTTTCATGGGACTTAATGAGAGGCTAGATGGGGGTGGGGTGAGGGGTGAGGAAGGAAGCAGGGCTTGATAAAGAAGCTCTGGCTAACTGAAGACAGTTATAAACTCCCCTGCTCTCCCCCCCTGGATTTCTGATTTCTGGGTTTGTTTAAACTTTCAACTCTTTATCAGCACAGAATTGTTTGTAGTGGCTTGGTTGAGGCTAACCCAATGGTGAATCTTTCCATTAAAATATCCTGAAGAGAAAAAATAAAAAACAAAAATAAAATAAAATATCCTGAATAATCTCTCACTTCCTCATTGATGTGTGAGGTTTCCCTAGTCAATGAGGATCTCAGTTCCCCTACCAGGGATCAAACCTGGGCCATGGCAGGGCATTAATAGCGCTGAGTCTCAACCACCAGACCGCCCGGGAAGCCCCCAGGACCAGTCTTGTTTCCTTAACCACCCCCCTCTAATGATATTTCTCCTTTGGCTTTTATCACACATTTTAATGGTTGTTTGTTTTGTTTGTTTGTTTTGTTTTGTTTTATACATCTTTATTGGAGTATAATTGTTTTACAATGGTGTGTTAGTTTCTGCTTTATAACAAAGTGAATCAGTTATACATATGTTCCCATATCTCTTCTCTCTTGCATCTCCCTCCCTCCCACCCTCCCTATCCCACCCCTCCAGGTGGTCACAAAGCACCGAGCTGATCTCCCTGTGCTATGCGGCTGCTTCCCACTAGCTATCTACCTTACGTCTGTTAGTGTATATATGTCCATGCCTCTCTCTCGCTTTGTCACAGCTTACCCTTCCCCCTCCCCATATCCTCAAGTCCATTCTCTAGTAGGTCTGTGTCTATATTCCTGTCTTACCCCTAGGTTCTTCATGACATTTTTTTCCCTTAAATTCCATATATATGTGTTAGCATATGGTATTTGTCTTTCTCTTACTTCACTCTATGACAGACTCTAGGTCCATCCACCTCATTACAAATAGCTCAATTTCGGTTTTTTTTATGGCTGAGTAATATTCCATTGTATATATGTGCCACATATTCTTTATCCATTCATCCGATGATGGACACTTAGGTTGTGCCCATCTCTGGGGTATTGTAAATAGAGCTGCAATGAACATTTTGGTACATGACTCTTTTTGAATTATGGTTTTCTCAGGGGATATGCCCAGAAGTGCGACTGCTGAGTCATATGGTAGTTCTATTTGTAGTTTTTTAAGGAACCTCCATACTGTTCTCCATAGTGGCTGTATCAATTTACATTCCCACCAACAGTGCAAGAGGGTTCCATTTTCTCCACACCCTCTCCAGCATTTATTGTTTCTAGATTTTTTGATGATGGCCATTCTGACCAGTGTGAGATTATATCTTATTGTAGCTTTGATTTGCATTTCTCTAATGATTAATGATGTTTAGCATTCTTTCATGTGTTTGTTGGCAGTCTGTATATCTTCTTTGGAGAAACGTCTATTTAGGTCTTCTGCCCATTTTTGGATTGGGTTGTTTGTTTTTTTGTTATTGAGCTGCATGAGCTGCTTATAAATTTTGAAGATTAATCCTTTGTCAGTTGCTTCATTTGCAAACATTTTCTCCCATTCTGAGGGTTGTCTTTTGGTCTTGTTTATGGTTTCCTTTGCTGTGCAAAAGCTCTGAAATTTCATTAGGTCCCATTTGTTTATTTTTGTTTTTATTTCCATTTCTCTAGGAGGTGGGTCAAAAAAGTATCTTGCTGTGATTTATGTCATAGAGTGTTCTGCCTATGTTTTCCTCTAAGAGTTTGATAGTTTCTGGCCTTATATTTAGGTCTTTAATCCATTAGGGAGTGATCTAATCTCATACTTTTACATGTACCTGTCCAGTTTACCCAGCACCACTTATTGAAGAGGCTATCCTTTCTCCACTGTACATTCCTGCCTCCTTTATCAAAGATAAGGTGACCATATGTGTGTGGGTTTATCTCTGGGCTTTCTATCCTGTTCCTTTGATCTATCTTTCTGTTTTTGTGCCAGTACCATACTGTCTTGATAACTGTAGCTTTGTAGTATAGTCTGAAGTGAGGGAGCCTGATTCCTCCAGCTCCCTTTTTCCTTCTCAAAATTGTTTTGGCTATTCGGGGTCTTTTGTGTTTCCATAGAAATTGTGAACTTTTTTGTTCTAGTTCTGTGAAAAATGCTAGTGGTAGTTTGTAAGGGATTGCATTGAATCTGTAGATTGCTTTGGGTAGTAGAATCATTTTCACAATGTTGATTCTTCCAATCCAAGAACATGGTATAACTCTCCATCTATTTGTATCATCTTTAATTTCTTTCATCAGTGTCTTATAATTTTCTGCATACAGGTCTTTTGTCTCCTTAGGTAGGTTTATTCCTAGATATTTTATTCTTTTTGTTGCAATGGTAAATGGGAGTGTTTTCTTGATTTCACTTTCAGATTTTTCATCTTTAGTGTATAGGAATGCCAGAGATTTCTGTGCATTAATTTTGTATCCAGCTACTTTACCAAATTCATTGATTAGCTCTAGTAGGTTTCTGGTAGCATCTTTAGGATTCTCTATGTATAGGATCATGTCATCTGCAAAGAGTGACAGCTTTACTTCTTCTTTTCTGATTTGGATTCCTTTTATTTCCTATTTTTCTCTGATTGCTGTGGCTAAAACTTCCAAAACTATGTTGAATAAGAGTGGTGAGAATGGGCAACCTTGTCTTGTTCCTGATCTTAGTGGAAATGCTTTCAGTTTTTCATCATTGAGGACGATGTTGGCTGTGGGTTTGTCATATATGGCCTTTATTATGTTGAGGAAAGTTCCCTCTATGGCTACGTTCTGCAGGGTTTTTATCATAAATGGGTGTTGAATTTTGTCAAAAGCTTTCTCTGCATCTATTGAGATGATCATATGGTTTTTCTCCTTCAATTTGTTAATATGGTGTATCACATTGATTGATTTGCCTATATTGAAGAATCCTTGCATTCCTGGAATAAACCCCACTTGATCATGGTGTATGATCCGTTTAATGTGCTGTTGGATTCTGTTTGCTAGTATTTTGTTTAGGATTTTTGCATCTATGTTCATCAGTGATATTGACCTGTAGTGTTCTGTCTTTGTGACATCCTTGTCTGGTTTTGGTATCAGGGTGATGGTGGCCTCGTAGAATGAGTTTGGGAGTGTTCCTCCCTCTGCTATATTTTGGAAGAGTTTGAGAATGATAGGTGGTAGTTCTTCTCTAAATGTTTGATAGAATTCACCTGTGAAGACATCTGGTCCTGGGCTTTTGTTTGTTGGAAGATTTTTAATCACAGTTTCAATTTCAGTGCTTGTGATTGGTCTGTTCATATTTTCTGTTTCTTCCTGATTCAGTCTTTGGTTGTGCATTTCTAAGAATTTGACCATTTCTAAGAATTTGTCCATTTCTTCCAGGTTGTCCATTTTATTGGCATAGAGTTGCTTGTAGTAATCTCTCATAATGTTTTGTATTTCTGCAGTGTCAGTTGTTACTTCTCCTTTTTCATTTCTAATTCTATTGATTTGAGTCTTCTCCCTTTTTTTATTGATGAGTCTGGTTAATGGTTTATCAATTTTGTTTATCTTCTCAAAGAAACAGCTTTTAGTTTTATTGATCTTTGCTATGGTTTGCTTCATTTCTTTTTCATTTATTTCTGATCTGATTTTTATGATTTCTTTCCTGCTGCTAACTTTGGGGTTTTCTTGTTCTTCTTTCTCTAATTGCTTTAGGTGCAAGATTAGGTTGTTTATTCGAGATGCTTCCTCTTTGTTAAGGTAGGATTGTATTGCTATAAACTTCCCTCTTAGAACTGCTTTTGCGGCATCTCATAGATTTTGGGTCATCGTGTCTCCATTGTTATTTGTTTCTAGGTAATTTTTTATTTCCTCTTTGATTTCTTCAGTGATCACTTCGTTATTAAGTAGTGTATTTAGCCTCCATGTGTTTGTATTTTTTATAGATCTTTTCCTGTTATTGATATCTAGTCTTATAGTGTTATGGTCAGAAAAGATACTTCATACAATTTCAATTTTCTTAAATTTACCAAGGTTTGACTTGTGACCCAAGATATGATCTATCCTGGAGAATGTTCCATGAGCACTTGAGAAAAATGTGTATTCTGTTGTTTTTGGATGGAACGTCCTATAAATATCCATTAAGTCCATCTTGTTTAATGTATCATTTAAAGCTTGTGTTTCCTTATTTATTTTCATTTTGGATGATCTGTCCATTGGTGAAAGTGGGGTGTTAAAGTCCCCTACTATGAATGTGTTACTGTTGATTTCCCCTTTTATGGCTGTTAGTATTTGCCTTATGCATTGAGGTGCTCCTATGTTGGGTGCATAAATATTTACAACTGTTATATCTTCTTGGATCGATCCCTTGATCATTATGTAGTGTCCTTCTTTGTCTCTTCTAATAGTCTTTATTTTAAAGTCTATTTTGTCTGATATGAGAATTGCTACTCCAGCTTTCTTTTGGTTTCCACTTGCATGAAATATCTTTTTCCATCCCCTTACTTTCAGTCTGCATGTGTCTCTAGGTCTGAAGTGGGTCTGTTGTAGATAGCAAATATATGGGTCTTTTTTTAATATCTATTCTGCCAATCTGTGTCTTTTGGTGGGGGCATTTAGTTCATTTACATTTAAGGTAATTATTGATATGTATGTTCCTATTCCCAGTTTCTTAATTGTTTTGGGTTCGTTATTGTGGTGTTTTCCTTCTCTTGTGTTTTTTGCCCAGAGTAGTTCCTTTAGCAGTTGTTGAAAAGCTGGTTTGGGGGTGCTGAACTGTCTCAGCTTTTGCTTGTCTGTTAAGGTTTTAATTTCTCCATCAAATCTTAATGAGATCCTTGCTGGGTAGAGTAATCTTGGTTGCAGGTTTTTCTCCTTCATCACTTTAAATATGTCCTGCCAGTCCCTTCTGGCTTGCAGAGTTTCTGCTGAAAGATCAGCTGTTAACCTTCTGGGCATTCCCTTGTGTGTTATTTGTTGTTTTTCCCTTGCTCCTTTTAATATGTTTTCTTTGTATTTAATTTTTGACAGTTCGATTAATATGTGTCTTGGCATGATTCTCCTTGGATTTATCCTGTATGGGACTCTCTGTGCTTCCTGGACTTGATTAACTATTTCCTTTCCCATATTAGGGAAGTTTTCAACTATAATCTCTACAAATATTTTCTCAGTCCCTTTCTTTTTCTCTTCTTCTTCTGGAACCCCTATAATTCAAATGTTGGTGCGTTTAATGTTGTCCCAGAGGTCTCTGAGACTGTCCTCAGTTCTTTTCATTCTTTTTTCTTTATTCTGCTCTGCAGTAGCTATTTCCACTATTTTATCTTCCAGGTTACTTACCCATTCTTCTGCCACAGTTATTCTGCTAGTGATCCCGTCTAGAGTATTTTTAATTTCATTTATTGTGTTGTTCATCGTTGCTTGTTTCATCTTTAGTTCTTCTAGGTCCTTGTTAAATGTTTCTTGCATTTTGTCTATTCTATTTCCAAGATTTTGGATCATCTTTACTATCATTATTCTGGATTCTTTTTCAGGTAGACTGCCTATTCCCTCTTCATTTGTTAGGTCTGGTGGGTTTTTATCTTGCTCCTTCATCTTCTGTGTGTTTCTCTGTCTTCTCATTTTGCTTATCTTACTGTGTTTGGGGTCTCCTTTTTGCAGGCTGCAGGTTCGTAGTTCCTGTTGTTTTTGGTGTCTGTCCCCAGTGGCTAAGGTTGGTTCATTGGGTTGTATAGGCTTCCTGGTGAATGGGACTAGTGCCTGTGTTCTGGTGGATGAGCCTGGGTCTTGTCTTTCTGGTGGGCAGGTCCACGTCTGGTGGTGTGTTTTGGGGTGTCTGTGGACTTATTATGATTTTAGGCAGCCTCTCTGCTAATGGGTGGGGTTGTGTTCCTGTCTTGCTAGTTGTTTGGCATAGGGTGTCCAGCACTGTAGCTTGCTGGTCGTTGAGTGAAGCTGGGTGCTGGTGTTGAGATGGAGATCTCTGGGAGATTTTCGCCGTTTGATATTATGTGGAGCTGGGAGGTCTCTTGTGGACCAGTGTCCTGAAGTTGGCTCTCCCACCTCAGAGGCACAGCACTGACTCCTGGCTGCAGCACCAAAAGCCTTTCATCCACATGGCTCAGAATAAAAGGGAGAAAAATTAGAAGGAAAGAATTAGTAGAAGTAGAAAGAAAGAAAGAAAGAAAGAAAGAAAGGAAGGAGGGAGAGAGGGAGGGAGGAAGGAAGGAAGGAGTAAAGGAATGAAAAAAGAAAGAAGATAAAGTAAAATGAAATAAAGTAAGATAAAATATAATAAAGTTATTGAAATAAAAAAATAATTATTAAGAGAAAAAAAGAAAAAATATTTTTAAAAAAACAACAAAACAACAACAACAACAAAAAATGGACGGATAGAACCCTAGGACAAATGGTGGAAGCCAGGCTATACAGACAAAATCTCACACAGAAGCATACACATACACACTCACAAAAAGAGGAAAAGGGGAAAAAATCATAAATCTTGCTCTCAAAGTCCACCTCCTCAATTTGGGATGATTCATTGTCTAAAGGAGGGAAGGAAGGAAAGAAAGAAAGAAAGAAGGAAGATAAAATAAAATAAAATAATTAAAATAAAAAATAATTATTAAGAAAAAAATTAAAAAAACAAAAAAACAAGAAAAACCGGATGGTAGAACCCTAGGACAAATGGTGGAAGCAAAGCTATACAGACAAAATCTCACACAGAAGCATAGACATACACACTCACAAAAAGAGGAAATGGGGAAAAGATCATAAATCTTGCTCTCAAAGTCCACCTCCTTAATTGGGGATGGCTCGTTGTCTATTCATGTATTGCACAGCTGCAGGGCACATCAGGTTGATTGTGGAGCTTTAATCCGCTGCTTCTGAGGCTGCTGGGAGAGATTTTCCTTTCTCTTCTTTGTTCTCACAGCTCCCCGGGGCTGTGGTTTGGATTTGGCCCCACCTCTCCGTGTAGGTCGCTGGAGGGCGTCTGTTCTTCGCTCAGACAGCAGGGGGTTAAAGGAGCCGCTGATTGGCGGATTCTGGCTCACTTAGGCTGGGGGGAGGGAGGGGCACGGAGTGCGGGGCGGGCCTGCGGCGGCAGAGGACGGCGTGACGTTGCGCCGGCGACCAGCCTGAGGTGCGCCGTGCGTGCGTTCTCCCCGTGGAGTTGTCCCTGGATCCCGGGACCCAGGCAGTGGCGGGCCGCACAGGCTCCCCGGAAGCGGGGTGTGGATAGTGACCGGTGCTCGCACACAGGCTTTTTGGTGGCGGCAGCAGCAGCGGCCTTAGCGTCTCATGCCCGTCTCTGGCGTCCGCGCTTTTAGCCGCGGCTTGCGCCCGTCTCTGGGGGTCCCTCCGCGCTTTTAGCCGCGGCTCGCGCCTGTCTCTGGAGCTCCTTCAAGCAGCGCTCTTAATCCCCTCTCCTCGCGCACCAGGAAACAAAGAGGGAAGAAAAAGTCTCTTGCCTCTTCGGCAGCTCCAGACTTTGCCCCGGACTCCGTCCCGGCCAGCCGTGGCGCACTAACCTCTGCAGGCTGTGTTCACGCCGCCAACCCCAGTCCTCTCCCTGCGCTCCGACCGAAGCCCGAGCTTCAGCTCCCAGCCCCGCCCGCCCCGGCGGGTGAGCAGACAAGCCTCTCGAGCAGGTGAGTGCCGGTCGGCCCTGATCCTCTGTGCGGGAATCTCTCCACGCTTTGCCCTCCGCACCCCTGTGGCTGTGCTCTCCTCCGCGGCTCCGAAGCTTTCCCCCTCCGCAACCCGCAGCCTCCGCCCGCGAAGGGGCTTCTAGTGTGTGGAGACCTTTCCTCCTTAACGGCTCCTTCCCACAGGTGCGGGTCCCGTCCCTATTCTTTTGTCTCTGTTTACTCTTTTTTCTTTTGCCCTACCCAGGTATGTGGGGGCGTTTCTTGCCTTTTGGGAGGTGTGAGGTCTTCTGCCAGCGTTCAGTAGGTGTTCTGTAGGAGTTGTTCCACGTGTAGATGTATTTCTGGTGTATCTGTGGGGCGGAAGGTGATCTCCTCGTCTTACTCTTCCGCCATCTTCCCGGAAGCCTCGGTTGTTTGTTTTTTGTAAGAAAATTCTCTCTAATCACTCTTTTTAAAAAGTTCTCAGTAGTTTTCTTATTAATCTGATTTGTTTGTATTATTATTGCTTTTTCCCCCAGGAGAACTTAAGAATCCAATAATTAAGTTCCAAACAAATTCCGTTAGGATTGTAATGAGGATTTCATTAAGCTCATAAATTAATCCCAGAAGAATTAATGTACAAATCTTTCATACATGAATTTTTTTGCCTGTATATTAAAAATGTTTATTGTTATTTTTCAGCAAATTTTGGAGTGTATCCCATAGACCCTACTTATTCTTCAAGAATTTTTTTTTCCTCAGAATTTTATGTTTTGGTTACCATGGTAAAATGTCTTTTTTGTCAATCTCTCACGGATTATCATTGATATATATGAAAAATACAGATCTTAATACCTTCAGTGAAGCTATTTTACAAAACGAACTTGAAAGAAGTTTTAAAAATTCATTCTCTGGAGCTTTATAAGAATATAATTGCATTATTGTACAAAGTGATAATTTTGTCATCTTTTCGATAATCATATCTCTTCTTCGTGTTTCATGTTAATTGCATTGCTGAGAATTTTCGGAACAATGGCAAATGATAACGATGACAACGAGCATCTTGTTTGCTTGCTTGCTTTTGCCTATGGTTTTAATAGGAATTCTTGTTAGTTTTTCATGGTTAAAGATAATGTTAGTAGTTTCAGATTCAAAGTCTTAATATGTGAAAAAAAATCTTCCATTTCTATTTCCCCCCAAAAAACAAATTTGGGAGGTTTATAGAATGTACTTTGAAAGTTACTGACTGTTTTTTCCTCCTCTGTTAGAGTTGTTACACCTCTCTTCTCCTTAAGTATATTCATATGAAATGTTGCATTAATAGATCTCCTTATAAGTGATCTTTGCATTTCTTAGATGTTGTATTTGGTCATTGTGAATAATTCTTTGAATTTTACTGCTGGATTTGGTAGCTTTGCAGTAAGGAAATCAGGAAGTGTAAGTCCTCCAACTTTATTCTTCCTTTTCAAGATTTTGTTTGGCTATTCAGGGTCCCTCAAGATTCATATGAATTTTAGGAAAGATTTTTCTGTTTTTTTAAAAAAAATGTTATTGGGATTTTAAAAGGGATTATATTGAACTGTAAATCACTTTAATTCCTTTGGTTTTAAAGAAATTATATATTCAGTTATATATTGTCTATCTGCTAACTCCCATATCTACAGCCATTGTGAGTATGATTAGTTGTTTCTGCTGCCTCACATTGTCGTGGCTTAATTTTTCCCATAGCTCCTATGATTGATGATTATAAGATGATGTTTGTGAAACATTATCTGTGGGAATTTTTGAGGTGTGAATTTAAGGTACATTTCTCCAGAGAGAAATACATTTGCTACTGCCAGTGGCTTAGGGAGGGTTCTTATTCCAGGACACTTTACATTATATATATTTTTTTATTTTTGAGGGCAGTGGTCAAGGTAGTTAAAACTCATGTGAGTATAAACTTGGTGTCAAGGATTCCCTGGGTGAAATCTTGCCTTTTGCTTTTGTTTTTATTTCTTATTTTTCACATAAGCCTGAGTCAAGTTCAAGAGAGACCAGAATCCATATTGGTCTGTCTGTCTCTGAGGGGGTGTGTGTGTGTGTGTGCGTGTGTTTAGTTTATCAAGGATGGCATTGCTCTTAGAGGGGTTTGGATGTGTGCAAGGGTCTTCCATCTGTGTGTTCTAGGTTTTGACTTCTGATTACATGTCTAGTCCCCATCACACGTGGAATCCTTTAAAACTCACACTCCAGGCCACCAGGGGATGACAAAATTGCTGAGGGCAAATGGTGCTACAAGGCTCACTTATCTCTCTACATTTTTTATTTATTTAATTTTTTTGGCCTTTCAAGATTTTTATTTCTTCTAGCCAGCTGAACCATGTGTTTAAAAACTCAAGGCCCATATTTTATCCACCATTTTATATGCTGTTCTGAGAAGTCTTTCTGGACATCATGTGTTAGTCACATTCTCATTATTAGAATCCAGGAATTACTTCCAAAGTTTAATTAAGAATTCTATTTACTTGTAATTCACAAGTATCTGCTTTTAACATTATCATTTCCTCTTTTCTTGATGTTGATTTTAGTGTTATTTTAGTTAGCTTTTTTAAGATTGAATGCTTAGTGATTCTAATGACATTATTTTCTATTTAATAATGAAAGCTTTTAGGGATTTGACTTTAGGTAAAGTGTAACCTTTTCCCATCGGTTTCGATAAACGTTTTTCTCATTTTTGCTATTTTCTAAATAGCATGTAATTACACTTTTTATTTCTTCTTTGAACCAGTCCTTATTTAATAGAATGTTGTTTAATTTCCAAATGGTTTTTTCACATTGTTTTGATTACACTTTGTGATTAATTTCTAGCTTTAATGCAATGCAGAGACTATGGGCTCTACAATTTCTACTATATAATTAAATTCTATAAACATCACACAAATGCTTACAAAGGTGTGTTTTCTGTTTGATGTCAATATAATTGTATACATATCTTATTAATTTTATCATATTGTTTAAAAATTAAATCTTCTTTGTCATTCTCTTCTTTTCACCTCCTATTCTGTCAAAGGCTGAGAAAGGTATATTAAGGTCATTCTCAGGGATTGTTTTTATAAGTTTCTCATCTAATATATAAAAGTTTTGGTCTTAGTTTTGACCTTTAAAATGTAAAATTCTTTTATATTCACTCTGAAATTAATATTTTATTCATTTTGATGACCTTTTTGAAATGATTATTGCCTAGAATTATTTTTATGATATGCTTGAAGCATTTTTGTTTAAAGTTGCTCAAACTTTTCTCTTTTTCTTTTTTGAGATGTAATTTATGTATCATACACTTTACCTATTTAAAGTGTACAGTTTGATAGTTTGTCTATTCACAGTTGTGCCACCATTGCCAGGATCTATTTTAGAATATGTTCATTAACCTAAAAAGAAGCCTTGCACCCATTAGTAGTCACTCCCTATGTTCCTCCCCTGAGCCCTAGACACCACTTACCTACTCTCTGACGCTATAGATTTGCCTATTTTGAACATTTCATATAAACTGAATCATAAAATATGTGGCCTTTTGTGACTTGCTCCTTTCACTTAGCACAATGCTTTCAAGGTTCATCCACATTGTGGAAACTATCAGCACTTCATTACTTTTTATTACTGAATAATATTCCGTTATATGGACACCACATTTTACTTATCCATTCATTGGTTGGTGGACATTTGAGTTATTTCTACTTTTTGGCTATTAAGAATAATGCAGCTATGAACACTTGTGCACATTTTTGCATGAACATTTGATTTCATTTCTCATGGTGTATACCTACCTAGCCATGTACCCTACCAATACGATTTAATCAAAAAGTTTTGCTCTGGGGGCTTCCCTAGTGGCACAGTGGTTGAGAGTCCGCCTGCCGATGCAGGGGACACGGGTTTGTGCCCCAGTCTGGGAAGATCCCACGTGCCGCGGAGCGGCTGGGCCCGTGAGCCATGGCTGCTGAGCCTGCGCGTCCGGAGTCTGTGCTCCACAACAGGAGAGGCCGCAACAGTGAGAGGCCCGTGTACCGCAAAAAAAAAAAAAAAAAAAGTTTTGCTCTGTACTGTCACAAGTATGCTTTTCCTTTCCTTGTATTTTTGGTTACTATTTATTTAAACAACATCAACTTTTATTGAGTCCCATTAGTCCTACCACTTCGTCCCATATTTCTCTGATTCCTTTCCTGCCATATTTCTTCTTCCATGAATATTTTCATAAAGGGCTTTTTAAAGGTAAATATTGTGAGAACTTAAACATCCAAGAATACATTTTATATTAATTTTAACTTTTAGTTTAGTGAAATATAAAATATAAATCCAAAATTCCCATCATGCAGCACTTTAAAATATTATGTCATTGTCTTCCAGCATCTGGTGCTAATTTTACAATTTTTACCTAAATAATAGTAGTAAACACTTGCATATCACTTCCAATGTGCCTCATCTTATTCTAGGTACTCAATGTCTATTAATCCATTTACTGTTCATAAAGACCCTCATAAAAGTGGGTATTACCATTATTAGCCCTTTTTATAGACAAGGAAAGGGAGGCATAGAGAAGTTAAGTAACTTGCCCAATGATATGTTGCTAGTGATTGGTCCAGCTGAATTTGACTAGGCTATATTGCTTGTTTTTTTTCTTGAAGAGGGTCCTTATTTATTTAAAAAAATTTTTATTTTATACTGGAGTATAGTTGATTAACAATGTTGTGTTAGTTTCAGGTGTACAGCAAAATGACTCAGTCATACATATATATGTATCTATTCTTTTTCAAATTCTTTTCCCATTTAGGTTGTTACAGAATATTAAACAGAGTTACCTGTGCTATACAGTAGGTCCTTATTGGTTATCTGATTTTTTTTGTTGTTGTTTTTTGGGTTTTTTTTTGCGGTACGCAGGCCTCTCACTGTGGCCTCTCCCATTGCGGAGCACAGGCTCCGGACGCGCAGGCTCAGCGGCCATGGCTCACGGGCCCAGCCGGTCCACGGCGTGTGGGATCTTCCTGGACCAGGGCACAAACCCATGTCCCCTGCATCGGCAGGCGGGCTCTCAACCACTGAGCCACCAGGGAAGCCCTGGTTATCTGTTTTAAATATAGTAGTTTGTTTATGTCAGTCCCAAACTCCCAAAAGCCAATTGTTATCTCTTTTTACTTGGCGTGCCATTTTTCTCTGTAAGCGTTTATATATTTTTTCCTTGTCCTTTAAGTGCTCAGTTTCAATATATATGTTGAGTTGAGGGCTTCTCTTTTCTATCTTGCTTGGTATTATATGAGTTTTTTTCAATATTCTGTCTTATTCTTTACTTTGGGAACTTTGTTGCACATTGTAATGGTTAATTTTATGTGTCAACTTGACTGGACCATGTAGTAACATGAGTAAAGCAGATTGCCCTTCCTAATGTAGGTGGGCCTCATGCAATCAGTTGAAGGCCTGAATAGAACAGAAAAGCAGAGTATTTCCTGAGTAAGAGTAACCTCCTCCTGCCTGACTGCCTTTGAACTGGGACATCATTATTTTTCCCCTTCAGACTTGAACTGAAACATTGACTCTTTGTGGGTCTTGAACCTGCTGGCCTTCAGGCTGAAACTACACCACCAGCTCTCCTGGGTCTCCAGCTCACCAGTGGCAGATATTGGGACTTGTCAGCCTCTAATATCACATGAGCCAATTCCTTCATATATATGTACACCATTGTTTCTGTTTCTCTGGAAAACCCTGACTAATACCCACTTGTAATTTCTCCAAAGATTTTCATTCCTCTGTTTCTAATTTAATCTCATTCTGAGATTTCTATTATCCCTCTTGTATTAGTCAGTAATCATTATATTAATGCTACATAAGTCCACTGTAAAATGCAGTGACATTTAATAATAAGCAGGTATTTCTCACTCAGGGATTCACAAATGGCTCTGCTTGGAGCTTAAGTTCTGAGTGTTGGTCAGATCAGCTCTGTTCCATATATCTTTTGGGAGGCACAAGTCAGAGGAGCATAGCTTCTTTAGACGTGTTCTTCCTATAGTGATATGGTTCAGAAGCACAAGAGGGAAAATCTAAACAGGCAGGCATATTTTAAGTCTTGACAATGTCACACTTGCTAAAACCTCACTGAGCAAAGTGTTATTCTCTAGAAACCCATCCTGTGTGTGACTGCAGGGACATCCCCACTGGCACACATCTTAGAGGGCTGCCGGTCGAGGGTTTGTCTAGAGCACCGTCTCATAGCAAGAGGAATATTTTACGGAACAAATATTAAGTGACCAGCCAAAGGCTCACAGCTAATGAGTATGCAGCCGAGAACTGAATTCATGTATTTAGACCACCAGAGCCCATGCTTCTACTTCATCTCTTCCTCCTGAAGTTACTCTCCAAACCTACAATTTGGTGTAGAGACCAGGGTTCACATAGCCTCAGTCATCACGCCCCTGACAATGGGCACACCCAGGATCACCCAGGATAAGCAGCTGTCCTTTCACTGGGAGTGGCTATGATTGCTCCTGCAGGATTTCTGTGCAGATGAGTCATAAGACATGGTCTAAGGTGATGCAGTAGGTGCTTGATAATCAGTATCTGATTAGGTAGGTGAGATAATCAACAGCTTTTCATTCAGCAGACATTTATTTACTCAGTAGTAAGAGTAAAGCAGGGTACTGGTGAGAAAACGGGTCAAGAATATGTATGAAATTGTCCCAGCCCATCAAAGGATTTTTGGAAAATATTTATAATAAATCTCTCTCTCTCCCTCTCTCACACACACACATATATATATACATATATATGTATATATACATATTAATGGTAGTTTTCTTTATATACACACATACATATGTGTGTATGAATAATAAGAATTGACATGTACATACACAGTTGATTCTCATTATTCACAGTAGTTATGCTAGATGTATACACACACATACATACATATATTCATATTATGTATACTATATATGATATGCATAACATATGATATATGTGTGCCTGTATTTCTATCTATAGTTGATTCTCATTTTTCATAGTAGTTATATATATAAACACATACACTCATATATTCATATTATATATGCTACATATGATATACACACAATATATGTGTGTATGTATTTATATCCACAGTTGATTCTTGTTAGTCACAGTAGTTATATTCTGTAAGTCACTGTAAACACTGAATTAGCAAATACTGATCCACTGCTCCTAGAGGAAATACAGGGTTAGTTAGGTTCCTGCAAACCTCTGGTCACAGGATTTCCATTAACCAATCAGTACATAACTTTGTTTTTGTTTCTGCTTAAAGACACCTTGTTTAATATATATGGTTGATTCATTAACATTGAACTCATAGCCAACAGCACCATAACTCATGTCTGCATGAGTTTATCTAACACACCTATTTCCTCCATATGGTGCATTATAGCCTTCTTGTACTTAAGACACTAGACAGCACTTCAGCACCACAGCACTATGCTTGGGGGCCATTTTAAAGAGCAAAATTCCCAATAAAATATAAAAAGGTAGCACTAAATAGACTGTGAAAAGGACACAGTCTTACAGTATGAGCTGAAACAAGAAGGCAGACCAATGCCTTGTTCAGCCTCAGCTGAGAACATGCATGTTGGAAACATATTTCGTCTCTCTACACGTTTGCCAGTGACAGCAAAAGTGCCATGAGCATTGATTTTGGGTTGCAAATAATTTTAGCAAGTAGACAAATTTGTAACTATGAAATCTGTGAATAATGAGGATTGACTCTCTCTCTCTCTCTCTCTGTATGTATGTATGTGTGTATATATATATATATATATATATGCCACAAGGTGGGTGGATAGATATTAAATTAGGATATTTTAGTTACCAGTATGCTGAAATTAGGAAGGCAAAAAGTAGAATTTGTTGCAAGGGTACCCTGGTATCAGCTGGACTTCAGAATGGCAGGCAGTGTAGACATGCAGCTAAATGGGACATGGAGGTTTTGAGCACCACCTGGATGCCCTTTGCCTTGGTCTTGTATCTCTGCTTCAGTCTGTTCCAACACACACTGCTTTCTCCACTTGGTATAGGACAGAGCCACTGATGAGTTCTACATTTTTAATCTTGCTGTTTCCACTTTTTCAGAGTCTCTCCTTTGTTTGTTTCATGTCTGGACCAATCCACTGAGAGTGGAGAAAGGATGAGAGATGTGGTATCATGATGGACTGGTTTGAACTTGGTGTAATCAGGGAGATAGGGTTTATAAGAAGACAGTGGTACCCACTTGAACACCATGGCTGGAATTGCAGGAGGAGAAGCTCCAGGAAAAGAAATTGCTGTTCGCAGTGGAAGGGAGACATTTTGGGAAGACCTAATAATTTATGTCCATTATAGGCACAAGCAAAATGCCTTTAAAAGGGCTAGTATATTTGAGGCATAGGTGATGACAAGATTCCACTCACTGACCATAACCCTGGCGTGTAAAGGATAAAGAGATATAACATCTAGCTGAGGTCAGAAGCAGCATCATGGAGGAAATGGCACAGAGCTTCTCCCTGGCTGATGAGCAACACGTGAACGGTCTGTGATGCAGAGGCATCCTTCATCTTGCGGTTCAGAAGCATGGTACCTTGGAGACAGAAGGATGCAGGGCAACAAGTCAGTCTCTAGAGTTTGAATCCCATATTTGTAATCTACTAGCTGTGTGCCCTTGAGTAACTATTTGCTAGTCTGAGCTTAACTTTTACTCTTTGTAAATTGGAGAGGAATAATGTCTCTCTCATGGTGATTTTAAAGAGGTGAAATAAAATCATGTACTTAGCAGTCTGGCAGAGTAAGCATTCAATAATGCTAGTTCCCTTCTGTTGTCAGCATTCATCTAGCTACTTAGAGGCAGATAGGTGACTCGAATCCAGAACTCCTGACTTAGAGGCCAGTACCCTTTCTGCTCAGTGCCCCAGCACTCTGAACTATCACGCTCTTGTTTTTTAATTGATTGCACGCTTTTTTTTAACATCTTTATTGGAGTATAATTGCTTTACAATGGTGTGTTAGTTTCTGCTTCATAACAAAGTGAATCAGTTACACATATACATATGTTCCCATATCTCTTCCCTCTTGCGTCTCCCTCCCTCTCACCCTCCCTCTCACCCTCCCTCTCACCCTCCCTATCCCACCCCTCTAGGTGGTCACAAAGCACCGAGCTGATCTCCCTGTGCTATGCGGCTGCTTCCCACTAGCTGTCTATTTTACGTTTGGTAGTGTATATATGTCCATGCCTCTCTCTCACTTTGTCACAGCTTACCCTTCCCCCTCCCCATATCCTCAAGTCCATTCTCTAGTAGGTCCGTGTCTTTATTCCTGTCTTACCCCTAGGTTCTTCAGGACCTTTTTTTTCCTTCTTAGATTCCATATATATGTGTTAGCATACGGTATTTGTTTTTCTCTTTCTGACTTACTTCACTCTGTATGACAGACTCTAGGTCTATCCACCTCACTACAAATATCTCAATTTCGTTTCTTTTTATGGCTGAGTAATATTCCATTGTATATATGTGCCACATCTTCTTTATCCATTCATCCGATGATGGACACTTAGGTTGCTTCCATGTCCTGGCTATTGTAAATAGAGCTGCAATGAACATTTTGGTACATGACTCTTTTTGAATTATGGTTTTCTCAGGTTTTATGCCCAGTAGTGGGATTGCTGGGTTGTATGGTAGTTCTATTTTTAGCTTTTAAGGAACCTCCATATTTTCCATAGTGGCTGTATCAATTTACATTCCCACCAACAGTGCAAGAGGGTTCCCTTTTCTCCACACCCTCTCCAGCATTTATTGTTTCTAGATTTTTTGATGATGGCCATTCTGACCAGTGTGAGATGATATCTCATTGTAGTTTTGATTTGCATTTCTCTAATGATTAATGATGTTGAGCATCATTTCATGTGCTTGTTGGCAATCTGTATATCTTCTTTGGAGAAATGTAGGTCTTCTGCCCATTTTTGGATTGGGTTGTTTGTTATTTTGTTATCATGCTCTTAAAATCACTGCTTCCTCCTGACCTGATCTGCTCCTACTGCAACTGTGGCTCCCATGAGTCTCACAGGACTGTAACTGTCTTGAAGGGCACATTAGGCCCTTCCCTTGCTCCTTGCCTCCCTCACATTAGGCACATCCGTGATAGAGCCAGCGATAATGGAAACGCTGACCTCTGAGGGCAGTGTAATTAATTATAGGCTGATGCCATGAACACCTTTACCAATCAATGCAGGACTGAGCGAGGACTCTTTTGCACACAGAGGTCTTGTCTCTCTTGATTAAAGGTGATCACTTTGAAAAAAATGATTAGGACTCTAACTCAGTTCACATAAAAAGGAGACCTGCCCACTTAGGCTAATTTGGCATTTCACTAACAGCAAGATGAAAGATGGGTGAGACGTCAAAGCAAACAGATGCCGAATTGTGAAACGAGTGTTTGTGTGAAGATGCATAACCTTCCTGGGCCTCATTGTCAAAACTAACAACATGAAGTAAAAACAAAACAAAGAAGTAACAAATCTAGATAAACTCTATTGAGACCTCTGGAATGTCAGAAACTGAGTTCTTTCCATCTGTTGTCTTCTTTTATCCTCCAGTAACCCTATGAGCCGGGTAGCTCTATTATCTATTATCCCCACTGCATAGGTGTGGGAGGTGCAGCCCAGAGAGGTGCCGAATCTATAAAATGGGTCAGAAGAGGACCTCTATGCTCACGAGGGGAGTGTGGAAGTGTCTTCTTTTTTAATTTATTTTTTATTGAAGTATAGTTGAATTACAATGTTGTGTTAATTACTGCTATACAGCAAAGTGACTCAGTTATACATATATATGCATTCTTTTTCATATTCTTTTCCATTATGGTTTATCACAGGATATTGAATATGGTTCCCTGTGCTATATGCAGTAGGACCTTGTTGTTTATGCATTCTGTATATACCAGTTTGTATCTGCTAATCCCAAACTCCCAATCCTACCCTCTCCCACCCTTGTCCTTCCTGGCAACCACCAGTCTATTCTCTATGTCCCTGATTTTGTCTCTGTTTCATAGATAGGTTCATTTGTGTCATATTTTAGATTTCACATATAAGTGGTATGTATGGTATTTGTCTTTCTCTTTCTGACTTACTTCACTTAGTATGATAATCTCTAGGTCTATTCATGTCACTGCAAATGGCATTATTTCGTTCTTTTTTATGGCTGAGTAGTATTGCATTGTATATATGTACCACATCGTCTTTATCCATTCATCTGTCAATAGGCATTTAGGTTGTTTCCATGTCTTAGCTATTGTGAATAGTGCTGCTGTGTTCACAGGGGTGTATGTACCTTATTTGGCAGTACTGTGATGGTGCTGTTCATGGCTGAGTCCAGAAAGGAAGTCAGGATTTCCTCCCCTCCCCCCCACACCATATAATGGAAGGGATATTTGAGAGCTGGTATCTAGGGAGAGCTTTTGTGTTCCATCAATATAGTCTGTGTTTGTTCCCTTCCTTTAGCCAGTGTCTGCTCGTAGGTTAGAAAATGGAAGTACAGCTGACCCTTGAACACAGGTTTGAACCGCGCAGGTCCACTTATACGCAGATATTTTTCAATAAATGCATACAGCACTACACCATGTGGGGTTGCCTGGATCCGCAGATGTGGAATCGTGTATACGGAGGACCGACTGTGGCTCTTGAGCATCTGCAGGCTTTTGTATCTGCTGCAGTTCCTGGAACCTATTCCCCGTGGATAGTGAGGGCGACTGTAGTTGTAACTGTTGAGGGTTGTTATAAATACACACATAATTCCCCTGTTTCCCCTGCCTGTGTCCTGAGCCCATTGAGAGAGCAAAAGGAATCCAGCGAACTGTGAGCAAGGTAGTAGCATTGTTAAAGGTAGGTCAGTGGCTTGGATGAGGTGCCACCATGGGCTTCTGATACTAAGCTTCAGAATGAGACAGGCTTACCATCCACCTAAGACAGGGTTGGGAAAAGTTTCACCCACAGGAGGGGAGACTTTACAGGTAAACTTATCACATGGTTCAGAGCAGGGTGTTCCCAGAGAGATAACAGGAATGGAAGAGGTGTACCTACACATACCTGGTTCTTCTCAAACTCATTATCAGAACAAGCACTGCCCCTCCCACTCAGAGGAGGAGGGAGTGAAGTGTCAGCAAGAGGCAGGGGAATCACACTAGTGGATGTTAATTCGTGTGCGAGGAAACATCAGGTTGTAGGAATAAGACTTCCTCTCTAACAATTCTAAAGTGGAAAGGGGTGGAAGAGGAGCTGCTCTGTGTGTGTGTGTGTACTCGTACGTGGGCATAGGTGAGTGTGTACCAATGTAATATGTATCAGTATGAATTGATGAGTACCTGTACTATCCAAGCAGTAGTTTTAGTAATATTTTACCTTGACGAGATACAGAAATTGAAATATCACAGAAACTATCTTTAAAGAGCAGAAACTTAGAAATTACAAGTGTATGGGCAGTCTTTTGAAAGACTAAAACCTTTACAGTGTATAAACATTCCCTCTTTTTTTCCCCAAGATTTAGTGTCTGCCTACATTCAGTTAAGCTAAGGTCTAGATAGGCCAGCTAATGCTGATATCTCTAAGAGTTTGACTTAGGCCTTTGAGGTCTTTGCAGTTTGGGCACAAGTCTTTTGGAGAGACCAGTGGTCTCCACAAGAATCAACAGGGGTATAAAAACTTTGTTAAACCACAAATGGAATAGATTGGATTACACTGACAGTGATAGGAAAGAGCAAAAGGAAAAAACTATCAGCCTCTCCCCATCATCCTGCACCCCTGGAAAGAAGGCTGTTTTGTCCCTACTCTTTTTTGTAATGAAAGAGAAGAACAAGATATACATGATAGCAGGTTCAGCATCTTAAGATGGATTCTTAGGAGGAAGGAGTCCCAGCTGAAACACTCCTTAGTTTCATTTAAGGAAAAAAAAAAAAAAAATCCATAGTAATGCAATATTAGCCTTGCAGTAATGTCATCATTTGTAGACATGGGACAAGGATACTCCTTCAAGAAACACTATCTCCCTCTTGATGCAGCTTCTAAGAGGCATATTTGAACAGGCAAAGAGGAAAGTAAAGTTCTACTTTCTCAGCAAGCTAGAGGGTAGGAGGATGATAAAACTTGAACCGATTTGTCTTAAGTTTTGCTTACATCTCTCCCTGTCAACACACAGTGAGATGGAAAAGTACCAGGTTGGAAGTCAGATAGAAACAGATTTGAATCCTGACTCCCCTCACAGCTTATTACTTGTCATCAGTGCCTAGACTCTCTGAACCTCAGTTTCCTCTTCCATGAAATGAATGGAATGATAACAGTATGTTTTCAATTGACAAATTTCTAAAACAAAAATAAAAACAGAATTAGCAGAGAACCAAAAGCCACATGGTTGAAAAAAAAAAGAAAGAAACTTTGCTTTATTTGGTCATCAAATATTTATGATGGCTTGAACTGGATTTTGTTATTAACTGTAGTGTTGAGAAGAACATTACAATGTTAATGTATTCACTCTTCACCTGACAGTTATCGACTGAACACCTACGTTTTATTTGACAGACTGTGCAGTTGTGACACGATTTGACTTCTAAGAAGAGCTCAAGGTTTCTTCTGCCTCATTTTACTCCAAAGGAGAGTTTCTTTGTTTGTCAAAGACACAGTCTTGAGCTGTGATCTTGGGGGAGGGGGAAGGAGTGGCATTTGGGGATGGAAAAATCAACTTCTTATTGCATTTGGGTACATTTTTATTTTGTGATTTGTTTCAAATTTGAGGAATGTATGATGCTCGTTTTCTTGTTCTGTCTTAGACTTTTCTCTCTCTTTCTCATATGAATTTTTCTCTCTTTTTCTTTGCCATATGACTGGCTTGATAAGACAGGTCAAGGGATGCCCCTTCTTGGGAGAAATCTTCATCCTGAGAGACCCAGTTAGGAATCAGAGTGTGGTTTATAGAAAAGGAAGTGTTGTTCAGGCCTTTTAGATCTGCCCTCTGATCTAGGATAGAGGAACCAATGGACTAACGTTCACAGCTAGGATGGGGACAGGAAGACCTGAGTGAGGTGATTCACTGGGCCTTCTGACCTTGTAGGAAACAGAATTCACAGGTGCATCAAGCTTTTTCTTGCTTCAGAATTTATGAAGGATGGGAAGAGGATTAATTAAAACTTGATGTAGAAAACAAATATCATATAATATTGCTTATATGTGGAATCTAGAAAAATGGTACAGATGAATTTATTTGCAAAGCAGAAATAGAGACACAGATGTAGAGAACAAACTTATGGATACCAAAGGGGGAAGAGGGAGAGGGATGAATTGGGAGATTTGGATTGATATATATACACTACTATGTATAAAATAGATAACTAATGAGCACCTACTGTATAGCACAGGGACCTCTACTCAGTGCTCTGTGGTGACCTAAATGGGAAGGAAATCTAAAAAAGAGGGGATATATGTATACGTATAACTGATTCACTTTGCTGTACAGCAGAAAATAACACAACATTGTAAAGCAGCTATACTCCAATAAAAATTAATTTTAAAAAAACTTGATGGAGACAAAATGGGATCTATTGTAAATTCTTAAGTCTGCAAGCGACTGGTCAGAAAGCAAAGAATAAGAGAATGCTTAAACTAAAAGGGAATTTATAAATAATTTAGTCCACCAACTTTTATTCTTTATTGTTTCTCCTACAATTTTACAGAAGAGGAGTTTGAGACCCAAGGAGATGGGTTCATTTTGCAGCAGTCAGTGCAAGTTAACAAACCAAGTTAACGAACAAGTTAGTGCAAGTCTAACGAACCAAGTTTCTTGAGTTGTTCCTACGTGTGCTCTCCATGGACTAACTTCAGGGTATTTCCTGTGAAAAATTTCCCAAAGACTCTCCTGTGTGTCCTTTAGGCCAAACCCTCCTGATAAATTGGGTTTCTTGTCAAAATACAATTGTGAGACACAGGAAAGTTGTTGATGAGATATTGAGGAGGTGAATCAAGGTGGATTCCTAAGTTGGGTGGTTGAGAGAACGGAGGGACCACCATTTAAAGCAGAGTACAAGAGAAACAGGTTGGGAGGGAGAGGAAAACTATTGAGTTCAGTTTCAGATATGCTGAGTTGAAATCACAGTGAATGGCCAAATTTGGAATGTCCAAAAAGAAGTTGCATAACTGAGCTTAAGAGAGGGAACTATCTAAAAGCCTCTCCTCTTGTTTGTAACCCTTCAAAATCCTACCTACTTCCCAAGATCCGGTCTAAAGCTACCCATTCTGTGAAGTGGTCTCTAATTTTCCACCCTCTCCAGCTTCTTCTTGTATGAACCCATAACACATTGCTTATACCTTCATTAAGCTCTTCCTCTGTTCAGGTGTGTGAAATTGTCTTCATAAGTGTCCCTTGAAGCAAAGCAAGCATGAAGAGGCCATGTGGCATGGTGGTCAACAACACAGCCTCTCGGTCCAAACTGCTTGCATTCAACCAGAGCTCTACCAACGTTTTTGATTTTTTTTTTTTTTTTTTTTTTTTTTGCGGTACGCGGGCCTCTCACTGTTGTGGCCTCTCCCGTTGCGGAGCACAGGCTCCGGACGCACAGGCTCAGCGGCCATGGTTCACGGGCCCAGCCGCTCCGCGGCATGTGGGATCCTCCAGGACCGGGGCACGAACCCGTGTCCCCTGCATCGGCAGGTGGACTCCCAACCACTGCGCCACCAGGGAAGCCCCACGTTTTTGATTTTGAGTGATTTATTTAACTTAGTGACTCAGTTTCCTCATCTGTAAAAGAGGATGATAATCATGGCATTTGACCACTCAGGTTGTTGCGATGTTTAAATGAATTAATAAGTATAAGTTTTTAGAACAGCACCTAACACTAAGCATTTACAAGAATGACAGGGTTCCCTTCCTTTTCTTATTTCTTACAATAAATCTCTTGTTTCTTTGACCCCTCATCCATCTGTGGGTCTTAACAGTAGCATCTCTTCAAGGAAATAAGTTCCTTCATTCAGAATCATTTCTTTTTTTCCTTTGGCTCAGCAAGGATTCTGTGCCCTCAACTAGGATTCCCCGGAGGCTGGGTTTGATATTTGAAATTTTAAACAATTCCAGGGAAAAAGTTCTGTTTGAAGATGGTACCAGTTAAAGACCAGAGAATGGAAGTGGGGCAAAACGCCCTCTTCACTGACCCGAGAAAAACCTCTGGGGAGTCCCCTGACCGGTCCTCACACCCAGTCACAGTAACTTAAGATTCAGTTTGGAGAACAATGACTGAAAAGTATTTTTTTTTTCTTTTTTTTTTTTGCGGTACACGGGCCTCTCACTGTTGTGGCCTCTCCCGTTGCGGAGCACAGGCTCCGGACGCGCAGGCTCAGCAGCCATGGCTCACGGGCCCAGTCGCTCCGCGGCATGTGGGATCTTCCCGGACCGGGGCATGAACCTGTGTCCCTTGCATCGACAAGCGGACTCTCAACCACTGCGCCACCAGGGAAGCCCCAAGTATTCTTGTTTTAAAATCCTTCCCTGCCAATTCTGACTGACTGAGTTGTGGCTAAAACAGAAAGGGCTTTGAACCGTAACTGGCATGTCCGTAGATACAAATTCTACAATAATATACTTGTTAAACTGAAGGAGAGGTGCGAGTTGGCAGCTTGGATTTCATTTTCACTCTCGTCTGCTGCCAGGAACACTGCTCACCTGTCTTCTGTGCTTCATTTCCTGATGGGATTCAAAGCAAACTGCAGTCCACTGCATCTGCTTTTCCAGCCCAGAAGCTGATCTTCTCAACCCCTCTTGGGCTGCTGGGAGACTTCAGCAGGGTCATTGGTCCTCGATGTGGTCGATCAGGAGCCAGCGGGCCAGCTTTGCCCTGGCACTGGCACATTAATAGCATGGTGTCCGCGGGTGAGACTTTTGTGTAACATTGATGTTGAAGAGGTAGGGGGAGGGGACTAAAAATCTCACTGCTGCTTGGAGTGAGAACTGGATTTGAGTGTTGGTCCCACTGCCTTGAGCAAGTGACATAGCCTCTCTTCACCTTAGTTCTTTTCTGTAGTGGGACATTATAACTTACCACACTGCATAGTGTAACAATCGGAAGTCAGAGCATTTAAACATCTAGTTCACTGCCTGGCACTGGAGATGCCCTCAGTAGTGGCTTCTGTGAAAGGTTTCCCAGTTTCTTGAGAGCAAGAAAACACGGCAGAGAAGATGACGGGTGCCTGCCAGTTAATATAGTACTTTGTGCAAATTATAAACAGGTGCAATCTCCAGGTGGCTACTCCTTGCCCAAGGCCTCTGGTTTGGAGGGATGCACAAGCTGGACTTCGGCCCCCACTGGTCCCTGCAGCTAGGTGCCTTTGTGCAGTGCACAGCTTCAACCGTTGTGCCTGGTGACTCTGAACACTGGCATTTGCATTGTGGCCTGATCATACATTTAGCTGCACTGATCTCAGGAAAACAGAATGGAGTCCAGGCTCACATAGCAATGAGGAGCTTTTAGGATGTGACCTACAAGCTAGTTTTTCAGTTTTATCTGCTGCTGCTTTTCCGTAGAGATGTTTACTCCATACAAATGGGAATTCTTGTTACCATGAACTTGCACATGATCATGCTTTTGCCTGTGATGTGCTTCAGCTGCAATGCCTGATTGACCATCAGAGGGCAGTATAGCATAGTGGCTAAGAGAAGAGCCAGCCTGCCTGTTGTAGTCATGCCTTGGCACTGGGCCATCTTGGCCAATAATTAATTCCTTTGTGCCTCAGTTTCTCATCTGTATAATGGGGAGAATAATAGTACCTACCCCATAGGGTCGTTGTAAGGATTTAAATGGTTAATACCTGCAAGGCACTAAGAACAGTGCCAGGCACATAGTGAGTGCTCAATTAACAGGAGCTATCATTACTGTCTCACCCTGTCAGCTCTGCTTTAACCATCAGAATGGAACCATGGTCTCAAATAGCTATAGGTGCATGTCTTTCCAGATGGGAAAAGCCCTCTTATTTCAGAATTAGGCATGACATTCCCAGGGAAGCATTCTGATTGGCCTGAGTCAAGGTTTTGTTCATTAACCAATCATTACGGTTACAGATATAAGGTAAGCAGATAGCAATTCACATTATGTTTGTGGAAACAGCTTGGGTGACTGGAGAGATGGTGGTACCATCAGCTGAGGCAGGGAGCATGAGAGGACCGAGCCTGTATGGGAGGCCGTGCCTGATGAGTTCCATTTTGGATACTCTGGGTTAGAAGAATAAGTAGGACATTCAGGTCGATGGGTCTGAGGGCAATAGAACATATGAACTGAAAAATGAGTACAGAGCTCAGGACTGGAGATATGCATATGAGTTATAAGAATATAATAAATGGTTTTTAAATGTACAAAGAGGACTTTTATTTCTAAGTGATACGTTGTAGGTTGTAGCAGGCTCACATTCCCATTGTATTAACTGGAAAAAAATTAGTGAACTGCAAAGTTCATATGTTAAAAGATATCTGAGGGTTGTGAAAGCAAAGGAAAATAGAAGAATGAAAATTCTCGAGAGAGACAAGTCTTTTCTAGGTGAGCTGATGTTTGCGAGCCACCAGTTCCCCAAGGGTCCTGCCACTCTAGACACAGGCTGAGAATCAGGCATGTCATACGCAGATGGACTCTCCTTGGGGAGAGAACAACAGGGCATGTGCTTGTCATGTGGGGCTAGTAAAATTGGCTGGAAACTAGCGAGGCCTCAAAAGAAAGGCTATATTTTTCCCCATGGAATAGACTGTTAGAAATACACAACTGATAGAAATACAAGAGTCTATCCTAAGGATTCTTAACCACAAACCTATACTCATGGAATAAAACAAAAGTATTAAATAGAGGCGAAGTATAGCTTTTAATGCTTACAGTCCTGAGTAGATGGAAAGAAATGAAATAAACATCCAACTACAGAAGTTACAGATAAAATATGTGCAAGAATCCAAAGAAAATAGATGGAAGGAAATTAAAGATGCAAATGTATAAAAAGAAGATAAAGTCATTCTCTGTAAACAATAAAGTATTTGTCAACCTCTGTCAAGGTTGGCATGCCACCCCCCAAAGAAAGAGGAGCCAGAGATAGAGAACACTGTAACGAAAGAGAGCCATGACTGGAAATAAAACAACGATTAAAAAGAAAATATTATGAATAACTTTATGCTGATAAATTTTAAAACTTAAGTGAAATCACAAATTCCCTCCAAAATGTATATTACCAAACCAACTAAAGGAGAAATAGAATAACTGAATGATCTTATGACCATTTCAAAACATGAGGATAATTAAAATCTACTCACAGAGGCTCAAATGGTCTTATATGTGAATTCTATAGAACATAAGGAGACTAATCGTTCCAATCTTTCATAAAAACCTTTTGAGAATTAAAAACTTACTGACTTTTGGTGCAGGCTGAGATGAAATTAGTTCTTTATAGCCTATCTTTCCCACTGATTACAACTAAGAACTCTAGATCCCCCCCAAAATAAAAATCAAGTACCTGAGGATTCTGAAAAATAATTAATAACAGGCCAGTTGGAGCAGGAAACCAAAACTTGAAAACTGACCAGTATTGTAAGGGTGAGAAAATGTTTGTAAATCATATATATGTATTATATGTATACATATATGAATATATAAAGAATTTTAAAAGGGCAACAATAAGAAAACAGATTACCCAGTTAAAAAATGAGCAGAAGATCTGAACAGATACTTTAACAAAGAAGATATATGGATGGAACATGGAAAAATATTTAACAGCATTAGTCACTGGTCGAGTTATCACTGCACATCTATGCATTTGGAGGCTGAAATAGAAAAATAAACCATACCAAATGTGCATCAAAAAGAATGAATTTTACTATATGTAAAGTTAAAATAAATGTTTTAAAGTAAATTAAATGGTGAAAAATTTCCCAGCTCTTTGTCTTTCACATCCTTGACAACAAAACCATACCATAACCTTCTATTATAATAACAGAAAATTACAGAGCAATCTCACTCCGGAATACATACATGTGCTCCAAACCTAACAATCCATAAACATATAAATACATAATATAACATGACCAAGTTGAGTTTCTTCCAAGGATGTCTGGTTGTTTCAAAATTTAGGAAACTTTATTATTATAATCATTGCTTTCCAAGTTAAATTATTAATAAATGATCACCTCAATGAATTTATCAAAATTCCACACCCACTCATGATAACATTAAAACACTTCTCAGATTTGGAGTTAAAAAATTATTCCTGGGCTTCCTTGGTGGTGCAGTGGTTAAGAATCCGCCTGCCACTGCAGGGGACATGGGTTTGAGCCCTGGTCCGGGAAGATCCCACATGCTGCGGAGCAACTAAGCCCGTGCACCACAACTACTGAGCCTGTGCTCTAGAGCCCGCAAGCCAAAACTACTGAAGCCCGCACGCCTAGAGCCCATGTTCCACAACAAGAGAGGCCACCAGAATGAGAAGCCCATGCACCACAATGAAAGGTAGCCCCTGCTCGCTGCAACTAGAGAAAGCCCACGCACAGCAACAAAGACCCAACACAGCCCAAAATAAATAAATTAAATAAATAATAAAAAAACAACTTTAAAAAGGTTATTCCTATGCTAACCCTGCTGTAAATATCATATCAGCCATAAAATATTTAATGTATTCCCTTTACAATCAGAAAAAGGATGAGAATGATAGCTATCACCAGTTATTTTCAGTATTTTATTGGAAATTTCTAGTCAACAAAATAAAACAAGAAAAGGAGGTAAAAGATAAATGCACTGAAAACCAAGAATAAAGTGTCATTACTTGAAGACGAGATCTTCTATATCAAAAATGTCAAAGAATCTATAGAAGATTCTTGTAAAGCATAAGAGAGTTTAGCAAAATTTCCAGGTAAAAGATCTATATACAACCAATAGCTAGTGGGAAGCAGCCGCATAGCACAGGGAGATCAGCTCGGTGCTTTGTGACCACCTAGAGGGGTAGGATAGGGAGGGTGGGAGGGAGGGAGACGCAAGAGGGAAGAGATATGGGGATATATGTATATGTATAGCTGATTCACTTTGTTATAAAGCAGAAACTAACACACTATTGTAAAGCAATTATACTCCAATAAAGCTAAAAAAAAAAAAAAAGAGCATCAGGCTGCTCTGAGACACCCCCCCCAAAAAAAATTCAATTGCATTTCCATACATTAGCAACAGTCAAGTCGAAAATGCAGTGACCAACAATACTTACAAAAAATTAAAATCACCAAAATATATGAGAAGTTGTCCAGGACTTTTATGGTGAAAAATGTAAAATGTTATATGAAAATCATTAAGGAAAATGCAAATACTAGGAAAGAGATACTATACTAGTGGACAGGAAAACTCAGTATCATAAATATGTCAATTCCTTCCAAAGTCATCTTTAAACTTGTCAGAATTCCAGTCAACATTGCAAGAAGAATTTTCACATAACTTGATAGACTGATTCTAATAATTTTGAGGGAGAACCAATTAGTAGTTAAGATGCTCCCAATGGAGACTCACCCTGCCAAATATCAAGACTCACTCTTAAGCTGTAATAGCTAGTAATCTGTTGTACTGGTGCAAAATGAGATAATTATTCCAAAAGAACACAATAAAGTACCATACACTTGCCTACATGGAGTCATGATATATGATGGAGCTGATGTTTCAGATCAATGGAAGCATTAGCTTATTTTTCATTATATATTGACAAGTGCTTCTTCATATGGAAAATTAGTGATGGATCTTTTCTACACACCACACATTAAAATCACATCCAGATGGATCTAAGATTTAAATGTGAAAGAAAACCTTTTAAATTATCAGAAGACAGTATAAAAGAAAGTCTTTCTGATCTCATAAAGGAAAGGACTTTTTAAAACAAGATTCAAAAACATGCAACCCATAAAGAAAAGTTCGATAAGTTTGACTAAGAATTTTTACTCATCAAAAGGCACCACAGACATATGCCACAAATTTGAAGTAGGTATTTGCAATAGGTATGAACAAGGAAGAATTAGTATCCAGAATGTATAGCGAAGGCCTATGAAACAATATGCAAAGACAAATCACAAAACAGAGAATGAGCATAAGACAAAATTAGGTGTTTCTCAGAACAGGAAGCATGATTGGCTAATACAAATGTGACAAAACTTTGTAACCTCAGTATTAATTGGAGAAAGGCAAGGTAAATATATTAAATTGGAAAAAAATTAAGTCTAATAATAACAAAGATGTGAAACAATAGGAATCTCATTTATTCACAGAAGGAGTGGGAAATGGAACAACTGCTCTGATCAACAACTTGGCACTACTTGATAAAACTGAACAGGGTCTTGTCCTGTTACCCAGCTTTCTACAACTGGGGCTGTACTCTATATAAGTGCATACTTAGGAATATTAAAAGGCATGTAAAGAATGTTTATTGCAGCATTGTTTTTCTCAGAATTGCAAAAAAACAGTGACCAAAATGTCTTCCATGAAATGGATAAATTGTGCTTCACTCATACAACAAACATCAATAAGCAGTGAAACTAGCTATAGCTACAAGCATCAACATGGATAAATCTCAAGAACCATAGCATTGAGGGGGAAAAGAACAAGTTGCAGAAGAATATACTCAGTTTGATGTCATTTGTTCAACTTTCAAAAACAGATAAAACTAAATAATACATAGTTTAAGAACACATGTATGTCTTCTAAAATTATCAGGGAATGCAATCAAATTGATGTTTAAAAATTCAGGACACTGAGTACCTCTAGGAGGAAAGTAAGGGGATGGAATCAGAGAAGAGCACAGGGAGCATCAATAGTATTAGCAATGTTTTATATTTCCATCTGGGGAATGAATATTTGAGATTTGTTTTTTTTTTAAAATAGAAATTAAAAAGCTGTATTTATTTATTTATTTTTAACATCTTTATTGGAGTATAATTGCTTTACAATGGTGTGTTAGTTTCTGCTTTATAACAAAGTGAATCAGTTATACATACACATATGTTCCCGTATCTCTTCCCTCTTGCATCTCCCTCCCTCCCACCGTCCCTATTCCACCCCTCCAGGCGGTCAAAAAGCACCGAGCTGATCTCCCTGTGTGCCAACAAACACATGAAATGATGCTCAACATCATTAATCATTAGAGAAATGCAAATCAAAACTACAATGAGGTATCATCTCACACCAGTCAGAATGGCCATCATCAAAAACTCTAGAAACAATAAATGCTGGAGTGGGTGTGGGGAAAAGGGAACGTCTTGCACTGTTGGTGGGAATGTGAATTGGTACAGCCACTGTGGAGATTTGTTTTATTTTCACTTTTTAGCATCATCTTTTACTCGTCAGTTCTTTATTCAACAAAGCCTTATTTTTTGTTTGTTTTATTTTCAGTTTTTCAACTTTACATATATATTAAATTATTCCTTTGCATCTGTGACATATTTCTCAATAAAGAGAGTTTTGAGAAGAGTTAATGAGGGGATTAGGAGTGATGACCAAGGGTCCTTTTGGGGAAGATGAAAATGTTCTAAAATTTATTAGCAGATATTTGGTCCTGTCCAAAATGACCACTGAGACATTTGGTCTACAGTATAATGTCCTTGAAGTTTGGTCCTGTCAAAAGTATCCATAGTTAGAAAACGGCCCTGGGTTCAAATAGCCCATAACATTTATTTACACTTTGATTTATAGGATTAATACATAAAAGATACTCTCAGGTTTTATTGGTCCAATAATTGTGTTATGACTGTATTGCCAATAACCATTCTTGCCTTGGCAGCCTAACTGGTGATGCCACATGGAGTTAGATAGAGGGCTGGGATTTGAATCTTACAGAAGAGCAGGATTTATATTAACTGTGCATCTGGAGGAAGAATCCTACAGTTAGAGAAATGCACAGAGAATGACAGGTAGAGGATGAGATCTTGCCATGCACAGTGCTTTAATATGTCACTGGACATTTGGTTGGACGTGGCTGGGTCATTCAATAAGGGTGGAGTTTGAAAGAAGGAGCTTGTTGGTATGAAGAGATACCAGGCATCTCATTAACCCCCCTAAAACTATCCCATCACCTGGGACAAATGGGCAGTGTTTCCCTTGAATCAACGTTCTGTAGAGGTATGATCATGGTAGAACTCAAGAAATGTCTGCCACTATTTGGAGAGATGTTAGTGGGTATGCTCCCACACTTACCCTTCCAATTAGCATAGACCACTATGCCCTTGGCTGGTGCCTAGGCTGATTCAGCCCAAGAGAACTGGGTGTTGAACCCATAAGACACTAGTAAGGTTTCCCTTAGTGGTAAACAAGTGACCATTGGTCAGATGGTTACAAAAGAAAAAATTAACCCTACTGTTGCTTGGCAATATGACATCTCTATTTGCAAATTCTCAGAGAAATATGGCAGAAACAGTATGCTTACAAAAAGAAAAGCCAATGCTACATTATTAATAGTTTTTATTGCCATTTCCATTCTCTTAAAAGAGATAGAAGTAAACAGTATTGACTCTGTGAAGAGAAGAGAAGGCAATGCCCAATGTACAACTCGTCAGGATTTGGATAACATGCAGTCATTCAACATGGGACAGGAAAACATCATCACAATGTTGGTGCTGAAGGTGAAGTAAGGAAAACCCTGGATAGGTTAAGATGACACACAGAAGGGGAACCAAATGCAGCACCATTGCAGGTACTTCAAAGAACTGTCCCAGACATTCATGCTGAAGAGTTTCTGCTAATGCTATCAGAGAGAAAGTTCATTAAAGAGGCAAGTAAATAGAATTGAAAACAGACACTGACATCCAAACCCAAATTCATTGCATGGAATTGAAATTCCAGAGGAGTATAAAGCGACCAGACGTGGAGAACCATTTCTTAACGCACAGTTCTGGTGCTCGGGATGACGAAAGAATTCTTATTTACACAACTTATGATGATGTTTGACATTTAAGTGCCAGCACCATATTTTTCAGTGACGGCATCTTCAGGACAGTGACGCGGTTCACTCATTTATTTACTGTGCATTGCGTAATGTTGGGTTGATTTTTGTGCTAACAATGAAAAGGCTATAAGACATTTACAAATATATATGTGAAAAGTACTTGCATTTGCACAGGTTTGTTCTGACCTCTGGGGTCCCCCAAGCTCATTCTAATCCTTTTCAGACAATAACATAGACCAGGTACATATCAACTAGTGATGCAATGAGAAAAGCATCCCTGTTGTCAGTGCTTGGGCACCCACACCTCACTCACCCAGGAGAGCAAAAATAGAATCAATAATAAATTGACCCGCCTCTCATGGAAGTGAGGAAATAGCAGAAAAAACATACTGGCATGAGAATCAAGAAAACCTTAATCTCAGTATAGCTCTGGGCTTCCCTGGTGCCGCAGTGGTTGAGAGTCCACCTCCCAATGCAGGGGACACGGGTTCGTGCCCCGGTCCGGGAAGATCCCACATGCTGCGGAGCGGCTGGGCCCGTGAGCCATGGCCGCTGAGCCTGTGCGTCCAGAGCCTGTGCTCCGCAACGGGAGAGGCCACAACAGTGAGAGGCCCGCGTACCGCAAAAAATACATACATAAATAAAATAAATAAATAAATATAGCTCCAATATGCCCAGCTTCCCTTTTAGTCTTCCTTATTTGTAACTACGGTGTATTTCATCAGCTCTTCATTCTACTTCTTTCCCACTGTGCAACAACCATCTATCTTTGGTGGCATTTTCCCCACACACAGCTATGGAATAGACCCTGAGTGGTCCAAGCCAATCAGGTTAATTCCACCTCACTTTCCACGGTGATTGGTTGAGAATGTCATAGGTCTAAGCCAATTGGCCCATGGAATTTTCCTCATCACCTGGATTGGTTCAGAGGTAGTCCAATTATCATGGAGTTCAAGATGTTGTTTGATGATTATGAGAGGGAGTTCTCTGCTTTCTATTGGACATAAGATTGCTGCTTGTCACCATTCTGTGACCATGATGGGAGGCCAGCCCTGGGATGCAGCTGACACTGGAGAGCAGGGCTGAGACCTAAACAAACAAGGTCCTTTTTTTTTTTTTTAAATTCAAACAAGGTCTTTAGTGTTATATCATGGAGCTACTGGATTAGCCCATACTGAAGCCTGTCATATTTCACTCTTTCTTATCACATGAGCCAACAGTCTCCTCTACTATTTAATCTAGCTTATGTCGAATCTTCTATTCCTTGCAATGTAAAGAACACTTACTGCTTCATGGAGATGATGATATTTGGCATATCTTTTTCATGGGATACTGCAAGTCTCCAAGGTAACACCAATAACACACAGGGAAGAACATGTGAAATTGTATGTCTGAATAATCGTAGCATCTACTTTTCTCCAGACATTGGGTGGGAGTAAGGAGTAAAAGATAGATTCAGAAGAGGACTTGGAACAACAGAGAGACTAGGATTTAGAACACTCTTCTAGTCATGGTGCCGTCACTTAACTGATTTTATTAAATCCACCTTGAGCAAATCACTACATTTCTGAGTCAGTCTCCCCAGTAAAACGATTACTTAAATGATCTCTAGAGTCATTCTGATCTATCAATATACAAATTGGGGGCAAGGTGCACGTCTTATTCATATATTTGAAATAATAGTAATAATAATAACAAACTAACATTAATTGAACGTATGAATTGTACTGTGCTGTTAAACACTCATTAACTCATTTAGTTTTCACAACAGCTATTGTTGCTCTTGCTGCACATATAAGGAAACTGGGGCTAGTGGAGTTAAGTAACCTGTCTATGGTTTTATCTATGTGGTGAAAAGGGATTCAGATTTGGCTCTTCTGGATCCAAGGCATGTGCTTTAACTGCCAAGTAAGTAGGTTCCTTTTATTCAGTCATTCAGCAGGATTTATGGAGACCTGTTCTATGCTAGGCCATGACTTAGACCGTAAGGAGAGAAAGATGAACATTTGATGTAAATGATTTCAGAATCTAGAGGGGGAGATAGCCTAGAAAACAAACATATACATTAATATATATTCATGTCTTGTATCCTTCCCTTAAACACAGCAGCCACTTAATATATATATAAAACAAATGAATAAGTGAAAGGCTATAAAAATGAATATATGACAATGAAAAGTTTCTGAAACTATAATTATGTTTCTAAGACCAAACTCAGTCTTGAAAGAGGAACAGAATATTTAAGACCCTGGAGCTCAGAGAAGAGTCTTCTCATGATTTCCATGAGCTCTCCGACTTCATGCCCAAGATCATTGTCATTGCTCTGTTGTCAGGGATGCTCCCTGGGGTAAGCAGGGCTTCAGATGGGTAATTCAATGGGTCCCAAGATGCCCTAAATTCTCCATCTCCTCCTTTAAAAAACCAAAAAAAGAATAGAGAGAAGCAAGTAGTACTGTCTGCGCTGTCAGCACATTTCATTGACATGGATTATCTCCTATGTGATCAGTTAAGAAGGACACGATGTCTGTGTAATGCAGAAGTCCCATTAGTTCATTCACAGCTCTTCCCCAGCATATTAATGCTTTGACGTGATTAGGAGCAAGTTTTCCAATAATTAAAGAAGAGCTTGCAACAGACGATGGTGATCCTGCAGTGTTAGTACATGTAATGGCTAGTTTGATGGCCTCAAGAACTACTGTACTTTCCACAGGTTAAGCTTCTAGAGGATCTGGGAAGACATTTCCCCCTCATTAAAGGGATGGATTCAGGGAAAACGTTACAACCTGGGTCGTATTTTTAACTTTAATGAAGTTGTTAGTCAAAGGAGACGTAAAGCCCAGGTGTAAAGCTGCCGAGGACTTACTCTGGTCTGTGTATATTTGCTGGTGCGCTGAAGTCTGTTAGTATTTGTACTGTGGTTATGATTGCCTTCTGAGTGCTCTGGTTACAAATAGTTTTGAATGATCTTCCCCAATCCGTTCTTCCCATGAACTCTTTTATTTTTTAGTGTGCAATTTTTACAACTGCAAGGCATTAAAGAAGAAATGTTTTCATGAGTGTTTAATTTATATAGATGTCCCAAATTCCAGCCAGACTCTTCCTATCTTGTGTGATCTAAATAAGATGTGTTTTGGCTTCCATCCTAGTCTCCGGAAATTCAAAGTACTGTCCCGTATTTCTGACGGTTCCCAGGGGCTTTACATTTCTCATAGCTGCCTTTGGCAGGGTTCTTGGCTTCCCTGCTGTACAGGATATCTCACCCGAGAGTGCATGGTGTCTTGGTTCCATACATGGCCAGCCTAAATAGGAACTCAGCCTCCCTCACACACATTCCTGCACAATAGGCTCATATTAAGCAGTCTTTGTGTCGGTTGACTTTACTGAAGACGTGTATGTAAGAGAGGAAAGTTGGGGCATGGTTTAGATCTCAAGAACATCATTTCATTCTCTTAACCATCTTTCCCTTCTTTGGAACAAACGAGATTTCCTCTCCTTTGAATTCCTCTCTCTCTTTTTTTTTTTAACATCTTTATTGGAGTATAATTCGTCTCTTTTATCTCATGCAGAATGGCGTATTTGCTCCCAGAGCCCCTGCCAGCATCCATGCTTTCAGAGTCCCACCTTCTACCCCAAGTAGCTTCCTAAAGTATTTTCCTTAAAAAAAAAAAAAAAAGACATTTTCCTCCTTAAGAAAAATGCTGGTACCGGCTCTTCAGATAATGCATTTTTACTTCCGCTCTACTTCCAAAGACTTTTGCTTTCTAGGAATTGTATAAAAGATTCAGATCCAGTGGTGCCAACTCGGATCAGAAGCCAAATGACCCAAGACTCTGTTTCTTTCCCTGAACTGGTGGGTGTGTGATTCTCCGTGCTCTTGCCTTTGCTGCTGAAAACCGTGAGGTCTTGTGTTGAGATGGTGATGTTACACGATGGTAGAGGCCCTGTTAGCCTGGTGCCTGGGGGATTCCAGGGACTCCCTGTAGACCAGCGCTGCACGAGAGCCGGAGCAGAAATCAAACTTCATTCATTTAAGTAGCGAGGTATTTATTTATTATTTTTTAATTTAATATATATATTTTTTTGTAGTACGCGGACCTCTCACTGTAGCGGCCTCTCCCGTTGCGGAGCACAGGCTCCAGACGCGCAGGCTCAGCGGCCATGGCTCATGGGCCCAGCTGCTCCGCGGCATGTGGGATCCTCCCGGACCGGGGCACGAACCCGTGTCCCCTGCATCGGCAGACGGACTCTCAACCACTGCGCCACCAGGGAAGCCCGAGGTATTTATTTTCGCTTTCACCTCCCACAGCACAACCTGGCCTCAGCTGTCTGAAACATTCATTTAGCAGCCACCACTGTGCTTCCTTTTTTGTGTTTTCCTAGGTTGCTACATGGCAAGCCCCTTTATCCTAGATGATTTTCATTGGATGTTAAGCGCTTGCAAGAACAAACCCTTTCTGGCATTTTGGCACATGCTTGGCGATTGCGTTTCTTATTTCTACTGTTCTTCCACCTTCCCCCAAAAGTATCATTGGTTCATCCAAAAATACTTCTTTCTTGTCTATTGGAAAGGCTGAAATTGTGCTAGGGCTTTAAAAGAAAACATGATAGATATTCTTAGAGAGAGCTGGTGTCACTTCACTGTTTGCTGAAGATTTTCAATTCATTGATTGAGTCACTCATTATTCTAAATCTATTCAGTATTTGATGTGTCATGCAAAGCTGTTGTAATTTAGCAGTAAACAAGACAGACACACTCGCTGAACCTCTTGAATCTTGAAATCTCAGGGCGAATGCTGCTGCTGAACAAATAACTGCGATGCCAAAGTGCAATAAAGAAAAATCGTAATAATAATGACAATAACTGACAGTTATGAAATTTTTACTACATGACAAGGACTGTTCTGTGTGATTTATATGCTGTAACTTAGTTAATGTTCACAACATTATTCTCCCAATTTCTACTAAAAAGGAACATTGAAGCACAGAGAGGTAAAGTAGTTTTCCCAAAGATCATAGCTAGTAAGTGGTAGCTATGGGTACAACTCCAGGCCTAGGGATTCCAGCTCCCACACTCTTGACCAGTCTACTTCTGTGACAGAATCTGAAGGTGAGGGGAGACTTTCTGGAGGAGGTGATATTTTGGCTGAGATCCTGAGTGTAGGTTCAAATTGTTTGGATGAAGAGACCAGAGAAGCACATTTTGAGGATGAGAGAATAGCAAGTGGGAAAACTCCTGAGATCAGAGAGAGCATATCAGGTTTGAGCCTCTGAGGGAAGTCCAGAAGTCCTAGAGTTCTGCTACCCCTCTCACAGTGCCCAGATACCTCCATGCCCCCGACACCAGTTCTTTGGGGGAACTACAGTGCACTCAGCAAGAAGGCTCAATACCGCTCTCAGCCCTAGTCTTGAGCACACAGCAAAATCCACTTAAAGAAGAGGGCTCTGAGTCCCCTGTCACCTGCATCAGTAAGATGAAGCTCTTCCTGTCCCGGGTCACCTCTTCCAGTGAGAGACAGGTCTGCTGGAATCAGCAGGGGAATCTGGGGAGGACGGTGTAATTACTGAGGTAACGGATCAAGTCTTTTCCTTGAAAGATCCATCCCAGAGGTGCTCCTAGGATTGTGACTTGAAGTATAGAAAACATCTCCTTTTTTTTCCACTTCAGTGGATACTTTATAGTTTTGTGGACCTGTGGGAAAGAGCTTGAGAGTTTAGGAAGAGCAGAGGGAGGCAAAAGAGATCTGTGTCTTGTCTTTCCCTTTCTTTTAAAATTGGAGAAAAATGTGTGTCCAGCCAAAGAACGATGAACAGAACAGAGCAAAATTCTGTCGACTTCCTCCCCCTTTCCTCCTGCCCCCTCCCTACCCTAACTCCTGCGTCTTCTTCACCAGCCAAGCAACAATTTGAAGACTGAAAGGTACCCGAGCTTCTTGCTTCTAAGACCCCAGGCACCTGCATCTCATAAGGGCTGTGCAGTTTTATAGCATTTGTGGATGTGATATGACCATGCCTATACTGCAATATTTAGACTCCACTTATTTGTTTATTTACTTCCAAATGGAAACGTTCACATAGTTACTCTTGCATTCATTCTGTGGACGTGTTTGGAAATCACGTCTTCCTTCCAATCAAAAACATGGGTACTACTTTTAAACTGTGTAACTTTGGGCAAGTCACATACATTTTCTGAGCCTTGGTTTGGAAAATGGAAAAAATAATATGACCACTCAGGATTCGGGGCAGAATTAAATGACATAATTTATGTATGCCAGTAATCAATAAATTGTAGGTGTCATTAGTATTATAGTTATTATTACAACTAAATGCCAGGTTTTAAGACTGTTATTAATTAAACAAGTAACTATTAAGCAACTGCTTTTGGCCAGTGCGGGGCTGTAGGTGCCATGAACATGAGAAGAGATGGTTCCTACTCTTCCTCCTCTGTCTAGTGAGAGAGGTGAACCTCTACGTATGACAAAAGCATCCAAGAGAATCACAAGAATTAAGTCAAGCCTGCTGAATGAGATATAACTGGAAGTGGGAGGAGGAAGCAGAAAGCTAAGGGAGGTGCCTGGAAACCGGGGCGAGCTCTCTGACGGGGCAACTTCCCCTATGGAGGGCACTGAATTTGCTCCATGGAAGCAGGGAAAAAAAACACCCAGAGAATGGTGCGAGTGGCTGATAAATGAGAACGTTCCCATTGTGGGGTTTATCTCTTTTGGAAGGCTTTCACCGCATGGTAAGAAAAATGACAGGCAAGAGGGAAAGAACATCTGCTGATCCAATTGTGAAGCATACTTTGAAGAATCATGCGAGAGGCTTCATTTGGCCCCTTGCATGAGAGATTCTGTGACCAGAGACAGAGCCTTAGGCTCTGTCTGCAATAGCACTTTCTAGGCTAGGAGGACACAGGTATAGGGCTCCATCAGGCAATGGTAGGGATGTTGAGTCTACAGAGAGTTTGGGTGTGAGGGGATTCATCCTTGTGTGTGGGAACCAAGACAACATGGGCACAGAGGATAGCAGGCTCCTTAGGACACCTCAGGAATCACTTTTCCATTTCTTAAGCCATGTATGCGTTTATCCATCCCCACACTCATCCATTCAGCAGACAGCACACGGGTTAAAGGTCAGAGAAAGGCTCACGGATGGGCCAGTGTTCCATTTGTAGAACATTAACTGGTGGAGGCTGAGCTATGGAATAATACATTTACTATTATCCTTTGCTCTGAACACCTTTGGGATGATAATCCTGTAAAGACGCAAGTATACCACAGTATGATGAATGTAATGGATATAATGCAGATATGTACAAAGACACCTGAATGACTCATTTGGCCTGTGGAAAAATGAGAATCCAGGATTAATTCAAAGACAAGGAGATACTTAAACTGAGGCTTGAAGAAAAAATTTATATTTGCTTGGTGAAGTTTGATATTGCAGGTAGTGGAAACGTCAGATGTGAAGGCACAAGGGTGTAGAAGAATAAAGTGCATTTGGAGAACTACAAACGTTTTGGTAATGATGGAGTTTATCATGCAGAGGAAGTAGTGAGAAAAAAGAATTGGGAAGTAAATCAAATCTTGGAGGCCTATGTTCTAGTCTCAGGAACTTGGATTTAATCAGGAAAGTGATAGAAAGATACAGGAGACACAAAGGAAAAAGAATGGTCCCTGCTCATGAGAGGCACACAGTTGAGTAAGAAAGAGGGACATAGATTTAACGCAGGAGAATAACGTGACCAGGAAGATCCACAGGCCATGCTTTGTTGAGCCTACACACTAGGCAGTCTCTGCTCTTGAGCTGTGCCCACCTTTAGCTGATTCCCAGTGCTCTTCTATAACTCTCAAAGCTAATGACAGAAGCATTCAAAAGCAGAGATTTTATGGAAGGTGGTGTGGGTTGCTTCATCAAACTTCCATTAGCCATTTCCGATACCTTTCCCCAACTTTTTCTTCCTTCCCCACCCAACATTTGTTACGTACATTTCTACTCTTCCCCTTAACTTGCACACCCCACACAGCAAAAAAAAAAAAAAAAAAAAAAAGAGCCAAGTAGTTCCCCCATTTGTTAAAAACACATGTGGCTTCAAAGATTAGGTGGTTAAATAACTCAATGGAGTGGCGATAGGGAATGGTGGGGACTGGGACAAACTGGAGGATACATGCCTTATCTAGGAGAACAGCATCTCCTGCTCTCCATTGGATGGTTGCCTTTAGAAATGCTGACCCATTATGGCCAGATGTTCCATTTTTTCAAGGGAAGAAATTTAGACTTTTAGCTAACTCTCCAGGTTGATTTTCGTTGTTAAAGTGCCAACTAACTTATTCTTTTAAAAAGACTCTGTGAGTCAAACAAACACATCAGAGGGCTGCATCTGGCTTTCAGCCCTCCATATGTAAACTCAGAGATAACTCAACCTCAGTCTTCACAGAGCCTGCTCTTGAGCTGTCAATTTATCCTGTCATGCATGCTCTAGAAATACTCTCCAACACATTGTGGAGAGGGGATAGCAGCAGAGAAGATTGTAAGTAGTAAGACCTGCTATGAGGCTTCCCTATGATCCACAAAAGAGTGGACCTCTGTCAGGCTATGGGTAGAGTAGTATGAACCTATAAATTTGAATGACTGGGATAAAGAGCTCAGGGTTGTGGGTCACAGTCTCTGGTCCTTATTCTATAGGTTCACTAGAGTTCGTGTTAAAAATAAAATTATTCTGACACTTACAATGGTAAAGAAGACTTTTATTCAAGACTATTGCAATAGGTGTCCCTGGTCTTTCTGAGGCTCAGGCCCAGGCTGCCTTCTTTGGTCTAGGTCAGCATCCAAACAGCTAATTCTCCCACCAACAGAGGCCCTGGAAGTGCGTTGCCTCTGAGGCAGACCCCACCCAGGTTTTTGCTTGGTATCCAGTCTGGCTGCAGAGTGGAATACAGTTTACTCACATCTTCTTTTCTCAGCTTCTCCTAAAGAAGTGGTCCCTTCTTTTTTTTTCTTTTTTTTTTTTTTAAGGGTTTTCACTGCTGATCTGTATGAAAAAGGAAATGAAAAAAAAAAGTGTTGGACTTTCCCAAGCTCTCCCATGTTTCTATTCCTCAGAGTCCTTCTTACTAAGATGGTGATTTCAGTTTTGTCTACATTCCTGAAGAAGGAGTCATCAATTTTCTTTCCTTTCAGTCGTGACTTTAGAGAAAAAGGCCACATAGACCAGTACCTACCTCTACAAAGGCCCCCTTTCTAAAACTTCAGTCTAAAGAGCCAGTCCAGGGAAACACATAGGAGTTCCTTCATCTAAACTGGATTCTTGATGTCAATGAAAACTTTCAGACTAGGAATCCCTGCAATCCCCAAGATTTTTGTCCTTCCATACCCAAGCTTTTCATTTCCATTCCATGGCCAGGCTTATTTTAACCTTCTTCTTTGCTCATATATCACATTCAGCACACACAGAAAAAGCCAGATAGTTTGGCCAGCTGTTGCCAACTCATTTGCCTTCAAAGATCAGGCAGTTAAGATAACTAGAGTGATCACAGCACTCAAGAAAGAGGAGGCAGCCAAATGGGATTTGTCTTAAGAAGCTCTCAACATCCCATTTGCATGTGTCTGCAGGTCACCCACTCACTTAGAAGGCCCATAAGAAGAGTGGGATTGTCTCTCTTCTTCCTGCCATGATATCCCCTCAGTGCCCATCACATTATCTGACCAGTTGTGCATGCTCAATAAATATTTGTTAAATGAACAAGTAACAGTTGAAAATCACTCAAGGAACAGGTGGATTAGGAATACGGATTTCCATGAATTCCAGCTTTAAACACGGATCTATCTCTCTGATTAGATTCTAAGTTTCTGTAGATGAGAGCTCTGTCTTTATAGTAGTGACAATTACCGCTTGCACTGTGTAACGTTGTTCATTATAAATCATTTTCTCTTTTACTGCTTACCACAATCTGAAACATTATGGTCATTATTTACAGATGAAGAAACTAAAGCCTGAAAAGGGGAAATAATTTATGCAGTTCCTAGAGTTTGTTATCTGGAGAGCCTGAATGTGAACACAGGTTTATCAACCTGTAACACGGAACTCTTGCTTTATGCCATGTGCTGTCTTTCTGTTCACGTTAAGATGAATTTGTAGCTTTATGTAGTTGAAGAGGTGCAGAACCAAGTTGTCTTCTATTCAGACCCAGCCTTGATGTTCTAATGACCTTGCATCTTTCCAAGATGGAAGTTTGGAGGGAAAAGCAGTAGGCAGGACTCCTGTCTCTGCCCAGAGGCATTGCCTGTGTTCTTCCATTGCTACATATTAAGTTTCCTTCTTGGATGTTCCAGATTGAATCAAATCTCTCTCTCGAAGCTTATCATCTTAAAATTTATTTCCCCAGGTGACCTTTGCTATTTTTTCTTCTGTTCATATATTCAAGAATAAGCAGGGACAAAGTGTTGGGTCATATTTCAAGGATAATTGACTTTCTCTTTGGAAGAAATGTCAAAATGAAGAGGTTGACTCCTGAGATTAATGTGTTTTTGGAAGTGTTGACCTTCTCTAGGGCCTCAGCTTCCTTCATTCAACAAAGCCTTGTTCAACACCTTCTAGAAGATATGTCTTGTTCATAATTTTACACACTTGGAACACAGGCTTGAACATGGTCTTTATTTTCCTGTTCACCAACACCATCAATTTATTCATCATATGGTAATTAAGTATCTTCTATGCACTAAGGCTGTGTTTGTATATTGTGAACAAGATATGGCATACAAATTCAGTGACCACTGGGGTTGAGGGGGATAGACTTTTAGATGTACCTTTTTAGGTGACTAATTACTTTGCAGCAGTTTCTCTTGTTTCCACACTGATGTTTAGGGCGGTAGGATGGTATGTGTGTGAGGGGTCCTTCTGATCAAAAGCAAGATGGCCTTCCAAGGCTTGAAGGTCAAACAGTGGTTATTCACTAAGGTACTCCTGGGGTTTGCCCTGCAGCACATGTCCTATAAGCAGGAACACTGAGGGTTCTGTTGAGGTACAACTCTGAGCAGTTAAATTCTAATCTAGCTGTCTGAGTCATCTCTCTGTTTTTGTACCATGTGGGTCAATTTTTCTCCATTTATGTCTATGAATATAACATCTTTATAAGAAAAAAAATAGGGAAAAAATCTTAATATCTTAGCAGTTAAATCTTCTCTTTTCCACCCCAGCAACACCCCCAGGGAGTGTGTTGTTAGAGTAACTGTGTTTGGTAGGTAAACTGCTTCCTGAGGAGAACATTTCAAAGTCAGGAAGCCAATTATAGAGCACATTAACCAAACATGAGTCCAGAAAGGATGGGAAGATGCCACGTCTCAATGTCCTGAGCTTGCCCTGTTCTCATGCCATCATAATGCAAAAGGGAAACATTTTCTTCTATTCTAGAGAACTCTTTGCTCAGGAAGGTTAGAGAAAACAAATTTGATGGGCTATAGGCACAGAAATGTGCATGATTTTTATCCTTACAAAACCCATAGTCTGGTGCAAGTACAGATAAGCAAACAGACAAGTTCCATATCTTATGTAATAAGACAGGAGCTGGGTGCCATGGAAACATGTTTTAAGAAAAGTTTACACAGTCTCAGAGGATTGGCAGAAAGCTTCCAGTAGGAAGTTGCATTTAATGCTGAAGAATGACCAGCGCTGGTCGCAAGAAGCAGAGGAGGGATGGTGGTAATAATAATAAAAAAAAAAAGAGTCCGAGGCTGAGGAAATAGCATGCACAAAGGGCCAGAGGTGCAAGTAAACATGGAGAAGGGAGGGAATGCAGTTAGTTTCATAAGTCTAGATCATAAGATAGGGTTGAAGTGAGGCAGGTAGAAGGCTGGAGGAAGGAGATTGGTGAGGTGGGGATTGCGGGGGGGGCGCGGGGCGGAGGCTAGCTAAAGACAGAACCAGAAAGGTGAATGTGACCCCAAACCATGCAAGGCTTTATACCTCATGTCCTTTCCCACATTGACTCTGGGCTTGGTCATGTGACTTGGTTGGTTTGGGCCAATAGAATGGTAGAAAAGGGATGAAAATCACTTTCACATTAGTGCTCATTCTCTTTGTCTTGCTGCTTTTGGGACTTAGCCACCATATGAAGACATTCAGACTAACTGGATGGTGAGAGACATGTGGTCCAGCTGCCCCCATCACCCTAGGCAAACACATGAATGAGCCCAGCCGACACCAGGTGGAGTGGAAACAAGCCATCCCAGATGCACCCTGTCCAGATTGCCAGCCCAGAGAATGATGTGCAAATCAATAGTCGTTATTTTAATCCACTAGGTTTTGGGGTGGTTTGATATACAGTAATAGAAAATAATACAACTGTCATCTCTACCAAGTTCCTAAGGAAGCAAAACCCACAAAAACCAATAGGAGGATATGTAAATTTCCACTTTATTATTAACAGATCCAGTACCCACAAACCCCAATGTACAGCCATCCCTCCATATCCACGGGGGATTGGCTCCAGGACCCCTCGCAGATACCAAAATCCATGGCTGCCCAAGTTCCTTATATAAAATGGTGTAATATTTGAATGTAACCTACACACATCCTCCAGTATACTTTAAATCATCTCTAGGTTACTTATGATACTTAATACAGTGCAAATGCAACATACATAGTTGCTGGCATGCAGCAAATCCAAGTTTTGCTTTTTGGAAATTTCTGGACTTTTTAAAAAAATATTTTCAATCTGTGATTGGTTGAACCTGCAGATGCTGAACCCATGGATATAGAGGGATCACTGTGTATGATAAAAGTTGTTTTGAGCTATTATTGGGCTTAGCCCTGGAGGTCCAAGTGAGATTCCTATTTTCCTCTGAATCAAAATCTTATGAGCAGCATATTTTGAGTTGTGTGGGGGAAAGAGAAAGATGGCTAGATCCTAAAAGGGGTCTGACCCAACGTCGAGTGAAAGTGGTGGTGCAGAAGAGGGCGTGGCTCCTGGGAACACTGACCACTAGGGAATGATGTAAAGCCAACGTCTTGGGTGCTAGCCTGTCAGATTAGCAGCTCTCCCTTCGGGGGCACTGAATCAGAAGTAGGAAGGGATGATCAGCAGTGATAACAAGAGTGTGAAATTGTTTCCTTCTGTAAAGGAAGTATTCAGAAAACACTGGTTGAATATTTGATGATGATCTCTGTGCTTAATGAGTTCCCTCTAGTGAGAGAGATGTAAGCAAATACTTGTCAGTCAGGGTGCAGTCAAGAAACAAAAATGACCAGGTATTTCAGCCAAGAGAATTTGATGAAAGGAATTGGGTAACAGATGCTGGAGAACAGAAAAAGCCAAAAGGGAGCACTGAAACACCACAGAGAGAGTAACTTTAGGAAGAAGCACCACAGAGATAGTAACTTTAGGAAGCAGCCACCACTGCTAGGGTTATAGGAGCAAAGGGAGAGCTTGGGGGTCACCAAAACCTAATGACTTGGAAGAGAGGCTATGAGGAGCTGGGACTCAGATATCTGAAGATAGAGTGCTGCCCCGTTGATGGTGGTACCTGAGAAGTTCACAGGTCCTGGTGGAGATGAGGTACAGATGTATGGTCCAAGGGAAGGGTACTGACCGGCTGCCAAGAGCATCTCTGAGGGGTGCAGTGAGGCTGATCCTGGAAGTGTGTAAAAAGTCTGGAGGGTGGAACCGATGCCCACGACAGGTGAAAGGCTCTTGCTCGGGCAAAACCAACAGAAACTTCTACAGGCAAAAGGAGAGGAGCAAGTCCCTTCTCCCTCCTCCTGCCGTGCGGAATCCTTCAAATGCCTCCGACTGGCAGAATTTAATGAGAACCCCTCTGGTAAGGGGGAACTGTGGTTTGCAAAGTCCCAGCCTCAGCATCAGAAACAGAGTAAAAAAGAATGAGTTTGGAGCTGAGACACAGGGACTTCATCTCTGGCTCACAGACCGGGTGATGTGTGGAAGCATATCCAGGGCTGGTCTGCTAGATCTGAGGCATCACAGAGCGTAATGTTAAGGTCTACAAAAGTCAAGCTCCCACAAAACAGCTTCCCCAAAGTGAAGCACTCAGCACTGGTGGGACTTGAAATGAGTTTAGGTGTATTAAAAATTAACAAACAGAAATCACAATTAAATAGAGTCAGGAGACCTGAAGGGGGAGCTCTCTTGCCCTGCTATGACAGCTGAGCCTGACAGGAGGAAGGAAGACTCTTCTTCTTTCCTGGAAAGGACTCAGCCAATGAAAAGCCATAGATTCCTTGTTTACTACAGCCCTCCCAATTTCTTTTTCTCCTCTATAAAAGGGTTTTCCTTCCCTTGCCATGTGGGGACTTGCACGTGCCTCACCATGGTTGCAGACCCCAATTGCAATTCTCTGCTCATCCCGAATACACACGTCTTTGCTGGAGAACTGTCCGGCAGTCTATTTATTTTAGGTCAATGGGTGGTGTGTGAGATGCATGTAGGTGGTATGTGACCATGGAATTAAATAACATTGAGTCACATACTGAGACAGTTCTTTTTCAACTTCCATATTTCTGATTAAGGCAAGCAGAAAGTCCCAGTTTAGTGTCAGCATATCTTTAGCAGGATTCTAACCCTTGCGATAGTACATTTTAACAAAGAGAGAGCAGGTCTTGGGCTCAAAATCTTTAGCAGACAGCACTTTAGATTTTAATAACATTATTTTGTCTGTGTAGTATTTATTCCCTATGCATACCTTATGGTTTCTGGAAAATGGTTCCAGTTTTTTATTTACTAGAGATTCTTATTTAAGTAAATTTGAGTAAAATGTGAGTAGATTTAAACCTGTATAGTGAGTAAATAATAATAATGAAGGTATGTGGATATGGCAAAAAAGAGAGAGAGAGAGAGAAAATACCTCAGAAGTGGCATGGCAATGACCCATGCCTAGGAAAAACTGGCCCAAGGCAATCCACAGACAGACTTTGATTGCAGATTAAGCAGCTATATGATTAAAGAGTGGAGAGTGGTGGGCTTCCCTGAGAAGCCACAGCAGTGAGAGGCCCACGTACCGCAAAAAAAAAAAAAAAAGAGTGGAGAGTGGTGAAGTTTTCATATCATAAAGAGGATGTTTGGCAAGTTACTTTGAACAGTGGGCTTCTTGCCCCGACTCGGAGAAGGATGCCTGGACTGTCCCACTGGAACCCATCCTGCCACTTGGCAACTCCCTTTCTCCAAAGCAAAAGCATTTTTGGCCAGATGGGCACAACTTCTTGAGAAATATGACATAGAGGTTTGGCTTCCAGACTCAGATTTCACATGTTTTCCAAGTGGCAGCCAGACTTGTTGGTTTTCTTAGAATCAATCCTTTGGTAAAATAATAATCACTTTCCCCTCAGTCTTGTGAACGTCATCCCATTAGAATATGATCCCGTGAAGGCCAGGACTTTGTCTATCTTGATCACTGTCGTATCCCATGGTCTACGACAGTGCCTGGCATATAGCAAAACAAAAGTATACATATGTGAGTACCTGAATGAATAAATGAGAGTTTAAGGGTTTTCAGATGCTTAAAATCTTGGAGCCAATATGGAGCTGCTCTGGATTGTGGAGTGAGAGGTCCCAGACTTTATCTGTTTGGTTTCTTTACACCCCCTTCAAAGGCAGAACTGTAGTGACCCAAGAAACACATTTTTTAAAGACTTTTTAAAGAGCAGTTCTAGGTTCACAGCAAATAAAGAGGAAAGTGAAGAGGTTTCCCATATACCCCCTGCTCCCACACACAGCTTCCCCCGTTATTAACATCCCTCACCAGAGTGGTACCCTTGTTGCAGTGGATGAGCCTACACTGATACATCATAATCAACCAAAGTCCATAGTCTACCTTGGCGTTCACTCCTGCTGTGCATTCTGTGGATTTGGACCAATTTATAATGACATAGATCCATCATTATAGTATCATACAGAGTCTTTTCATTGCTCTAAAAATCCTCTGTGCTTCACCTATTCATTCTTCCACCTGCCCCAACAAATCCGTGGCAACCACTGGTCTTTTTATTGTCTTCATAGATTTGCCTTTTCCAGAATGTCATATAGTTGGAATCATACAGTATGTAGCCTTTTCAAATTGGCTTCTTTTACTTAGTAATAAAAGTTTCCTCTATGTCTTTTCATGTTTTTATAGCTCATTTATTTTTAGCACTAAGTAACATTCCATTGCCTGGTTGTACCACAGTTTATCCATTCTCCTACTGACAGACATCTCGGCTGCTTCCAAGTTTTGGCAACTATGAATAAAACTGCTATAAACATCCTTGTACAGGTTTTTGTGTGGACATAAGTTTTCTACTCCTCTGGGTCAATACCAAGGAGTACGACTGATAGATTGTATGTTAAGAGTAAGTTTAGTTTTGTAAGAAACCTCCAAACTGTCTTCCAAAGTGCCTGTACCATTTTGAAAACAAAACAAAAACAAAAGAAACAAAAAAACACCACACTTTGGAAAACAAATCTCAACTCTTCTTACAACAACTCTGCAAGGTGTTTAAAGTTTACCCTTATTTTACAAATGAGGAAAATGAAATTCCAGGGTATTGTATGACTAGCCCAACGACATATAGCTGTCAGGGGCAGGGATGGGGCTGAAGCTTAGGATTTCATCATGAAACCTCACTTTCTCTCTAAGTAAAAGAGCAACAGCAACCTGTAAGACTGAATTCTTCTCCCTCCCTCTGATAAACGCTAAATTTAGTTCAAGTCAGTTCACAGAGGACAAGAAGTGGAACTGTTTGTTTTGGGGTCATGTAAATGAGAAACCCTTTTGTTGAATACTTTTCTGTCCATTTTTTCAGTTAACAGTTGTGACACTGTGTAATCTCCATTTTTACACACTAAAGCAGTTACTTCAAGGGTATCTCAAGGAGGTGGATGCCCTTGAGGTTAAGTCATGTCAGTAGAACTTTCTTTCCATGATCAAGCCCATATTTGAGGATCTTCTTTCTCTGGGTAACAAGGGTGTTCTCCCTGTAAACTCCTATGAATAATCTGAATGTCTTTAAAAGCATCTCGTTTATCCATTAGGGAATTTTAAAAATTAGAAGTGACTTCTCAAGAATCCTAAAGTCTTTGAGTTTAAGTGGCATTTAAGCCAACTTCCTATCTCATCATCTTTTATAATAAAAGCAGATTATTGTGACTGTATTTGACTATTTCCAGCAATAGCAGGAGACAACAGGAGTTGGGGGGATCAGAATCCTATGAATCAGTCTATTCCATTACTGGGAGACCCTCAATATTAGAAATTTCTTCCTAATACACAGTTGAAATATGGATGCCTGTGACCTTTACTCATTGAATCATAGATGCAGGGTGTTAGAAAAAAGGCATTGTTACCTAATTCAGGCTCAGCTGCTTGTTGCTCAAGAATCCAATACTGAGAGACAAGTGTTGTGTAAAAGTTAAGATAGCTTTATTGAGGAAGCCAGAAATCCTGGGGAGAAGGTGGACTCATGTCCCAAAGAACCACTCCTCCACTGCTGATCAAGGGGCAAGAGCTTTCAAAGGGGAATCTCAAAGGTGCACACATAGGGTAAGGGGGGCTGTGTGCAGAACAGCACAGTTGGCTCCTACAGCCATCTTGAAAATGGTCATGTGATGGTCTGGTCATCTTGATTGTTTTAAGTACAGTTCATCTTCAACTCCAAGGTTGGTTTGTTCCCATTTCCTTGAAGCCAGTTCTTGGAATTGTGCAAGATGGTGCAGCTTATGTCATGGCTACAGAGTGGTCACCATGTAGTTAACTTCTTCCACCTGGTGGGGGTTTCAGTACCTGCAAAACAGCTCAAAGGATATGGCTCAGAATATTATCTATAGCCCTTGAGGAGGAACTAAAGGTTCTTGACTTTACTTAATGGCTAAACTATTATTTTGTCTTGTTTGGTTGTTTTCCTTTATTTCTTCATTTTCTCAATTCTGTGATTAAATTTATACTTTGGCTAAATTTTTTCTATAGACAAGAGGCAGGCTGAGGACATGGGGGTGGTTGTGGTGTCTGTCCTGGGAAGGCCCCATAGTGCCCTGCTGGGATAAAGTATATAACATTTTTGAGCATTTACTATGATTTTACATTCAATCTCTCACTTACTCTTCTCTTATCTTCTGCAATCATCCCCATTTTACAGATGGAGAAATCAAGGCTAAGCCTTGAATAACCTTTCACTCTCACTAATAAAAGATACATTTGGGGTTTGAACATCACCTCTCCAGCAACAAAACTTGTGCTCTTTCAATTGTCTCACTTCTGAGAGTTTACCGAAGCTCTCAGAAATACTATAATCCAATAGCCCTCAGCATTTCCTCCGTATAGTCCTACCAAAACATAGAGCTTTAATTACATGATTCTGGGCTGCTCCGTAATGGGGGTAGGGGAGAAGAGTTACACTATTTTTCCCTTTTCCAGGAAAGCAACTATCAGAATCCCCAGGAGGCTTGCACCATTTGAAGAAAACATACCCACCCTGAAAATATTGACAGCTCCTAAATTGTTCTTCCATTCCATATATATGTTAAATCTAAAACCAAAATAAAACACAGCAACAACAACAAATGAGCTCATAGATACAGAGAACAGATTGATAATTGCAAGAGATGGGGGGTGGGAGGTGGGCGAAATGGATGAAGGTGGTCAAAAGGTACAAACTTCCAGTTATAAAATAAATAAGTCATGGGCTATAATTTACAGCATAATGACGTAGTTAATAATAATGTATAGCACATTCGAAAGCTGCTACTTTCTTAAGTAGAGTAAATCTTAAAAGATTTAAGATATAAGTAAATCTTAAAAGTTCTCATCACAAGAAAAATATTTTATAACTAAGTATGTTGACAGATGTTAACTAGACTTGTTGTAGTAATCATTTCACAATATATACAAATATCAAATTATTATGTTGTACAACCTGAAACTAATATAATTTATATGTCAATTATATTTCAATAAAAAAGAAAAAAATTAAACATGGGAAAAAAAGGATCCCTGATAATCTAAACTCCGCATTTTACCAATGAGAAATTGGCTGCCCAGATGGGGAAATTTCAGACGAATGTTTGCAAATGAATGTTAGCTTAGGTGAGTCTATACCGGGGGTACATTTGAGTGTCTCTGAAGGGCAGAGCTAGATTAAGTCAAAGTAATCTTCAAACTGACACCTCTTCAGGTCAGATGTGCACTTTGGGACTTCAAAAGCAAGTTGTACAGGAATCCAAAAGCTATAACCAAGGTGAGTGATCACAGATAGTACAATTTCAGCACCATTTATCTGCATGAAAGGGATCTGGGGTGGATGTGCCCAATATTCGAGTTTAGGGTCAAAGAGAAAGAAGACATTTTTCACAATTTTCAAATCAGCTTAGGCAAATTAGTGTCTGGATAAATCATGACTAATCTATTCACTGGGTTTTAAAGACAAATCCAAAGTTAGTTCTTATTCAGTTTTTCATCTCTGAAACCTAGTTGACAAAAATTCCCTATGTGCTCTTTCTTATTGGGTTTATTTTCTTATTTAGGTCACAGGGAAGAATCAGTGTTAGCTGATTCCTAATGGAAGTAATAGGAAATTATTGCATATCTTCTGTGTGATATGAACATTTGCAGACATTATTGTGTTAAACCCTCACACTAATCCTTTGAGGTGCACATTACTGATTTTATATTATAAATGAGGAAATTGAGGCTAACAGGGTTTTGTAAGTTGCCAAAGATTATATGAACACTGAGGGCCACAGCTGGGATTTGAACCTCGGCAGTTTGAATCTCTTTGATTAACGCTAGACAAAATACCCCAGAGTCTAGGGAAATCTCGTGGGTTTTGTTGAAAGACAAACTGAGGCATATTAAGAATTTTAAGAGTTTATCTGAGCAAAATATCAATTTGAATCGGGTAGCATCCAGTCTAGCAGATAGAAAGGAGCTCTGAGGAACTGAACAAAATGAAAGACTTATAGGCAAAAGGGAGCAAGAATAATGAAGTTATACTAGGCAAAAAAAAAAAAAAAAAAAGGTTGTTATTGCAAGATTACTTTCCTTTAGGGGATAGTAGGTGTCTATCAGGCACTCCTAAGTAGTGTTGACCAGGCAATTCCTTACTGACTGTTTTAAGATTCCATTTCTGAGAGAGCCAAAACTGTTAATTAAATCTCGGTTTGGTGAAAACTGTTAATTAAGTCTCGGTTTGGTGACATGGGGCTTAACATAAGTGACTCTGTTTTGGGCCTGTTGTCTTTAACTGTCTAGAACAGAACTTTTAAAGCTATAATCTAATTGCTAAGATATAATAGCAACAACTAACATTTCATACCTTTTCCCATGAGCCAGGCTCTGTTCTAAGCACTTTATATAGAGTATATTTAATCTAACAACACTTTAATGTAGGCAGTTACATTATCCCCCATTTTATAGATGAGGAAACTGAGGCATAAAAAGCTTGAGCCCACATTTTAGGTTCCACAACTAGTTCGTGGAGAAGCCAGGATTCACACCCAAGCCGTCTGGCTCCACGTTCTTGACTCTTGAGCTATACTGTAATAGGTTAGAAACAAGATATTTTTATATGGAAACGGGTTATCCATATGGGACATAGAATATTTCCCTCACTCATGGAAGAGGAGGGCAGGTGCTCTGCCAAACAATGAAGGAAAGTCAACTGAGTAATGAGCTAATGAGGGGAGTCATATGCTCTTAATGAAGAATGACATCATATATGCTTGTTCTGACATCAGATCAGCAAGTAATTTCCTGGGAGGCTGGTTTCATGCATGGCAGAGACTGTAGGCAGAGACTGGCTCATCCCAGCCCCTTCCCATCGCTACCTCTGCCTATGTTGAGTACAAGTTCCTCGTATTCATTGTCTTCCCTGATATGGCATCTACTTTTCCACTTTCTACTGCGGCTTCCATCACTTGCATCCAACCCTCCATTCCCACGAAACTTGTTTCCAGAATGAACAGTTCCTAGAATGAGCAGGCTGTTTCGTGTCTGCAGAGCACAGCTGCCTCTGTCTGGAGTGCTCTTTCTTACCATCTTTATCTGACAAACTCCTACTTACCCTCCAAGACTCAGCTCAGGCAGCTGCTACTCTCAAATCTCTTCTGGGGCTTCCCTGGTGGCGCAGTGGTTGAGAGTCCGCCTGCCGATGCAGGGGACACGGGTTCGTGCCCCGGTCAGGGAAGATCCCACATGCTGCGGAGCGGCTGGGCCCGTGAGCCATGGCCGCTGAGCCTGCGCGTCTGGAGCCTGTGCTCCGCAACGGGAGAGGCCACAACAGTGAGAGGCCCGCGTATCGCAAAAAAAAAAAAAAAAAAAAAAAATCTCTCCTGATTTCCTCCAAGCAGGGTTAACCTCTCTTCAGTGGCACTGAGGTCCCTAGACTTGGAATTTTGCACTCACCTCTTGCTTTGCATGCATCTATTTGCACGCCTCTCTGCTAACAGACCATTAGTTCCTCAAGATAAGAGATCATTATTGTTCATCTCTATTCACAATATCTGGCACAGAACAAAACTAAGTATTGAATGAATGATTGAGTAAATAAATATAGCACATTGGATATTATCACCAATGAATAGGAGATTTGTTAAAAACATATTGGCACCTGTATTACATACCAGGTCTCTTGTAACTTTGGACAGTGTTGATCTATCCCTTTAAGTTAGATTACCTCTAGGTAGTGAAACAAAATTGAGAATCCAAATTGGCAAAATTGGTACCTAACTCTAGAAAAGAGTGATTCTGACAAGACACTGCTGTGCTCTGAGCAGTCAGCCAGACTCTTAGCCTGATATTTCTTCTATGTAAATAAAAAAGGAGTTTTCCCAGAGGGACAACAGTATGCTAACTGTTATGTGTAATAGTCCTAAATTGTAGTTCTTAGATGCTTTTATAGAAGAGCATTGTTGCCAGTAAATAGATTTAGAATCAATAAGCATGTATTGAGCACCTGAGCAATGTGCAGAGGCCATATCATGTGCATTCTCCTATTGATATTAACCTAATCTGATATGATTCCATCTGAGTCGATTTTAACAACAACCCTATGAGATATGGCCAATTATTTCCATTTCAGAGATGGGAAATCCGAGGCTCAGAATAGTAAAAGATTTACTCGAGGTGATATAAGGAGTAAGTAAAAGAGCTGGCATTGGAGTCCAGATGTTCTGACTCCAAGCCCAGCGCTCCTTCTGCCATCAAAGAACAAACTATTGTATTTGAGGGAAAAGGACCAACTTTGCTGGTTCAGCTTGGTTAGGACAAGGAAGTCTCTCTCTTTCCTCTGGGTATAATGTTAATTGAAATTAAGGAGTCGTGGCCTTGGGACAGGTAAGACAAAATCTGAGTCTGGTGCCGAAGACATTCACGTGCTCTAACCTAATTATTCAAATCTCTTCTCTCCGATCTTTCTTTCCTGCCCTTCCCAGCTGGGCTTCCAGAATGAGTTATCTACATTGGCAGCCTCTACGTCCTCATTTTCATTCATTCCTCGGTGTCCTGAAATTTGGATTTTATCCCCACCACTGCTAGAAGAGAACATTATTTTCCCCCATCATTTTGGGGGTTTTTTGGTTTGTTTTTAATTTTATTTATTTATTTATTTTAACTTTTTATTTTATATTGGAGTATAGTTAATTAACAATGCTGTGGTGGCGTCAGGTATACAGCAAAAATGATTCAGCCACACACATACATGCATCCATTCTTTCTCAAACTCCCCTCCCATCTAGGTTGCCACATAATATTGAGCAGAGTTCCCTAAACTACACAGTACGTCCCTGTTGGCCATCCATCCCAAATATAGCAGTGTATACACGTCAATCCCAAACTCCCCAACTATCTCTCACCCAAAACCTTTCCCCCCAGTAACCATAAGTTTGTTCTGTAAGTCTGTGAGTCTGTCTCTGTTTTATAAATAAGCTCATTTGTATCGTTGTTTTAGAGTCCACATACAAGCGCCATCATATTATATTTCTTTTATATAAGTGATATCATATGATATTTTTCTCTGTCATTTTTGTTTCAAAGAGGGAAGGCAACTTTTCCTTCCTTCCCAGAATGCAACTTTACCAAAAAGATAGCCTCACTGTTCCCTCTGCTTTTCTGGGGATGGATAGACTTGTCTGATTGATGATATTGGAAAAAAGCTGAAGCCTGCTTCCTCAGCTTTCTCCTCCCCTTCTTTCAGGTTTATCTGTTTACCCCTGCAGTAAGCTCACTCAGGTACACTCTACTCTGCAGCCAAGAGAACTAAACTGAGGAGGGAGGAGGTCAATTCAAGGCAGAGGAAGCAGTAGCAAACCTCTTCGATGACACTTCTAAGCTACATTTTCCATCTGAGTTTTCTGTCTCAATGTCTCAGTTGATTCTGCCCACAGACTAGGAAGGTAGGGATGCTATTAAGTTGTTCCCCCAAACTGATCACACTCAATTGCAATCTCTCTTTTCACCTGTGACTTCCTAATTGTCACCTCCAAAGGACTCTTTTTAGTCTGTAGCTCCCCTGATGTCTCAGTAGCTTTTGATAATAATGACCACTTGCATTCCATCTTGAGACTTCTCTCTCCTTTGTCTTTCCATTTCTGGCCATTCTTTTTTTGGCATCTTGTATCTACCTCCTCCTTTCTTCCCTTACATCTTGGATTCTTGGCACACACAGCTAACTCCTTTCATCAGTCTTTCAGTTGTCCTTGAGCAATAGCACATGCTTCTGTGGTTTTAACTACCTCCTCTAGTCTGGTGATACTCACCTTTGTATCTTCCCCAGCACAGAGAATTGTGGATGCAGCAACTTAACAGACCTCTCCATTTTGAGGTTCTGTGAACATCACTGTTTCAAATATGTTCTAAAACAAACTTATCATGGTCCCCATTAAGCCTGCCCCTCCCGTTTTGACTAACTCATTTGATGGTACCACCAGTTCCCGCAGTCAGAAGCCTGGGAGTTATACTGGATTCTGTCTTCTCCCTCAGCTCTGTATTCAATCAGTTAGTTGCCTATCTGGCCAAGTTTACCTTACATATATATTTTTAAATTAATTCTCTTCTCTCATCCCTACCAGAGCTCTGTCTTCATCCAAAACCTCATTATCTTCCAAATGAGTTATTGCTCTAGCTCTCTAATTCCTATATCCAGCTTCACCTCTAATAGATCATTCATGCAGACACCATAAAGATATTTCTGAAATAAAAATAAGACCATGCACTCCAGGTAAGGCTCTTCAGTGGCTCCTTAACAACTACAGGATAAGGTCCATGCTCCTTACACACCGATATTACCCCCTCAACAAACTCATTTCCACTTTGCCCTTTGGTAAAACAAACCTTTTCGTAATCTCTATACATATTATGCTGCTTCTTGTATTTCTTTACCTCAAAATGGTCTCCCCACATTCCTTTGCCTGGATAACATCAACTCTGCTTAGCAATCACCTCCTTCGGGAAGCATTCTTGGAATGCCTCCTTGGACTGTGTTTGATACCACTCCTCCATTCTTCCAATTCACCTGTGCTTCCCCCTGTCATAGCATCCATCGTGCTGCACTGTCCTTACCTCCTGGGCTCCTTGGGATGACAGGGAACATGGGTTACTCATTCTCACACCCTAGATTCCAGCACTGGACCTGGCACAGAGTAGGGACTCAGTGAAGTAATAGAATAGCATTGAGCAGTGTTGTGGGAAGTTTAGAGAATACGAGTAAAATATTTCAGTTGAATCAATGAATTAGGTGGAGCATGACCCCAAACAGGGCTATTCTTTTTCTCTATCTGGCAGGGCTCATCAGGTAAGATCAAATCAAAGAGTCTATTATAGAAGACATCCATATACTCTTGTCAAATCATTCAAAGCACCCTCTCCAATCTCCTTCTCCCTGCCCTTCCCAGCTCCCGTAAAGGCAGTTGTGAATATTATCCTTGAATCTTGGGTAATGAAATATAAACAATAAGCTCTGCTTTCTGCATAGCCTTTATTTTGTTAGAGTCCTTTCATTCTTGGACTCTTCCTAAAGGGAATGAAGTATATAGGTTGTAGGACAAGAGTGATGTTGGATGATGGAGAGAAGCTGGTATGGCGAGAAGTCTTGAACCTGGTCTTCTCTCCACTAACACTATCTACCAACAGACCCTGGCATCAGTGACTGCCCCAAGCTTCCCCCCCTTTTTTTTTTTGTAACTGACGACCCCAAAGAGTTGAGTCTTGCTGACCTTTCCACCTCAGGCCTTGAAGCTGCCCTGCAGGCTTTTGAGGGATATTTAAGCTCCTGGCCATTCGCACTTTCCCCATCTCTCTTTGTACTGTAACGTGGCTTCATAACTCTATTTCCTCTTATGTTTGCATACAGCTCTCTGGGTTACAAAGTGCTTCCACATAGTATGTTTCTTTTAATTCTCCTAGCAGTCCTGTGAGCTAGTAGATCATGTCCTAGATCACGTATCTGGTAACAGAGGGGAGTCTAGATTTGAACTCAGGTCTCATTATTCCAGAAATTGTACCTTTCTGTTACTCAATGTGGGAAGAAAATGCAAGAAAAGATCCCACATTTATCTCTCAGCTATTTGTGGACAAATAAAACATTAACTATCCCTATGTTAAGTGATAGATACATCTGAATTTTTATAAGAATTTTCACTTTAAAACACGATTTCCAAGTAGTTATCTCATCTGGTCCTAAAAATATAGAAAAAGAAACAAGTACAGACATCTGTTCCTTTTATCTATACACTATGCAGTTCACCACTGCACTACCCTTTCCTGTATCTCTCTTTTCATAACAATATCCTATTCTCCTTGCCAAAGTGATTTGTTTAGGGATATAGAAATGTGGTCCAAGTTGGACCAATTAGGATCTTCCATGGTACCTTCTGCTGGAATTTTTGGAAGGACTTATTTCCATTGGAAATAAACTATCAGTCTGGAGTGGCCAGCTGCCATATTTTCCTTCATATGGAAAGATGCTATCTGAGAACTGGAGAGAGTAACAGAATCTTGACTATTTTGACTGAACCCTGGGATCTGGCCTTGCCCAACTATTGTATTTTTCTGGACTTTTTAATGATACAAGTCCATGAATCAACAAATTCCTTTTTCCATAAGCTTGATTGAGTTGGTTTCCTCTTATTTGTACCCAAAGCATTTTAATTTCTATTTAACAGATAAATCAAAGAGGCTATATAAATCTATAAAAGGTCTCAGAGCTTATAGTGGTATAAATGATGTTAAAAAATAATTCTTTCAGAATGCTCAACATCATTAATCATTAGAGAAATGCAAATCAAAACTACAATGAGATATCACCTCACACCAGTCAGAATGGCCATCATCAAAAAATCTACAAACAATAAATTCTGGAGAGGGTGTGGAGAAAAGGGAACCCTCTTACACTGTTGGTGGGAATGTAAATTGATACAGCCACTATGGAGAACAGTATGGAGGTTCCTTAACAAACTAAAAATAGAACTACCATACAACCCAGCAATCCCACTACTGGGCATATACCCTGAGAAAACCATAATTCAAAAAGAGTCATGTACCACAATGTTCATTGCAGCTCTATTTACAGCTCTATTTACAATAGCCAGGACATGGAAGCAACAGATGAATGGATAAAGAAGTTGTGGCACATATTTACACATATTTACAATGGAATATTACTCAGCCATAAAAAGAAACGAAATTGAGTTATTTGTAGTGAGGTGGATGGACCTAGAGTCTGTCATACAGAGTGAAGTAAGTCAGAAAAAGAAAAATAAATACTGTATGCTAACACATATATATGGAATCTAAAAAAAAAAAAAAGTTCATGAAGAACCTAGGGGCAGGACGGGAATAAAGACACAAACCTACTAGAGAATGGACTTGAGGACATGGGGAGGGGGAAGGGTAAGCTGTGACAAAGTTAGAGAGTGGCATGGACATATATACACTACCAAATGTAAAATAGATAGCTAGTGGGAAGCAGCCTCGTAGCACAGGGAGATCAGCTTGGTGCTTTGTGACCACCTAGAGGGGTGGGATAGGGAGGGTGGGAGGGAGGGAGATGCAAGAGGGAAGAGATATGGGGATATATGTATATGTGTAGCTGATTCACTTTGTTATAAAGCAGAAACTAACACACCATTGTAAAGCAATTATACTCCAATAAAGATGTTAAAAAATAATTTTTCCAGAAGATAATATCTTCTTTCTGCTAATGCATGGGTACCTCTATAAGAATATATGCATTCATGGAGACCAACCCAGGCCACTGAGCCACACACACTTTGCCTCATATATTATTGGTAACCTTTCTTGATTCAGGCAGGTGACCTTGAAACTGAGTAACGCTCATCTGGCTCCACCAGCAACTTGGCCCAGACCCAGCATTGATCCTCCAGTTTGATCTTTATCATGTCTGTGCCTTTTATGATTGTTCAAAACTGGGCAGCTCCTACATCAAGGGCTCTGCAGTCTTTTACAGCAAGGCTGATGTTGTTTATGTCTGGTCCTTCCTGGACATTCAAGAATCCATTGATCAAAGTCTCCCTTCAGGTAGGGCAGTCCACTCATATTTCCCCTGCATATCTGCTGTCCCAGGACATGTTTCCCAAGGACCTTGTGGAGTCGGGGGATGGTGTTTTCACAGTTTTAGAGTCAGTTTGTTTCAGGGCGGACTGTGACCTGACAGATGAGTATAAAGCTCTGTTGGAAATGCTCATTTCCAACACAAGTCCAGGGCTATTCAGGCTGCGCAGGTTTCTAGAGAGAAATCCTTTCGGAAAGTGAATGCTTAGGTTCAAATATTTTTTAAAATGAAGAAAGAAATGAAAAGCCTTTCCTCCAGAGTCTTTAATTTACCTGACTTCTCTAAGGCACCATGTCACTCCTGTTATCCCACCAAGTTGGAGCTACCACTTTAAAAAAAGCCCCTGGCACCCTCCTTTTTTTTTTTTTTTTTTTGTTTAAAGTGTTGAACCACTTGTCAAAACTCACCCTGCCTTTCTGGATCTTTTAATAATTTTCATGATCTAGTAGAGATGCCCATAGCTGGGCAGTTATTTTGTCTGTTCACTTCTCATTCTGTTTTCTGAAATAATCGGAGTGTATCCTGATACATTGCAACGAAAAGTAGCAAACTAGAAGCCTCAGACTGCGACCCTGTGGCTTATCTTTGCATGATTGGTCACGTCTCATTCCAGTAGTTGATCATCCCGTCGTCACTCCCGCTCTGGTTTTGAGGACTGTTCTGAGGTTTCTTGCTTAGTAGATATGTGGATTGTGTTGCTGGCCTTGCTGGTCACTCCTGCCCAATCCCCACATGGTCAGTCCACTCCAGTCCCTGTAACTTGTAGTTGCCCAAGTTCCCCAGAGTAGCATTTCTTACTCTGTTCATTGTGGGTTGGATCTCAGTGTGAGCTTCTTAGAAAGGAAAAATTCTGGAGTTAACCTTAGGAATAATAATGTCTTATTAGTGAGTGTTATCCAGAGAAATAGAACCAATAGGATCTCTATCTATCTATCTAGCTATCTAGCTATCGATCTATCGATCTATCTATCTATCTATATCTATCTGTCTAGCTAGCTATCGATCTATCTATATCTATCTATCGATCTATCTATCTATATCTATCTAGCTACCTGTCTATCTATCTATTGATCTAAGAAAGAAATGTATTTGGTTGGCCAAAAAGTTCGTTCGGGTTTTTCCCTAAGGCGTTACTAAAAACCCGAGTGAACTTTTTGGCCAACCCAATATTATACGGAATTAGCTCACGTGATTATGGAGGCGGACAAATCCGAAGATCTGCAGTTGGTAAGCTGCAGACGCAGGAAAGCCAATGGTGTATTTCCTGTCTGAGGCTGAAGTTCCAACCTGAAAGCTGCAGACTCAAGACCTAAGCAGAGTTGAGTTTTCAGTTCAAGTCTGAAGGCAAGAAAAGAGAAGTTCCCTCTTACTCAGGGGAGGGTCAGCCTTTTCATTCTATTCAGGCCTTCAGTGGATTTTATGGGATCCGCCTACATTGGGGAGGGCAATCTGCTTTATTCATTCTACCAATTCAAATGTTAATCTCATCCAGAAACACCTTCACAGATACATACAGAATAATGTTTTGTTTTGCGGTATGCGGGCCTCTCACTGCTGTGGCCTCTCCCGTCACGGAGCACAGGCTCCGGACGCGCAGGCTCAGCGGCCATGGCTCACGGGCCCAGCCGCTCCGCGGCATGTGGCATCTTCCCAGACCGGGGCACGAGCCCGTGTCCCCTGCATCGGCAGGCGGACTCTCAACCACTGCGCCACCAGGGAAGCCCAACACACAGAATAATGTTTGATCAAATATCTGGATACTCCCTGATTCAGTCAAGTTGACACATATAATTAACCACTGTTCATGGTAATGAGGACAATAATATTTCCTTCCATGTACATTGCCCAATGCAACCGGAAAGACATTTTTACCATTTCTTTTCTAAAATCACATTTTATCCTCAAAACCATGCACTGAGATAGGATTTCCTATCCCCTTTTCATGTGCAAGGAAACTTAAGCTCAGAAAACTCAAGTACGAGTTTTATGTATTCACTTGTCTTCTACGTGCCAGCTACTGTGCCAGTCATTGGAGATTCATAAATAAATAGCAATTGACCATCACTCTACAAACAGTGCTGTAGGGCTTCAGGAGAAGTTGGCTCTGTGTTGGACTGGAGCTGGCTGGGCTAGAAATGGCAGAGAAGGAGCTGTGTCTAGAAGAATGATTAGTGCAGAACAAGAAAGAGTTAGTTGCAAATCAAAAGTGGCGAGAAGTTTGAGAGGAGGCAGTTAAATCACCTCTGGGTTTGCGGTAGTTACAGAGGAAGGCTGAGGCAGTGAGTGTCCTGGCATTTGGGGGAAGTTTCAAAAAGTTTCAAGATGGGACACTCTGAGGTTCTGGATGGGAGGACAGCTGAAAGAGAGCTGGAGTGGTCTCCACACTGTTCTTTATCCCCTGAGCTCTCAGAGTCTGCAGCCTAGACAGTTTTTTCTCTCTTGCTCACTTTTCACTTTCAATGAATGTCTTGTTTATTCAGTCTCCTAAATGTCTCTCCAATCTGTTTCCTTCTCTTCCTTCCCAGGGTCACTTCTTTAATTCAGTTTCTTCTTACCTTAACTAATGCAGTAACATTCTGCTTCCCTTTCTACTTCTTCCAAGATTTTCCCCATCCAGTCGCCAACAATCATTCTAAAATGAGATTAGAAGTGCAGACTTAGCGTGACAGGGCTGGATTTAAAATTTGCGCGTTTACTATCCATATTAGAAATTCTTGGTAGGGTTGGGATGATTTCCTAGGCAGGGTCCAGGCATTCTTGGGTTACTAACTGTAAATACCATATGACATTGTCATTTGATCTCATTTAATTCCCTTTCATCTCTAACAGTGAAATTACATGAAATGTATGTAGACTGCTTGCAGTGTATGTACAGTGTCTGCCACTTTATTTTGGGCTTACTAAATGATTACTAATTAATTACAGATTTTTATTTTGCTTGCTTCTTATTTAATGGCTCCTTATCACCCTATAGAGTCCCACAGCATTTTGTGGTCTGGCTTCAAACATATTTTCCATTCTCATCTTCCACCTTCAACCTCACACTCCCTATGCTCTAGCCATATTGAAGAACCTAGTAACTACTTGGTCCATCACGGTTCAGGCTTCCACATCTTTGCACATGTTATGTCCTCAGACTAACTTCTCAGTTCGCCTTGTTTGTTTGTTTAGGGTGATGTCTGGAAGTCTCATACTGAATCCTAAAGACTCAATTCAAATTTTACCTCCCGAGAAGCCTTTCCTGATTGCTCTAAGCAGAATTAACTACTCCTCTCTGTGTCACCACTCTACCGTGTGCATACTGTTCAGATGCAAGATTGTTTTCCCTAATGATGTTTTCCATATTTGATTTTATGTCTGTCTACACGATTACATGATGAACTCTGCTAAATAAACAGTATTGATCACAAGGGAAATGTTTTATATCAGATGAGGAAAAATTATCGATATGAGTTAATGGAAGTAGAATAAGATACAGGAGTGAGATGTGGAAAAAAGTATACAGGCAGATGGAGCATCAGAAAATCAGAAAGAGGAGCTGCTATATGTTTATACCCTTGTGATCATAAAAATGAGATCAGCTGTGTGCATATACAGAGTTTGTCTGAATAGAACAGAAGGTACAGATATTGAAAGTTGTATCCTGGTGACGGAACCACCCCATTGTAATGATATTGAAATAAGGAACCAATCCATGTGTTAACAAAATAAATCATAACTACAGACAAGCAACCAATGTTCTATCCACCTCCACTTTGTAAGCAGATCCAGAGAATTATTTGGAAAAAAATGTGTTCCACAAAGAAGGAACTCAGAAGGAGAAGAAGATGAGCCTTGTGCAAAGGGAGTTCTAAGGGGCCAACATTTTCAGACTCTTCTTGGGTAAACAACTAATCTATAGCTGTGATTAGTACAAATAATGAAATAAATGGGAATCCTCATGCCCCCGCTGTGTGGAGGGACACTGGGCTGGCAGAGCTGCTGCTTCTCCTGGGCCGTTAAGCTGCTTGAAGCTGGAGCCACTGCAGTGGTCTATGGTTTGTTTTCTCTCCCAGCCCCCACTTGTAGGCAGGAATGTCTGGACCTCTCAGAAGAGACAGAGAAAAATGCAGAGATGAGTAAAAAATTTTAATCTTTACATCTCTCTAATTTAGCTCAAGGACTGGTTCTTAGTAAAAACAAAAATTTATGACTGAATGAATGATCGTATATACTATTAGGAAACCTAAAACCCTAAATGTGTTGAGTCTTACATAAAGAAGTATTTACCATACCCTGCTAATTATCAAGGACACTCTGAAATGCTTTACATCTGTTGACTCATTTATGCTTATTTAAGACTCAAAGCAATTATCTTTGTAGGAAAGGCATTATTATTTCTATTTTGTGGATGAGAAAAGTAAGGGTGTATGTAACTCGTTCAAGGCCACAGAAGCAGCAAGTGGCAGAGTTAGCTTTCAAATTAAATCTGCATGCTCCAAGCCCTTCTTATATCGCTAGCCATAGGATCATGTTATTATGATAATAAAATCAGGGAAAGGATAATGTGAACTTGAGGGTGAGGTTTAAGTTGATGACAAAGAGAAATCCCTACAGCTTCCATTCTATTTTGCTCTTGCCTTATCTATCACGTACTTTACTGGAAATCACCTACGAAGAAGAAAAAAATGAATCCCCCAAATGCTTGAACTCTAAATAGATTTTTATCTATTAAAATCTAAACAGATTTCTCTCCCATGAATACGTGCAAAAACCGTTAGTGTAGAGAAAACTGGTCCATGTGTTTTTAGGCGGCCATATGCTTCATGGTTAAGAGAGCAGGCTTTGTGATCTAGAAGACTGGAATTCAAAGTGTACCTCTGCTGCTTCCCAGCCCTGTGAACTTGGATGGGTTATTTCATTACTCTGAGCCCCATTGTCCTGAGGGGGTAAATGGATATGATAGTATCTACCTCCCAAGATTAGTGTACAGATTCAAGTTTGAAAAATATTTGTAACATAGTAATATGTACTGTGGACCAAGGTAAATGTTCGATATGAACTATTATTATTTTGCTATTTTTGAGATGCATATTGATACCCATAGCAGGCACAAGAAGGTCTTAGGAAATATTAATTAAAACTCAAGATTCTAAGGAACCTGCATACTGTCCTCCATAGTGGTTGTATCAATTTACATTCCCACCAACAGTGCAGGAAGGTTCCCTAAAAAACTAAAAATAGAACTACCATATGACCCAGCAATCACACTACTGGGCATATACCCGGAGAAAACCATAATTCAAAAAAAGACATGTACCACCATGTTCATTGCAGCACTATTTACAATAGCCAGGACATGGGACCAACCTAAATGTCCATTGACAGGTGAATGGATAAAAAAGATGTGGCACATATATACAATGGAATATTACTGAGCCATAAAAAGAAATGAAATTGAGTTATTTGTAGTGAGGTGGATGGGCCTTGAGTCTGTCATACAGAGTGAAGTAAGTCAGAAAGAGAAAGACAGATACCTTATGCTAACACATATATATGGAATCTAAAAAAAAAAAAGGTACTGATGAATCTGGTGGTAGGGCAGGAATAAAGATGTAGACATAGAGAATGGACTTGAGGACACAGGGTCAGGGCAGGGAAGCTGGGGCGAAGTGAGAGTGGCACCGACATATATACACTATCAAATGTAAAATAGCTAGCTAGTGGGAAGCAGCTGCATAGCACAGGGAGATCAGCTCAGTGCTTTGTGATGACCTAGAGGGGTGGGATAGGGAGGGTGGGAGGGAGGCTCAAGAGGGAGGGGATATGGGATATATGTATGCATATGGCTGATTCACTTTGTTGTACAACAGAAACTAACACAGTATTGTGAAGCAATTATACTCCAGTAAAGGTCTGTTTAAAAAATCCATGAGGTTATATTGATGCTAATAATAAAACTTTGATGGTCAAAAAAAATCAGGATTCAAAATTGCATTCATAGAACTATTGAAACTATGCAAACATTGAGAATAAAAATAGAAAAAGACTGCAGGGAAATATGTCAAAAGTAAAGAGGTTGCCTTTAGAAGGGGGGTGTTTCCTTTTATTCTTCCATATTTTTAAAATCTTTTGTGATCAGAATGTAATATTTTAGTAATGAGCAATTTTAATTTTGTATAATTTTGAAAACTGTATGCTAATGTTACCTTAATCCTTAAAGGAAAAGTTTTCACCAGCAAAATGTCATTTTGACTAAGTGTAAGCAAATTTGCCTGGCAAATAGTTCACTGAGTGTTGGAGGCTCCTGAAGGCACCTCTAAGGTAGGTAGGGGGGGCGACTGGAGCTGGGTCCCCAGGAGAGCACTTCCCAAGAGTTCTGGAAGGCTGGAAAATGCAAGTTCATCTTCATGTTCAATCCCCTGTGACTGAACTAAGAAACCCCTGGGCTCTGAAGGAGGCTGGGTGGGCGCCACATCCTTGCTCTGATACGGTTGAGTCTGGAAGAAGCAGAGCTGCCTGAGCAGGAACAGCCCTGCTTTATCAGCACCGATGGCTCAAGCGACCATTAATTAGGCTGAAATTAGCTTAAATACAGTGGTTTGTCAATTGCGAGTTTGACACAGAACTCCGCGTGTCGCAGCAGGCAGCCTGGAAGCCGAGCCAGAGCAGTGGGAAGATTTCCAGGCACATTGCAAGTGTGTCAGCTAGAAAGTAATGTACAACAAGGGTGTGGAGGATGATGGTGTCCTAGTGTAGCTTGACTTGAATCCTGAAAGACTCTTTTGAAGAGTCTGGGTTGGTTGTTCAAGACTTGCTGGAAGTGGTGATGCCTGACAAGAATTCTGAATGTTGAGAAAGAAAGAGCCAAGTGAGTAGCTTAGAAGACTTTTGAGATCATAAAGATCAGTCAGAGACTTGGACACAAAAAAGTCATTTGAGAGATAACAGGTAGCTCAGAAGATCCGGTATGGGTATAGTGGGGACAGTGTTGGCAGTGGTGAGAAAGGTATAAGAAAGTAAAGAGGAGGCAAGATATGCAAAGATGGAAGATTAAGAAGGGTGAGAGAATAATGCAGTAAGTCCTCCAGGGGCAGTCAGAAGAGGAAGAAGTCTCTGCTAGAAGGGAAGCGGGGAGGGCAGGAGTCCATCCAGGAGTTGAAAATATTCACTCATTTATCCATCCATCATGCATCCATCCATTCATCCATCCATCCATCCATTATTTTGTTCATTTTTTTCACAAATAGAAATTAAGAATCTATTTTGTTCCTAGACCTGTCCCATCACAGTTAAGTAGGGAAGGGGGAGACAGATTCAAAATGGATTATTACAACACATTGTTATCAGAGCTGTAATAAAAGTTCACACAAGATGATACAGAAGCAAGGAAGATGAAACAGCTGCAGGAATTAGGAAAGACTTCACAGGGGATGGGACATTTAAATAGGGTTTGAAAGGATGAGCTGGAGGTTAGCAGAGACAGAAGGAAGGATATCTCAAACAAAGAGGGAAGCAAGGCAACTTATGTTTGGAGGATGCGGCACAATCACAAGTAGATGGAGGATGGACGCAGCAACAAAAGGAAGTAGAGGGAGGTGGGGTTGAGGTGGTAAGAGTTTGGATTCCTGAGCTAGGAATTGGAAAATAATTCTCTAGACCAGTGGTCTCCACACTCTTTTGACCATGTATTAAATTAGTTCATAATTTTGAGTTATACCCCCATTACTTATTCATTCATTCAATCAAACATTACTCAACATCTGTTGTATACCACACTGCTTCCTATAACTATAGACCAGGTTAACTTTCCTAGATATTATGCATAGAGAATCCTTTATCTTTTTGCCACTTTTTCGTATTTTATGTAGTCAAAATGTATATGAGCACACACATGTAAAATACATAAATATATAAATTATATCTATATAAAATTTTAAGAACCTCTTCTGTATTATAAACACCAGTTGTTTGTGTGTTTTCTTCTATTTCATAGAGTTTAGAAACTACCTTCTAATTTCATTTCCTGCCCAATCAATAACCTCTGCTTATTTTTAATCCCTTTCTCCTAAGTATTTCTTTGGTGTTTTATTTGGTCGTTTCTACTCAAGTCCCTGATACAATGAGTTTTGTGTATATATGCAGTGATCTTGTGACCTGATAAAATGCCCATTGCTCCCCCCCAGCAGTAGATACTTTTTAGAAATTAAGACAATGTAACGGTTATTGAATCCTTATTTAAGCCAGGCATTATCCTGAGTGTTTTTCATGTACCTACACAGTTCATCTTCACAGCAACCTCCATGAAGATTACAGTGTTATCATCATGTCACAGGTGGGCAGACTGAGACACAGGAAGACTGAGTTGCTGTCCGAGGTTGCTTACTACACAATGGGAACTGACAGAACTAGGTTCTGAGTTTCTTTAGTTTGGTTCTAGAGCCCATACCCTTGATCAATGCATCTATATCATGCACCAGGTGATCACGAGTAGCAAGCATCAAGAGTTTACTCTGTGCCAGGGACTGTGTCAAGTGCATAAAATACATTAACTCAAAGAGCTCTCATAACTCCCCCACGGTAGAGGCACTGTTATTATCACCCATTTCACAATTGAGGAAACTAAGGCTTTAAGACCTTAACAAGCTTGCTGCAAGCCAGAGAGCAGGTGAGCAGTGAGGTTGGACTTAGAGATCAGGTAACTTTTGCCAAAGTCCATGCATATAGCCCCCTGGCTCTACCACATCTAACACCTGGGGAGGCATTTACTTTTAACTGTGTTTCTTGTAGAATGTGCTGTCATTGATGCTTGGGGTCTGATTATAGGTAAACCATTGACTACCATCAGTAGTCTCATTACCATCAGTTAAAGAGAGAAACAACTTGTCTCCAGCAAGCATTGAACATTACCAGATGCCAGCCTCCAAGCTAGTATTTTATTAAACGTTATGTTACTAAATCTCCCTGACAAATATCTGAGAGATGTTATCATCCAATTTTCACGTGGTGAATCGCCTACATCAGTGGGTTGGTTGAAAGACATTAAATGACTTCCCAGGGTCACTTAGCTGATAAGAGGAACAGCCCTGATTGAGACCTAGGTTTCCCTCATTCCAAAGCCCATTATCCCTTGGAGCTTCTGGGGTTAGTCCCTGGGTTGCCCTTCCTCCTATGCTTGAGAAGAGAACAGAGGGCTACCCTTGTCACACATTACTCTGCCCCTCTGCTGCCCGGGCTCTCAGAGAAGGCCCCCATCAGTCACGTCCATAGTCCAGGTGACAGCTTCCCTCTTCTCTGCTTGTCAGCTGCAATCTCCCCAGGAAGAAGGGTTTGCTACCAGACGGAGGATTTACACCTTCAGCTTCATCAACCTGGCTCCAAGATGCAGTGCCCTAGCCCAGCCTCTTCCCCATTCATCTTCCTCAGGGTGAACAAAGCTTGTCAATTCACAATGCTTATGATTAAGCTTCAGGGATCCTCACATCACTGCCAGACACACACACAGATGCGTGTGCGTGTGCACACACACGCACACACCCCTACTCATATACTCATATCTATTAACTACAGCTATGTAAAACACAGGGTTTTCACACCACACTGTAATGGTCAAAGTTCTGTATTCTACATTCAGACTACCTGGGTTCAAATATTGTCCCTGACATTTATGAGCTATGTGATCTTGGGTCAACTCTCTGTGCCTCAATTTTCTTACCAGTAAAATAGATATTTATTAGTACCAATCTCATAGGGTTGTTCTGAGGATTAAATGACCACATTTAAAGAACTTAAAAAACTGCTTGTGACATAATCTCAATAAATTTTTTTAACATCTTTATTGGGGTATAATGGCTTTACAATGGTGTGTTAGTTTCTGCTTTATAACAAAGTGAATCAGTTATACATATACATATGTTCCCATATCTCTTCCCTCTTGCATCTCCCTCCCTCCCACCCTCCCTATCCCACCCCTCCAGGTGGTCACAAAGCACCAAGCCGATATCCCTGTGCTATGCGGCTGCTTCCCACTAGCTATCTACCTTACGTTTGTTAGTGTATATATGTCCATGCCTCTCTCTCGCCCTGTCACAGCTCACCCTTCCCCCTCCCCATATCATCACATATTTATTATCATCATCATCATCATTATCACATCATTCATTGCTTCTCAGTAGCTCTAGTTCTCAGGAGTATTCTTCTTCAACTAGAAGCCAGGACATTGTCCTGGAAGGTGACCTCATCACAAGGAGGCTGTATTTCCAACGATCCTGCATCAACTGGCTTCTGGGTGTAGCCAGTGGGAGGCATGGGTGGAAGATTGGAGAACAGAAAGAAGGGAGAGGCTAAGAGTATCCATCAGCTATTTCTATGTCATAGCAAAACTCAGTGGCATGCTACAGCAAGCATTTTTTTCAGGCTCCTTCGTCAGTGGATCTCTTGGGGGAGCTCTGCTTTGAGCTGTAGTGGCTGAAGGAACTATGCTCCATGATTCAATTCTGCAAGTTATCTGAGGCATCCCTACTCCACACTCTACTGCAAGTGTCCCTTATTCTTCAGGGACTAGTTAGCTACTCAGGGCGTGTTCTTGGTGTGGCAATGGCAAAAGTGCATGTGAGCAAGTTAACTGTGCAAGCATACTTTAAGCTTCTGCCTATGTCGTTTCTGCTAATATCTCTTGGCCAAAGCAAGTTACAAGGCCAAGCTCAACATCAATGGAGTAGGAAAGTTTACTTTTCTATGGTGGTGGGACAAGGAGTAAATATTTTTGAATATTAAATAATCTATCACACCAGAGTATTTCTTCCTTCACACTCTGCCTTGTCTCTACTTGGAACTATATCGCCTTAATGACTCCAGCTTCCTTGGACAAGCATGTTTTGGTTCCAGTTTCTACAGATGAAGTAGGTGGCATTGGATTGAAATTGGAGATATCGGTATGAACTTATGATTCTAAAATATACACAGATAGCTATATACATAAATAAACTAGATATGTATGTATGCATGCTTATATTTCCCAGCTCTGGCCACTGAGAGAACTCAAGCAATGTCACTAACCTCAAACTAATCATGAGAAAACATCAAACAAACCCAAACTGAGAGACAATCTACAAAATAACTGATCAGCATCCATCAAAAATATCAAAGTCATGAAAAACAAGGAAAGAATGAGGAACTGTCACCAAACAAAGCTACTGAAATATGACTAATAACTAATATATGGAATGTGGGATTCTAGATTTGACTCTGGAACAGGAAAAGGACATTAAGGAAAAGCTGGTCAGACTTGAATAGTCTCTAATGTTAATTTCTTGATTTTGATAATTGACCTATGGTTAAATTGTTTACATTAGAAATGTAAACACTCTAGGCTATTTTTGTAACTTTTCCATAAATCTAAAAAGATCTAAAATATTAAAAGTTTTTAAAAAGAAAAAAAGGATACTTAATTTGGTTGCTTCCTTCACAGTGTCAGGCATACAGTAGAAATTTAATATATGCTAGTAGAATTGTTTTGCCACCATATGCTTGATCTGTTAGTTTCCCCCGCTTGGGTTGCTATTCTCTCATCCCCACATTTCCTGATTCATTTTACGGCTTTGTATGTGGCCATGAAGTATTGATGTTGATGTGAACTGCTGGTCAGTGCCATGAACATTCTGGAGAAGGAAGAACTAGAAAAGAAACAAAGGTAGATATGGGAATTGAGAGGCCAGTACAGTGAACAGCGCAGGTGCTGTTGAGGGCTTGGAGAGCAGAGGCCAGCTCCACATCTTACAGACAGCTGTACTGCTCTGCACGCCCCAGATAGGGGGCAGCAGACAACTGAGAAAGATGCTTAGGAGGTTCTTTGGAGTTGGGCAGTTGATAGGCTCCCGGGAGCTGTCCGTGGTCCTAAGATAGATGTCCAGGACCTAACCTGGCCAAGGCATTGTACATTGCTGTAGGTGATCTTAGATTGTGCCATGTGTTGACTGTAACTGAATATGATCTTCAGAGTACCAAGCACTGTGGGGATTGTGTGTGTGTGTGTGTGTGTGTGTGTGTGTGTGTGTGTGTGTGTGTGTGTGTGTGTTCCTATTTGTAAAGCCAGGCTCCAAAGAACATCATCATTGTGGAAACTAGAGCTGGCTCACTCCAGAAGCTTGGACCTGGAGTGAATTGAACCTCATGTAGTCAACACTTTCTCTATAACACGTTTCACAACGTGTAATTCCAAGTGCTATACCTAGAACATAGTTTCCCTGAACTTGTAAAAATGCAGTTTCCAAGCCTTGCTTATTAAATCAGAATCTGAGGCAAAGGTTGGGGGGAAGAGAGAGTCGAGGGCTGGATAAAAATATTCATTTAAAGAATGCTTCCTTGGTGATTCATATTCACCCTGAAGTAAAAAAAGAATTTTATATCCAATGCAAAGTGAGAAGATAGAAATACTTGAGGGTTGGGGAAGTCACTAGAATTACTATTCATCTTTATATCTCTTTCTTTAAAGTTTTCCGTTTTCCAATGTGCATTAAATTTTGCATAATATTTTACTACATGAATATACATTAGTTTGTTTAGTACATGAATATAATTTATAAATAACTATACATGTATTTATTCATATGTGTATTATTTCATTCAATGATTATTTATTGAGTACTCACTGTGCCCCAGGCACTGTTTTAGGCTCTTCAGATACAGTATGGAGTAAGACAAAGTCTCCGTAAGTCCTTATGGAGCTTATATTTTCCTCATGGAAGGTGAGGGAGAGACAGGGAGTTATATTGGTGATGCATGCTCAACATTTTTTTAAACGTATGGAGTAATCAAATTTACAAAATTTAGAAACCATTTATTTAGGCTTTCTATGTATCACAGTCAAGTTCATCCCACTCTATACAAACCCAGCATATGTCTTTGCAGTCAGACTGGACGTGCTTTTTTCCTTTTAGATGGGGCTGTCCCCCAGAACCTTACTGGTCAAAAGAGGGGGGGCACATTTTAACATTCTGGTCCCTGCTCCATCTTGCTATTAGTTTCCAGGAACTCTCCTGTGGCTCCATTTTACTTTCTTAGAAAAACAGACAGTGTGGAGTCCCTGCTGTTCTGCTGCTATGACAAGAAATGAGTGTGTTTTTCCAGTACCACTTCCTTCTTCTATGGAAGGAGCTGAAAAACCTCAAAGTGATTTCCTCCCCCAACATGCATAATTTTTTTTCATCAAAAATGCTGTTTTGTACTCATCTGGTGCTCTCTTCCCTAGAAGAAGAATTTATTATTAGATCGGCAACTCCCGCAAACACTGAATAAAAGAATAAAGGAGAACAGTTTGTGCTGTATCGTCTTATTGGAGGCCTCTCGGCATAACATGTGAGCTCCAGCGTGTCACCATATTTTATAGTAACACTGATGTTTTTACCGGGGGCTTTTGAGTCAGGCAAACAGAACTCATAGTTCAGCCCAAACTCAATTTGCAGAGCACCGATGATAACATCGCATCTTTCAAAGCTGCCTCCCCTCTTGGGAATCCCTTACATTCAGTTCAAACTCTCCTGTTTCCTATACAGAAGTACGTTCTGTAATTAGTGTAAGCAAGTCCTAAAGCCCATTGGAATTGTTGAGTATTGTAGGCTTAGCAGGCACAGTGACGTCACATCCAAGTCCTGACAAAGCAGATTGGTCATGTATTGTCACCTCTTTACCACTTGGGCGGCAAAGACATTCCCAAGTCAGGGAAGTACAGATGGTCCAACAATTTGGCTTGGAAATAGTATATCCTATTACTAAGAGATTATGTTGAGACAGTGATATAGTATATCCTGTTACTAAGAGATTATGCTGAGACAGTGAAACTGTAGATCTAGGGTAAGAAGCAAAGAAGAGAGATTATTTATGTACTAAGAGACAGATCACTAGACAGAGATCAACCATTCATTCATGAAACCATTGTTTATTGAGCATCTACTCTATACCAGGCACAGGCTTAAAGCAATAAGCAACAAAGATTCAGACCCATATCTCATCAAGCTTATAGCCTGTAGGAAACACAGACAATTAAATCATCAAGTATAGGAGAAAATGTGATAAGTGCTATGGTAGAAAAAACACGGTGCTATTGGGGAAATAGCTGAAGGCATCACACCTCATTCATGGGTCTTAGAAAAGGCTTCCTGAAGATATTTACACCAAGACGCTAGGATGAGTAGCAGGATTAGGGTTGTAATAGGTACCTTGACTCCATTTTTTATTTCAATTATATCAGCATTTTAAAATGCTGCTATGTTCCAAGTCCTATACCAAACATCCAGTACCCACCTGGCAACTGACTTTAGAAACATACAATGGCGTGTGGGGGTGGATGCACAGAGAGATGGAATGAGCAAGGTGATGTGGAGAGGGCCACAGAGAAGTGAAGAGCTACTCCTCCTGGAAGAGGTTTCATTGAGAAGATTGAGTATTGAGAGAAAAGCAGGAATTTTCCCAGTGAAGAAGGTTTAAAAAATTGATTTTAGGCCTAGTGTGTGCAGAGGTACAAAGCACCTCTGCAAAGTGAGAAATCCAGGAATGTCCAGAGGATTGTGAGAAGTGCTATATGAGTGGAAGGGACACAGGTGTATACGATGGAGATGAGTATGGAGTGGTAGGCGGGGCCCAGATGAAACATGCCAAATGAAATATAAGAATACAGAGAAGTATTCTTTCAGGCAAAGTGGAAGTTACAAAGGATTTGATGCGAAAGAGTGCCACCATCAGATTTGCCATTCAGAAATACCATTAGAGCTAGTTTTCTAGAAGAGCAAGAGACAAGCAAAGCAGTCTACAGTCTGTTATATTGGTTCAGGCGATGGGTGATGGAGGCCAGGATTAAGGCACTGCTATTCTTGAGCGATAGAAAGGAAATGTTTAAGAGTTTTCTGTGGGTATACTTCTAGGTTTTGGTGTCTGATTAAATGTGGGATAAGGGGAAAAAAGAGGGCAAGAATGATTGACATTTTATGCTTAAGGGAGCAAGCGTTCTCCAATCTAACTGGAACACCTGGGGAGCTTTGAAAAAGTAAGCAAGCCTGGCCCCCACACCAAAACAATGAAAATCTCTGGGGTACAGTCCAGGCAATTTTATTTTATTTTTTCTAATTGAAGTATAATGACTTACAAAATTGTATTTTTTCAGGTGTACTACATAGTGATTCAATATATACACATTACAAGACCATCACCATGACAAGTCTAGTTACCATCTGTCACCCTACATCGTTATTAAAATAATATTGACTATATTCCCTATGTTATATATTGCATCCCTATGACTTATTTATTTTATCACTGGAAGTTTGTACCTCTTAATCTCCCTCCCCTATTTAGTGTTTTTGTTTTCTTTGAGAAAAAACTCAGAAGTGGAATAGCTGGATCCTGTGGTTCTTCTACTTCTAATTTTTTGAGAAACCTACATACTGTTTTCCATAATGGCTGCACCAATTTACATTCCCACCACCAGTGCATGAGGGTTCTCTTTTCTCCACATGCTCACCAACACTTGTTCTTTGTTATCTTTTTGATGTTAGCCCTTCTGACAGTATGAGGTGATACCTCATGGTGGTTTTGATTTGTATTTCCCTGATGGTTAGGGATGCTGAACATCTTTTTATGTGTCTGTTGATCATCTGTATGTCTTCATTGGAAAAATGCCTATTCAGGTCCTCTGCCCATTTTAAAATCTGGTTGTTTGTTTTCTTGATGTTGAGTTGTATGAGTTCTTTACATATTTTGGGTATTAACCACTTGCAAATGTCTTCTTCCATTAAGTGGGCTGCCTTTTCATTTGGTTGATAGTTTCCTTCACTGTGTGAAAGATTTTTAGTTGGATGTAGTCTCATTCATTTATTTTTGCGTTTGTTGCCCTTGCCTGAGGAGACAGATCCAAAACTTATTGCTAAGACCTATGTCAAAGGGAGTACTGATTATGTTTTCTTCTAGGAGTTTTATGGTTTCAGATCTTACATTTAACTCTATAGTCCATTTTGATTTTATTTTTGTGTATAGCATGAGAAAGTAGTCATTTTGATTTTTTTGCATGTAGCTTTCCAGTTTTCCCAACACCATTTACTAAAGAGGCTATCTTTTCCCCATTGTATATTTTTGCCTCCTTCATCATAGATTAACTGCCCATATAAATGTGGGTTTGTTTGGGGGCTCTCTGTTGTGTTCCATTGATCTACATGTCTGTTTTTGTGCCTGTACCATGCTATTTTGATTATTGTAACTCTGTAGTATAGTTTGAAATCAGGGCACATTATAACTCCAGCTTTGTTCTTCCTTCTCAAGATTGCTTTAGCTATTCAGGGTCTTTTGTGATTCCATACAAATTTTGGAATTATTTGCTCTAGTTCTGTGAAAAATGCCATTGGTATTTTAATAAGGATTGCATTGAATCTGTAGATTGCCTCAGGTAGTATGGTCTTTTTAACAATATCAATTCTTTCAATCCATGAGTACAGTATACCTTTCCATTTGTTTGTGTCATCTTCAATTTATTTATGTCTTACAGTTTTTGGAGTACAAGTCTTTTACCTCTTTGGTCAGATTTATTCCTAGGTATTTTATTCTTTTTGGTGCAATGGTATTGCACCAATGGTATAAATGGCATTCCTTTCTTAATTTCTCTTTCTAAAAGATTATTGTTAGTGTATAGAGCACATCAGATTTCTGTATATTAATTTTGTATCCTGCAACTTTACTGAATTCATTTATTCCAGTAGTTTTTGGTAGTGTCTTTAGGATTTTATATATATATAGTATCATGTCATCTGTAAACTGTGACAGTTTTACTTCTTCCTTTCCAATTTGGATTCTTTCTCTTTTTTTGTCTGAGTGCTGTGGCTAGGAATTCCAATACTGTGTTGAATAATAATGGTGAGAGTGGCCATCCTTGTCTTGTTCCTAGTTTTAGAGCAAATGTTTTTGGTTACTCCCCATTAAGTATAATGTTGGCTGTAGGTTTGTCATATATGGCTTTTATTATGTTGGTCTGTATGGCCTATACCCACTTTTGTGAATTTTATTATAAATAGTTGTTGGGTTTTGTCAAAAGTTTTTTCTTCATCTTTTGAGATAGTGGTATGATTTTTATTCTTCATTTTGTTAATGTGGTGTATCACAGTGATTGATCCGTGATTGTTGAACCATCCTTGCATCCCTGGGATAAATCCCACTTGACCATGATATATGATCCTTTTACATTTAAAGTAATTATTGATAGGTATGTACTTTTTGCCATTTTGTTTTCTGGATGTTTTGTAATTATTTATTCCCTTACTTCTTTTTCTTTCTTCCCTTGTGATTTGATGACTATCTTTAGCATTATGTTTGGCTTATTCTCTCTCCCTCCCTCCCCTACCCCATGTATCTATTATAGATTTTTGGTTTGTGGTTACCATGGGGCTGATGGTTTTTTAAGTTTGAACACATTCTAACAACCCTGCATTTTTACTCCCCCCACCATGTTTAATGTTCTGACATCATATTTTACATCTTTTTGTTTTATCTTTTAACTACTTGTGGATATAGATTATTTGTCTTTTAACCTTCCTACTGGCTTCATACATAGTTGGTCTACTACCTTTACTGCATGTTTGCCTTTACTAGTGAGATTTTTCCTTTCATAATTCTCACATTTCTAGTTGTGGCCTTTGCTTTTCTCATTAGAGAAGTCCCTTTAACATTTCTTATAAAATTGGTTTAGTTGTGATGTGTGTCTTTTTGCTTTTGCTTGTCTGTAAAATTTTTTCTCTCTCCTTCATGTCTGAATGATAGCCTTGCTAGGTGGAGTATTTGTGGTTGTAGGTTTTTTCCTTTTATCAGTTTGAATATATCATGTTGTTACCTTCTGGCCTACATAGTTTCTGCTGAAAAGTCAGCTGAAGTTATGGGAGTTCTCTGTTTCTTTTTGTAACTAGTTACTTTTCTCTTACTGTTTTTAAAATTCTTTCTTTACCTTTAATTTTTGTCATTTTAATTCAGTGTGTCTTGGTGTGGACCTCTTTGGGTTCATATTGTTTGGAACTCTCTGTGCTTCCTGGACCTAGATGTCTACTTCTTTTCTCAGGTTAGGGAAGTTTTCAGCTATTGTTTCTTCAAATAAGTTCTCTACCCCTTTCCCTCTCCCTTCTCTTGGGACCCCTATAATGTGAATGTTTGTGTGCTTGATGTTGTTCCAGAGATCTCTTGAACTATCCTCAATTTTAAAAATTCTTTTTCCTATTCAGCTTGGTGATTTTCACTTCTCTGTCTTCCAGCTCTCCAGTCATTCTTCTGTATCTTCTAACCTACTGTTGATTTCTTCTAGTGTATTTTCAGTTCAGTTATTCTATTCTTCAGCTCTGTTTGCTGCTTCTTTCTGTTTCCTAAGTCTCTGTTGAACTTACTGTGTTCATCCATTCTTCTTCGGAGTTTGTTGAGCATCTTTATGATCATTACCTTGAACTCTTTATTGGGTAGATTGCTTATCTCCACTTCACGTAGTTCTTCTAGGGTTTTGTCTTGTTCCTTTGGGCCATATCCCTCTGTCTCCTCATTTTGCCTAATTCTCTGTGTTTATTTCTACATATTAGGTAGATCTGTTATGTTTCCCAATCTTGGAGAAGGGGCCTTATATAGGATACATCTTATGGGGTGCAGCAGCACACTTCCCTCTGGTCATCAGAGCTGTGTCCTCTAAGAGAGCTCCCTATGTGGGCCCTTCCCTTGTTGTGGGGTTTATAACTGGGTGCACTGGTAGGTAGGGGGTGGCCTCTGGCCTAGTTGGCTGCCAAGCCCTGCTTTGTGAGGTGGCTGTTGTCATGCTTGTGGGTGGGGTCAGGTCCTGGGGTGGCTGGTTGTGCAGCCCAGGGAGTCCTGGCCCACTGGTTGATGGGTAACTCCCTGGGGCTAATAAGCTAAAGGGAGGACTCCAGTGTGTTGTCTGATTGCACCAGTATCCTCATGGTAGAATGAGCTCCAAAAATTGGCTGCTTGCATAGCACAGGGAGATCAGCTAGGCGGTTTGTGACCATCTAGAGGGGTCGGATAGGGAGGGTGGGAGGGAGGGAGATGCAAGAGGGAAGAGATACGGGAACATATGTATATGTATAACTGATTCACTTTGTTATAAAGCAGAAACTAACACACCATTGTAAAGCAATTATACTCCAATAAAGAAGTTAAAAAAAAAAATTGGCTGTTGCCATTGTCTATGTTCTCAGCCTCTCCAGGAGGCTTTCTGAGATCATCAAGTGGGTCTGACCTGGGCTCCTTAAAATTATTGCCTCTGTCCTGGGACTCAGAATGCGTGATATTTTGTGCTCATCCTTTAAGAGTGGAGTCTCTGTTTCCTATAGCCCTCTGGCTCTCTCATACACAAGTCCTGCTGGCTTTCAAAGTCAGACATTCTGGGGGCTTGCCTTCCCAGTGGAGAACCCCCAAGCTTGGGAGCCTGATGTGAGGTTCAGACCCCTTGCTCCATGGGGAGAACCTCTGCAGTTGTGATTATCCTTCTGTTTGTCAGTCACCTACCCAGGAGTATGGACCTTGATTATACCACATCTCCACCTTTCCTACTTAACTCATTGTGGTTCTTTCTTTATATTTTTAGTTGTGAAAAATTGTCCTGGTAGTCTTCAGGCCATTTTTGTACACAGCTGCTCTGTAAATAGTTGTAATTTTCACGTGCCTTTGGGAGGAGGTGAGCTCAGGGTCTTCCTACTCTGCCGTCTTGGCCACAATGCCCCAACCCAGGCATCTTTAGTTTTAAAACTCCCCAGGTGATGTTTAAGGTGTTCCAGAATTGAGAAACAATGGTCTAGATCAGAGGTCTGTAAACTAAGGCCACAAGCCAAATATGGCTCACCACCTGATTGATTTTTCTTCTTTTTTTTAAAGTGAAATGTTTATTGAGATAATTGTAGATTCACATGCAGTTGTAAAAAATAATACAGAGATCCCTTACACAGTTTACCATTTTCATCAATGGTAACATTTTTCAAAACTATAGTATAATGTCACAATCAGGAAACTGACATCAGTACAGTCCACTGATCTTATTTATAATTTCGCAGTTCCACTTGCACTCATTTTTGTATGTTTATTAGGTGCTATACAATTTTATCACTGGTGTAAGTTTATGTAGCCACCACCACAGTTGCCAAGATAATGAACATCTTCAACAGGACAAAGGTCCCTTATGTTTTGCTCTTTTATGATCACATCTACCTGCCTCTCACCCCACAGTGACATGGAATGTTGTGAGAGTAGGATTCCTTGCCGTGTTCTTGATTTTAGGAGAAAAACATTCAGTCTTTCACCATTAAATATGATGTTAGCTGTAGAACTTTTGTAGATACTCTTTATTGAGTGGATATGATTTCTCTCATATCCTAATTTGTGAAGGATTTTTATCATGAATGGCTGTTGGATTTTGTCAAATGTGTTTTCTGCATTAATTGACACGTTAATGTGATTTTTCTTCTTTAGTTTATTGACATGGCAAGTTACATTAATTTTCAAACCAGCCCTGTATCCCTGAAATGAATGTCCTTTCTTCATGGAGTGTAAAATTCCTCTTATACACTGTTGAATTCAGTTTACTAATATTATGTTGAGGATTTTGTGTTTGTGTTCATGAGAGAGATTGGTCTGTAGTTTTCTTTTTTGTGTGTGACGTTTTTGTATGATTTTAGTATCAGGGTAATACTGGCCTCATAAAACGAGTTGGGAAATATTTCCTTCTCTTCTGTTTTTTGGAAGACATTGGTATTAATTGGTAAAATTGGTAGTAATTCATATTTAAATGTTTGGTTGAATTCTATGATGAAACTATTTGGTCTTGCATATTAATATACCTGTTTCTACTTTTAAAAGCATGTTTGCATGGTGTATCTTTTCTGTTCTTTTACTTTCAACCTACTTGTGCTACTGGATTTAAAGTGAGTTTCTGGTGAACAGCATATAGTTGGGTGTTATTTTTTTTAATCCACGCTCCCAATCTGCATTTCTTGATTGGTGTATTTAGATTATTTACATTTAAGGTGATCATTGATATCTTAGGGCTTAAGTCTGACATTTTTATTATTTGTTTTCTATTTGTTCCCTCTGTTTCTCTTTTCTTGTCTTCTCAAGGGTTACTTGACAAGTTTTGGGATTCCATCTTGACTTATTTATAGTGTTTCTGAGTGTACCTCTTTGTGTAGCTTTCAGAGTGGTTGCTCTGAGTATCGCAGTATACATACGTGACTTAGCTAACTAGCATCACCATTTTGCACATTCAAGAGAAATGTGGACGGTTTACTGAGATTTAGAACCCTTTTCCTTTCTCATTTTTAAGTATTTTTGTCTTGAGTATCGGATGGTGTAGTAATTTTTGTTTCAATTATCAAATATGATTTATAAAACTCATGAATAAAAATATCTTTTATGTATATCCCTATTTCTGATCTTTTCTTCCTTCCTGATATTCCAATATTCTTTCATTTTTTCTTTCTTTTTTTTTCTGTTTGAAGACTGCCTTTAAAAGTAAGTCTGCTAGAGAATAATACTTTTAGTTTCCTTTCATTTTAGAATGTTTTTATTTCCCTTTAATTCTTGAGGACAGTTTCACTGGATATATAATTAGCTCCTTCCTCCTGACTTGCATGGTTTCACATGAGAAATTCTCTTTTATTTGAATTCCGTTATAGGTGATGTGTCATTTCTCTCTGGTCACGTTCAAGACTTTCTTCCTTGACTTCCTTTCAAAATTATGATTATGCTGTATTTTGGTGCAGATTACTTTGGGTTTATCCTGCTTGGGGTTAGCTCAGCCTCTTGGATTCATAGGTTTCTGTCTTTAACCAAATTTATTAAGTTTTCAGTCATTATTTCTTCAAATATTGTTTTAGCCCCATGCGCTTTTTCTTTCCTCCTATAACTCTGATGTAAGATCTGTTCCTTTTTTTTTTTTTTTTTTAATCTAGTTCATTTCGTCTCTACTGTGCAGATTGGGTGAATTCTATTGTTCTGTCCGTAAGTTAATTGATTCTATCCTCTGTCATCTCCACTGTTTTATTGAGCCCATCCTGTGAGGGTTTTTTTTTTTTTTATGTTTGTTATTACATTTTTCAGTTCTATAATTTCCATTTGGTTTTTTAAAATAACTTCTATAATTTCCATTTGGTTTTTTACAATAACTTCTATTTCTTTAATGAACGTTTAACTTGTAATTGATTATTGCAGAATTTTTGTGACAGCTGCTTTAAAAAACTTATCCTTGTCAGATAAGCCCAATGTTGTATTCAGATCAGTATCAGCATGAATTGCCTTTTCTCTTTCAAGCTGTGATTTTCTTCGTTCTTGGTACGACAGATGATTTTATTATTGTATCCATTACATCGATTATGTTGAGAGACACCTGCTTCTGTTTAAACCTTTTATTTCAGCAGGCAGTCATTTCATCTTGGTTTTGTGTATGGGCCTTAGCCTACTTTTGTAGACTCTGGTTCCAAAAGTAGTTCAATTTTCAGTGAATTTTCAGTGTTATTTTTGGTCTGCTTGGTTTATCTGGTGCTACTAGGGTTCCCATTTTGTCCCTGCTGGTGCTGCCTGATGGAGTGGAATAGACTTCCTTGGTAGGGGTTGGGGGGCAGGGAGCTGCTGGAGTCTCTTTGTTGAGGAGGACTTTGGTGAGGGGCTCCTACTGGGGCCCCCCATTTGCCTTGGTGTCTCTGGAAAGGGGAGTAGAAAAGCAGCCCATGCGTACAAAAAGGCTGTCTGGATGGGGAGCTTGCTGTGGCTGAGTCTTCCCTGCTAGTTCTTCCTGCTGGTCTTATTGTCTCTCAGCAGAAGAATCTCTGGTCCAGAAAGAAAAGGGAGTACTTCACCGTGGTGTTAGTCTTACCTGATGTTTTCAGAGGGACCTGATTAATAACCAAATACATTTTAAAGTTCTTTCACATTGGTTATTCCATTTGACTCTCACAATAGCCATATGAAGTGGAACACTGATAGATTAGTAGCATCCATATTGTCTAAATGAGAAAAATGAGAACCTGAGAGTCCTAATGATGAGTCCCTGGAATTATCCAGGATGTAGGTGCCAAGCCAGGACCATATCTCTGACCTTACGACCCTTGGTTCAGTATATTTCACTGACTTTCATGAAAAAGCATAGACTTTGCTGCCTGGTGTCCTTAGATTATAATATATATGCAGATGTAGGGCAAGACCCCTACAAAAGAGGAAAAGTTCATAAAAATACTATGTGTGTGATATTAGCTCTATAGTAATACCCTAATCTTACTGTAATAGAAGAAATTCACACAATTAAGCACTTTTTATTTTCTGTGCCACACACTACACTTTACATACATTTATTCTCTACAATTTTCAACTTTTACAAATGTGGGAAATGAGTTACTGAGTTACTCCCCCAAGTCAACAAACAACTAATGCTTTTAGATTCATTATGTTTTACAGAGTGTTTCCCAATTATTATGTCATTTTTTGACCACCTCTAATAATCATGCAAGGTGGGTATTAGCTCCCCATTTTATAGAAGAGAAGTGGGAAGTTTAGTGAAATTAACTATTTTACTTGAAGTTGCCCGGTGAGCAGCATAGCTAGAATTTGAACCCAGGTCAGTCTGACATTTGTTTTACAATAAATATTAGCTTGCATAGGACATTAGACGTGGAATGGCACCAAGATATTTCTCGTATGAGTTCTTTTCATTCCGTTGATGGGGAAACTGAGACTTGGGGGGGAAGAAGAAAACCATGTCTGAGGCTGGAACGTCTGTATCTACAACTTTATTTCTCTCCCCTTCCATGAGCTTTTAGACTGGTTTACAATTTCATTAGCACTTTCTGTGGAGTAAAAAAAGTGAAAAAGAAAGACATTGTTCTTATGAAATAAAAGAGAGATTAAAAGCCTTCCATTTGCTTCTTATCTCCTGCTTTTCTGCTAAAGGGTATTTGGAGAGAGAGAGTTCATTTGTTCAAGGCAAAGAGGGAGGCCTTTTCATACTTTTCCAGCTGGCCGAGATCACCTGGTTTCCAATTTAGGAGATGTGAGTAATTGTTTATCTAGAGACTACCAACCCATGCTCCTAACTAATCCCCAGACGCAGGGGACCAGGGAATGTGATGTTACATTTATTTATACATGAGATTATATGCAGGCAGGGAGCACTTGTTTCCTCTGATACGCACAGGAAGTTTTTCCATCTGCTTCCACGTGTAGGGGGCTTGGGGAGAAAGAAAGGGTCCTTTTCTGACTTTACAGGAAAATCAAGAAGGCTGGAAATAGTTTACTAATGGTTCTGGTTAGTAATAGGTGTGTGTACACACTTGTGAATATGTCCGTACCACATGTGTGCATGCACTCGTGTGAGGGGGGATTTGAAAGTGCACAAGCATTGAATATTTGTGATTGTGCGGGAGATGGAGGCTTCGGGGTGTGTAGAAAGGTGTGTGTGTATATCTGGAATGACTGTGTCATGTATGGTGATTTTGTGTATGTGTCTGCTCATTTGTGGAATGTAAGCTGCATGGATGTACTTGCTAATTTAACATGTACAGCGAACATGAATAATATAGTGTTCCTGCAGAAGGTGTGGTCATGCTTATATCCATCTATGTGTAGGGATTTTCCTCCTAATTTTAAATGATTAGTTCTTTAAGAAGAGAGGAAAAGAGGAAAATTCCACTCTCTTGACCTCTCTTCTTCTATGGAACTTGGGTCTAGAGTGACATTAGCCTCATATCTGTGCCAGGTAGATCTGTGTAATGGATTTGAATCTGTTCTGAAGAAGGGTTTGTGCAGTATTCCTGAGCCAGCAACTTGAGATAGGACTCTTTATCCAAAAGGGGAACAGAGCCAGAAGTCAAATCAGAGCCCACGGACTAGTTTCACTTTGTGTTGGATGACCTTGGACAGAGCTAGAGCAATGAGGCAGTAGGAGGCTTATCCCCTAGATCTGTCCAAGGAGAAGGAGGGGATTTATCAGTCATTCTCTTTCTTTGCTCCCTTGTCAAAGACCAATAGGCCATAAATGTATAGGTTGATTTCTGGATGCTCAATTCTATTCCATTGTTCTGTGTGCCTTCCATATTATTTTGAGCATACTAGTTCTGCATAGATGGAAACTGTTCCAGAGACACGACCAGAGAACCTTGTGGGTGCTGAAAGGGATTTCAGAGCCCCAGTCCATCCTCCCCTGACATGTGGAATCCCACCACAGCTTCCTAGACAAAAGTTCCCCCAGCCTCGGGCCAAATACCTCCTCTGATGATGCTGTATAACCCCATTCTTATACAGGACATGTGTTTCTAGGAAGTTTCCCCTCCTCTAGAGACCACTTCTGTCTCGATATAACTTCTACCTCTCTCTGTCCTTTGGGCTCATGAAGAGTGAATGACCGTCTTTCTCTTGAAGGTAGTAAGGCATAATGAAAAGAATGCCAACTTGGTCCTGAGTTCAAATCCCACCTTGTTACTGACCAGTTATGAAATCCTAGGCAAGGAATTTTCCTAAGTGACAGTTTCCTCACATGGAAAATAAAAAGTGGGAGCAGTGCTCCATGCCTCACAATGGTTGTTGGACAGATGCAACGAGACAATGACTTTAAAGTACATGTTTCCTAGATCATCCCGAATCTCCTTTCCTTCAGTCCAAGAAGCCACATTTTCCTCAATGGTTCTGCACTTCAAGTTATTGACAGACTCTCCAGACTTTGTTTTCCATGTTCTAGATGTGCTTCAGTTTGTTGACACTGCTTTGAATGTGTGGTGCTCAGGTCTGAACAGAGGATCACGGCTGTGCGCTGAGTGTCCCAGAGGGACTAGATGCTCACTTCCTTTATAAGGAACAACACAGCTCTATTCATAGCTTTCCATAGGCATATCCTGCTGTTGCTATGCTGACTCATGGCGCAATTTGATCATTAAGGAAGCTCACGGTCTCCACCAGTTCTTCGTCAAGTATTTGAGCAGGTCATTTTTGAGCCTGAGGGGATTAGCACATATTTAGTCACAAAAAGTAAGGCTCATTTTCCTTCCCAAAGCCCTGTGCAATCTGCTCCCTGCTCACGTCTCATTTCCTGCCACTCTTCTCCTCCTTACCTCTTCCACTTCAGTCCCTCTGGCCCAATTCTTGAAACTCACCAAGGCCATTCCCAGCTCAGGAACCTGGTACAAGGTATTGCCATGGACAGGAAAGCTCTTCCCACATCATAATTTCTCATGACTGCCTCCTTCTTATGATGCAGGGCCTTCCCAAACTCCAAACCACAAACCTCTAAAGAGCCCCTTTCCACTTACCTACACTTCATTTCATCCTACTTTACAGCACTTGTCACAGTTGGTAATTATCTTATTGGTCTCCTTGTTTATAGTTGGTCTCCTGAACTAGAGTGTAAGCTCAACAGAACCAGAGATACCTTGTCTCCCTTGTTGGTCTCTGAATCCCCAGCATCTAGCACAGTGCCTGGCGTATGTAGACACCCAATAAATATCTTTCGAGCGAAAGAATGCATGCATTCATGAACGAGTTTATTCCTGTTGTGTATAATCTAATTGAATTTAATCACTTTGATGTAAGCTCTAAGTTAGAGTTTTTGAATCATCTTGCTCATCTTGCTCTCTTGGCACTCTGTCATCTGCACATTTTCTCAGTGTGCTAAATCTTCCCCCAACTGATAAAATTATTGATGAGGGTGGGTCCCAGGATGAGCACGCAACAAGCCACGAAAGACCCCCCCCACCCCAATTTTGGAATATGCTCCAGGGCATAAGGAGGACTGCTGTAGGATGGGGAGATGACCCAATGCAAATTCAACCCCATTAAAGGAAGAAGACGCCACTGTACCTGTCTGACATTACATATCATTTGAGGGGCTTCTGTGAATTCAAAAACTGACCGAGTATGTTGACAGCAGCAACAGCAATAATAATAATCAAAATTATCTTCCAATCTGTAAAGTAGGAAAATAAAGTAGTCCTGTTATATTCAACACTAAACTATTGGTGAATTCACTTGGCTCAACCTATTATTCATGCCTGCCTCCTAGGATTGTTGTAAAGATTAAATGAGAGTATGCACAGGAAGTCCTAACATCGTCTCTGGCGCCCACTGCACCCTCAGCAATGTTTGTGACTATTGTTGCTTTTACTTTTGCTGTTATTATTATCACTGAATGCCTGCTATGGCATCTGCGGTGTGCTTTACAGAGATCCTCTCAATTATTTGTGAAGACAGAACATCTCCTTCCTGCCCCTACTGTTCCCTTCCATGTATGGGGACAGAAATTGGTGTTACATCTGTGGACTCTCACCTTCCAGCTCCACTTTTTGCCTCTGTGGAAGTTGCGCTTTTTTCCTTTGGTGAATTGGGAAGGAGGAACTGCTCAGGAGTAGCTCAGTCCTGTTGCTTCCTCCCCTTACTGAAAGGAGATGCCCATCCAGTGCGTCTGTGTTCTCTGCTTCCCTGAGCTGTAGTCCTCCCCAGGCTGAGCAGCCCGACCAGACTTTGTGCTGCTTCTGAACTAAACCAGGGAAGCTGCTGCTGCCACGATCACACACACACTGGCAGGGACATTGGCAGGGAGGTGGCATTCCGAGCTGTGGACTCATGGCATAGGACACAGTCCCAGATGAGTATGAGAAAGACAGAGACAGAGACGGCTCCAGGAAGAAGAGTAGAAGGGCTTGTTTCTTCTTCTTTGAGGAAATGTTGTTGCCAAAGTGTTTGCTTCTAGGGGTTTTACAGATTAGGTCCGGGGGGAAAAATAGCATTCAAAGTGTACTGTTTTTTTTAAAAAATGTGACAGCTTTATTGAGATACTATGCACATACCATACAATTCACCCATTTAAGTATAAAATTCAATAGTTTTTAGTATATCCGCAGAGTTGTGCAACCATCACCATAATCAATTTTAGAATTTTTTCATCATCCCCAGAAGAAACCCTCGACCTATTAGCAGTCACTTCCCATTTCCCCCCAAAACCCAGCCTTAAGCAACCACTAATCTACTTTCTTTTGGTCTCCATAGATTTGCTTAATCTGGACATTTCACTTTAATGAACTGATATAATTTCGTCTATTGTGAATGGCTTTCTCGAAGTAGATTGTTTTAATGTATACTCCACCCTGGCTGAGATGCTACCTGATTTGTGGTCTGCTTTTCAGTTACTTTTTATTCATTTGTTCAGTAATTATTTATTGAAAACATGTTATGTGCTGGCGTTTTGCAACGCTCTCAGGAAATGATGATGAGAAGAAAGAAAAAAAGGAAAAAAAGAAAATATCCAATGCTCCTTGGAATTTACACTCTCTTCCCCCCACCTAATATGCTCTTTTATTCTCCTTACTCCTTTTCTCCCTCTCACCCACCTCTGTGCCCAAATTATTTGGTACCGTTTTACTGCTTCCCCACCTCCAGTTCCTGAAGCCTCTCTACCTAGCAGCTACAAGCTTCACTGCACACAAAATTTGCCCAAGAATGCATGTGTATTACTGTCAGATGCTGCAATGTGTGCTAATGGCATAATTACTGATGTGTTTTAGTCACACACAAACTCCCTGACTTCACTGACAAAGAAATAGTAAACAATCCTTTAGTACAACTGTATGTGTTCTATTTCCTGATTTTATATTTTAAAAAGAGGTATAATTTTTTAATGTGGATGATTTTTATTTTTATCATATTGGCTTAAATGCAGATATGTTTGCTCTCCCTTAGTACATGATCCCTCCAACCAAGGTGGCTTTCCCAGGGTTTCAGCGAGGGAAAGGGAACTCTGGACACCCAAGCCTGGAATAGTGTGCCCAGTGGTCACGATTCAACACATGTTGCCACACGTGTTGAATAATTATGTGGGGAAAATGTTTCCAGAATTCCTGATGCAGGGTGACATTTATAGGTGAGCTCTTTTCCTTTAAATTTCTGATTAGAGAAATTTCATTTATTTGGAACCATGGAATGGGAGCAACGAGGTTTATAGCTCAGGGAAGAAATTTTTATCATTCCTTCAGTATCTCCCTTCTGACTTGCGGAACTCAACTTCCTCAAAATAGCAAGGACTATGCCATGTGTTTAAACTTTTCACATCACTACCAGCTTATCTCATTGAATCCTTAACATCTTCCATTGAAGCAGATATTAATATAATCTTTATTTTGCAGATGTGGGGACTGTGGTTCAGAGACTGACTTGCCCCAGGTTACCTAGTTTGAAAGTGGCAGAAAGGACCTTTCACAAATGCAAGGTTTTCTGTTGCCACCATGAGCTCTTTCCAGGGCTTGCTCCTCAATCTTCCCCCATCCACCTACTTCCTTTGGCAGTTCCTCGTATATTTGCCCCAGGCAGAAACTCCTAAATAAGGAGTTTCTCTCAGCTGCAGCTTCTACCCTGCCTGTCAGGAACAAATGCTTGGCTTTCTCAGATTCTGTGAGAATTCCTACCCACCCCTTCTACTGATGGAGTTGAAGAGCCATTTTGCTAGCTTAACTAGATGCTATCATCATAACACACAATTGCTAATTCACCCCCAGAGTCTCCTAACAGCCAGTTTAGTGGAACGCAGGGGCTGCCTTCCTTTTATCTTTTTAATTTTTATAAAGCAAAATGCATAAGCAAAAAGAGAGAACCAAACTTCCATGTGCTTTAGATACGCCTCTCTTCTTTGGCTTGTTCTTGTCCCTGGCAATCCCAGGCCAAAGCAGAGTCTCAGTATCTTCCTAGAGATAGCCAAAGAAAAGAAACACGTGATGAAAAATCAAAGAGGCAGTGTTGGAACTTGGTGCCATGAAGCTAAGACCACAGCATGTTTGTCCTCCGGACTCTACTGTCATGTTCCCCAGACACATGATGACACTTGAACTTAACTTTGTGGCCCTCAAATCCCACTAGGCTATACTCCCTGGTCATTCCAGGATACTGTTCATGATTTTAGTCCCTCTGTTTCCTTTATCCTCCCTAAATGCCAGCCCCTCAATTCTATTTCCTCTTACTTTCCCACTTCTCTCCTCCTATGGTAGGCTGTTTGCAAAAATGGCCACAATTCCTTACTCCTCCCTGCACTTTCCAGCTTTTCCCATTGAAAGGTAGGATCCATTTCTCCCTCTCCTTGAATCTGAGCTGTCCTGTGACTTTCTTTGATGAATAAAATATGGCAAAAGTGACCTTGTGCCCCCAGAGTGATGTATCCAAAAGTAATAACAGTGGTTGCCCCTGGTGGAATGAGGTGGGGTAAATTAGGTTGATGGTGATTGGGTGAGTCTGAGACTTCTCACTGTTTAGTTTTGTCTTTTGGATTTTTGAATTAAGTAAATGTATGAAAAAATAAATATTTAAAAGTCAATGAGTCAAAAAAAAAAAAAGAGTGACCTTGTGCCAATTCTGAGCCTCAGACTGAAGGCACGTCTCACATTTCTGTTCATTCTCTTGGAACCACGCTGAGCTGCTGTGTTAACAACCCCAATCTATCCAGCTGGAAGATGAGGGATGCACAGCCCCATCACCTCTGCCACCCTAACTGAGCCAGTCAACACCCCAAAGCAAAGACACTCATCGACTGGCAGCTGGCTGTAGATTCAGGAATGTACCCAGTCAAGCCCAGAAAAATCATCCAACCAAGCCAAGACCAATTGTCAACCTACAGAATTGGGAGCTAACTAAAGGGCGTTATCTTAAGCTACCATATATATATATATATATATATATATATATATGTGTGTGTGTGTATATATATATGTATATATATATATATATATTTTTTTTTTTTTGTGGTACGTGGGCCTTTCACTGTTGGGGCCTCTCCCGTTGCGGAGCACAGGCTCCGGACGCACAGGCTCAGCGGCCATGGCTCATGGGCCCAGCCGCTCTGCGGCACGTGAGATCTTCCCGGACCGGGGCACGAACCCGTGTTCCCTGCATCGGCAGGCGGACTCTCAACCACTGTGCCACCAGGGAAGCCCCATACTATATATTTTTTAATGCAGCTAAATTGATACACCTCCCTTTCATGCTTTTCCAAATTGTCCTCTAGAACCATTTTTCATTAATGCAAATTGGCATGGCTTTCTAGCTCCAATGATGCCCCAGCCACCTCGACTGTGTCAGCCAGAGGAACCTCTCCTCCTCTTATTCTTTCCCCAGCCACAGGGTCCAAAGGGAGAGCTGCCGTCCTCTTACCGACTCCACCTTCTTCCCAGGCTACAGATGAGCATATGGCCCAATTTGGACAAAATCTGAGTGCTTTACTCCTACCAACAGTGGTTAGTCCATTGGGAGGAGAGCACACGAGCCAACCCAGGGCCATCAGAGTCCTTCCTGGAACTTTGCAACTGGAGAACTGAAGCAGAGTAAGAAAAGCTTTTTTCTAAAGTAGAAAAGGGACTGTGAAGATGCCAGCCTGAAGTTACCGTTACTGAAATCCCTTGTCAAATGGAGAAGCTGATCTAGGAGCATGAAGCTGGAAGACAGAATTTGAATCATGAGAGGGTGACTCTGCAGGTGAGCTTAGACTCCCTGGTGTTGGCCTTCCCTGACCTTGCTGTGGACTCAGTATGTAAATCAATAATATCCTCTATTTTCCCAAGCTAGTTTGAATTGGGCCTCTGTGACTTGCAACCAAAGAGTCCTGAGTGAAACCTCACTCCAATATTTCTGGAGCTATAAGACCTGAAAAAAATGTCTTGCCTGTTGAGTTGCTTCTGTGCTCAGCTCAGCCTAGATTAGTTTGAATGAAGCTGGCAGCTGGGAGCACTTATCATAATATTCATTTCTTTCCATATGCCTTTTGTTTTTATTCATTCAAGACATATTGGCTGTGATGGGCAAGAGCCACACTATACATTAGAGATGTACAGACAAACCCCATCGGCTCTACCCTTGGCAAAGTCATGATCGAGTGGGGCAAGAAGTGAGTAGCTGGCCAGTTCTCCCTGGCATAGTAAATGCTGAGAGGGAGTGATACACAAAGTGCTGTGATAACACAAGGAAGGTCATGTGGTCCAGCCACATGGGAGGGAGAGAGAGGCCGCTTAGGGAAGGCCCTGGTAGAATTATGTGTGCTGGGTATGACAACTAATAATAACTAACTGGGTAAAGGCAGGAGGTACAGGGTGAGACTCTCTCCTGAAGCGGGGATATTATATGGAAATGTGTGGAGGGAGTCTGGAGAACTGAAGTGGGTTGTGGTGACAGATCAGAGGGTGAGAAGCTAGAAAGATTTGCAGGGGCCAGGGCATAAATAGACATTTGGATCATGTTAACAAGTCCAATCATGCTAACAAGATTGGACTTTTTTTTTTAGTCTTTTCTGAGAACAGTGGGAAGTCTAGAACGTTTTTAATCAAGGAATCTTTTGATGTATTTTTTAACATCTTTATTGGAGCATAATTGCTTTACAATGGTGTGTTAGTTTCTGCTGTGTAACAAAGTGAATCAGCTATGCTAACACATATATATGGAACCAAGGAATCTTTTGATCAGATTCTAGCTTTTGGAAGATAGGTTTAGCATCTGCACAAAGAATAGATTACAGCAGGGAGAGCCTGGGGCAGGGAGATGGGTTAGTAATCCAGGAGAGGGGTGGTGAAATCTGAGCAATTCAAGGCAGCAAACTTAGGCTTTGGGGATGGAAAAGAAGGGCAGATTAGAGAGATATTAAGAAGGCAGAAGTACATTGATGGGATGTGGGAGGGGAGGGGAGGAAAATCTCTTCCTCAAGTTGCTTCTAGTAGTGGTAAATCAGCTCTGAACCAGAAGCACCAGTGGGCAGTGCTGAAGCCTTTGGGTCCAAATTCAACCAACTCCTTGATATAAGAAATCTTCAAACAAGAATACAGAGTATCAACCCCTCATGTCCTGGCTGATTTCGCAACAATGAACTCCAATGTTTGTCTCCCCAGGCCCCTCAGATGGCCAAAGTCTTTGCCTACTGCAGGCTGTAGCCCACCCCCCATGGCAAACAAGTCAACCCGCTCCTCCTCTCATGTCCTAGCTGCCTTGCTGTCTCTCCAAAGCCCTCAGACAGCTGTTTTTGTAGATGCTATTGATGTTTGAAGCATCCCTGGCTTCTACCCACTAGGTTCCAGTAGCATATACCCCCTGTGCCTAGTAGTGACAACACAAAATCTCTCCAGACACTGACTTCCAGATGTCCTCTGGGGGCAAAACTGCCCCCCTTGAGAACTACCAACTCAAAGGGTTATTATGAGAGTTTAGGATGTGGAGTGTTAAATGCCCAGCCCAGTATCTGGCACATGGAGTGGACTCAGCAAATACTGGGTTCCTTCTCCCTCCTGTCACTTGTACCAGGACTCCTGCCCTGGTTTGTTGGGTGAGAAGATTCATGTCTTCCCCACTGGGGCTCATGGATCAGAAGTAACCAGGGATGCTGTAGTTCTAACAACACTTCGATGTGTGACCTTGAACAATCTCTCTGAGCTTCCCTAACAACAAAATGAGAGACTTGGACTTGGTGAATTTTAAATGCCCCTTCAGGGATATTTCATGTTTCTTAGAATATAATATGCAGGCCAGAGTTGGGAGAAATAAGGCTGTCAGGGGTACCTTATGAGGAAAAATGGAAAGCCCTGGCTTTGTGAGATGAAGCAAAATGATGATGGAGGGGGTGTGTTCATCTTTGCCAAATATTTGAAGGCTGGATGTAGAAAGAGTACACTCTTAGGCCTCAGCACAGTGAGTAGTTAAGAATAGTAGTTAGTTAAGAATGGAATAAAGCCAGGAGCTTACATTCAAGCGTGGAGATGTAAGGGCTGAAGGAAATCCTGGAGAAGTGAGCCAGATACCACCTGCCTGGGTGTGGTCGGCAGAATTCTATGATGAGCCCAAGATTCCCAGCCCATGATTACACACACCTTCTCCCAGTTTTTCAAACACTGATCTAAGTTCTACTGGGAAGATATTTTGCAGATGTAATTAAGGTCCTAAATCAGTTGACCTTAAGATAGATTATCCTGGTGAGTCTGACCTAATCACATGAGCCCTTTAGATCTGGGTCTAGAAGTCAGAGATGGAGGTCAGAGGTACAAAATGTGAGAGGGATTTGATGGTGGAACCTAGATGGCATAGGATATGGAGGGCTTCGAGGAGCAGAGAGCAGCTCCTGGCTGACAGCCGACAAAGAAATGGAGGCTTAAGTCCTATAACTGCAAGGAAAAAGATTGCAATCATGAGTGAGCTGGGAAGAAGATTCCTCCGCAGAGCCTTCAGATGAGATCTTGGCTGATACATTGATTTCATCCTTTGAGACCCTAAGCAGAGAACCATGTCCGGGGGCCTTATCTATAAAGTTTGAGACGATGAATGGGTGTTGTTTCAAGTCACTAAGCAAACTGATAAGCCATAATTATCTCTGGGCCATTCCCTCCTCTAAAGCACTCCCACCCCTCCAGCTTGGTGGGCAGACATGTGACTATTTTACTCATTGTAGAGTCCGCCACATCCCCACGCTATTGACGTCAGTAGACCTCTGTTTGGAGCAATCTTTGTTTCCAACAATGAACGGCCAGTGGTGGAACTAAGAAACTGAGGGGAGGGAAAGGAAGAGGCAAATTCCCTATGGCTTTGACTTCAAGGGAAATGGCAAACAAGTTCCTGACTTGGATCTCAACCAAATAAAGTTGTTTGTTTTTTTCTTCCTATCACTGTTTACAGATATCATTTAGTCTGAGATCAGAGTAAGCTCTGTCTTTTCTTAACAGAACTACAGACTGAATGATCCTTGGGGCTGGTGGGAGGAATAATAGGAGTTGTATTTCTTAAAGTAAATTGGTAAACAAGACCAGATGCACTCCCTTGTGAAGCAAAAGGAGGCTAAATGCAAGATCTGCTGTGTGTGTGTGTGTGTTTTAACATCTTTATTGGAGTATAATTGCTTTATAATGTTGTGTTAGTTTCTGCTGTACAACAAAGTGAATCAGCTACATGTATACATATATCCCCATATCCCCTCCCTCTTGAGCCTCTCTCCCACCCTCCCTATCCCACCCCTCTAGGTCGCCACAAAACACCGAGCTGATCTCTGCTGTGTGTGTTTGTGTGTGAATGAAGTGTGTGTGAACGCATCTTTGTGTAAATAGAATGTGCACTCTGTAGGTACCAGAGTGTGGTGATGTGTGGTGCCTGTGGAGACACGTTGCATGTTGGTGAAGGTGAACTCTGGTTGCGGGGAATAATGTGGGGGTATATCCATGTATAAGAGTGTGTGATGGGTGGGCAAGCAAGGTAGTTGTGATGGGGAGAATGTGTGTGTGAAACTGATATATTCGTATATAAACACGTGTGCTGTACAGCATGGTAGAGAAAGAGTCATGTGTATAGTTATTTGTCTGTAGGAGTGCTGGAGTGGCAGAGGAAAATGTACTTGTGTGTAGGGTATATATGTGGGACTGAAAAGGGGAAGGGGGCAGGGCACAACCTTTAAAAGAATGACATAACCCGAGGACATGACATAAACTGATTAGAACCAAAAAGGCCCAAGATGGCAGACGAGTTAACTTCCACTAGACCTTGAGCCTCAGTATACACTCATTGTAACATATCAGCAAGCTAAATGACATACGCACAGGTGCCATGGCAGTTCCGAGGTTGACCATAAAGGTCAAAAAGTGGGCAGTGGCCCAATTCCTGGAAATCCCCACCCCTTCCCCAAAATAGCTGGAATACTCCTCTCACTCATTAGCCTGTGAAATTACCCACCCCTATAAAAACTGACGACCCCATACCCTGGGGCCTCTCGCCTTCTGAGATGGCCCACACTCTACCTACGGAGTGTGTTTCTCCCTGAGTAAAACTTCTTTCACATTACTATGGCTCTCTCTTGAATTCTTTCCTGTACGAAGCCAAGAACCCACACTCGGCAGCCATCCCAGGGACTCGCCTGAGACCTGGGACATGACCATCCTCTCCAGCCCCACCCTCCTTCCTGCAGCAGGACTATTGGCAGAAAAGGAGTCTGAGGTGTAATGCATTTGAGTAGTAGGGGTGTGAGTTCGTGGAGCCTGCTCAATGATTCTCTGCCTCTATGACATTAAGTTGTTTCAGTTTCCTCTTTGCAATTACTACTGTCTAAATCTATCTTATTTATATACTTTATTTGTGTATCTGTCCACTGGAATGTAAGTTCCGTGAGAGCAGAGTCCATCTCTATCTTATCTACTGATACAACATCAATTTTTTTAGAACAGCACATGGCTTATAAAAAAATAAAAGGATATGAGAGGTGATGTGATAGTAGGGTGTCTATGCATATGAGTATATGTAAGGGAGTGGTAAGGAATTTGCTATGATAGTGCAAATGGGATTAGGTAGCTCACTGAATTAGTGAAGGGGTGGAGTTAGGTTGGATAGAGGTGATTGGCTTTATGTATGATTGTGTGCTGTGTGCACATGAATATGTAGTGAAAGTTTGAATGTGTACTTAAAGGATATGTGGTTGGTGTTGATGGAGAGGGAGGTGGGAGTGTAAATAGTTACGTTTGAGCGAATGTCATTTGCAGTCTCACTGGGATGTATCTTGTCAGATGTTGACTCCCCTCAGGTTCCAGGGACCTGAAGCTGTATTGTGTCTTCCTAATGAGGAGTCCTGTCTAGACAGCTGGGTCTCAGGAGCCGTAATTACCTAATAAGGCACAGATGGGGTTAAGGGAAGAGAGAATTCTTTTTTCTTAAGCGGTCCCTCAAATGAGTAGCAGGTCTTCCTGCATACCTGTAAGATGTGGCTATAAAACATGAGGTTCTAAAGTCCAGGTGGCTTCTTTTGTTTGTAGCAGTCATTTACTGTGTGTGTGTGTGTGTGTGTGTGTGTGTGTGTGTGTGTGTGTGTGTGTGTGTGTGTGTGTGTGTGTGTGTGTGTGTGTGTGTGTGTGTGTGTGTGTGTGTGTGTGTGTGTGTGTGTGTGTGTGTGTGTGTTTCTTTCAAAGAGCCAGGGCTTTACCTCTCAGGTTCCGGAGACACTCTCTAAACTCTGAACAATTATATTCTGAAGGTTTAAGTGTCCCTGCAATTTCAGCTCCCTGTTTCTTCAACTAGAGAAGCTCACTTTTTTCTCTAGTTATTTCTAAAAAGCTGTTCTTTTGCTTGTCTTTTCTAGTTTTGCTGATAAGACCTCTAAGTGCCTGCTAATTCTTTTGCCCAGCTCTGGGATTAGAGCAGTTTTCGGCACCTTCCTCCTTGACTGAATGACCTCAAAGCTGTTCATCCCAATTTATCTTGAGTTCCATCTACTTTCACTTTTTTAAAGAAATGCTCTTGGCACTTCTGAGATTCTAGGTTTAGCATCCAACTTTTTTCCCCCTTCTCCTGTGTCTCTCATGTAGCTGGAGGGTGGTTGATTAACTGCAAAGAACTACTGAGTTTCAAGTATAGTATAATGCTAAAATAGCCTACCTGGGTAATATGAAAAAATATATTTTTCCCGGAAATCTTCAATTAGAGTGTTTGACCTAAAATTTACGAAGTACTGGAAACTGTAAAAGGCACCTCCTCCATCCTCTTTTTTTTTTTTTTTTTTTTTTTTTTTTTTGCGGTACGTGGGCTTCTCACTGTTGTGGCCTCTCCCGTTGCGGATCACAGGCTCCGGACGCGCAGGCCCAGCGGCCATGGCTCACGGGACCAGCCGCTCCGCGGCGTATGGGATCTTCCTGGACCGGGGCACGAACCCGTGTCCCCCGCATCGGCAGGAGGACTCTCAACCACTGCGCCACCAGGGAAGCCCCATCCTCATTTTTTTAAACCTACTATGTGCAAGTCATTGTCTTAGAACCTGAAAGCGAAATGGGAGCTGGCAGAGAGAAATCCTAAGGAAAAAAATAAGTAAAAAATATTCCTCATTTAGGGAAAGGATTCTTGGAAGAACAGCACCCAAAAGACAAACTTGACCATCACCACCATCAACAGCACCATGACCGCCATCCTCATCCTTACCAATAGCCTCATAAAGTTCATAGAGTGTGAATCATTGGTATCTCCTCTTCTTCTGGTCTTAACTCCGGGCCAAAGATGATTGTCCCACCCACCCCAAGTTTTGGCACTCCAATATGGGTTTTGTAGAACACAAATTTTATGGGGTCACTCCTCTGCCCAGGATCATTCAGTTCCTCAGATCAAATCCAAACTTTTCAGATAGCCAGTCAGAGCTCACCATGCCCCAACCTCATTTGGTGTAAATCTCTCCAGTATGAATTAATCATCTAATGCATATCCCATGGTGCCAGGCTACGTAAACTGAGGGTACAGAGAGGGGAAAGGGTGCAAAACTCCATCTATGACCACAAGGAGCTCACAGTCCAGCAGAAGACGCAAGGTGTAGCAGAGATGACAGTAGCCAACTTTATGTTGGGTGAAGTGTGGTTATGAAGGGGTTGGGAAAAGAGGTGATGCTGGAGCTGAGCCTTGGAGGGTGGTGCAGGGGTGTTCCAAGGGAATAAATGTTTACAAAAAGGGGTGGTGTCCTCAGCCATGCTTTGTGGCTCAGACATCATGTGCATTCTAACCTCTAGGCTTTTGCCTGATACATTTCTGTTACTAGAAATGTCCTCCTTCTCTTCCCTTACTTATCCAAGTCCTGCCTACTCTGCAGGAACCGTATCTGATCTCAGCATTGCCACAAAGCCTTCCCTGACCACTAGAACCCATCCTCTCTCCTCCCTAAACTCCTGTAGTCTAGTCTGTTGCAGACCACCATGCCCAATATGGTGATGGTTTTGTTTCCCTACTAAGGAAGAAAACTCTGAGGGCAGGAGGTCCAGTTCTCCTTGGAACCATGTCCTGGAAGGCTAGGCAGAGTCTAGAGAGGCAGAAGAACACAATGTTTATGAACACATTCTTAAAAGCCAGACTATGAGAGTTGAGACTATGAGGGCTCTTGTGCTTACCAAATGTGTTACTTTCAGAAAGTTATTTAAATGTCTTGTGCCTCAGTTTACTCATCTGTAAAATGAGAATGACTAATGAGATGAATGAGAATTGAATAACTTCATCCATGTAAAGCCTTTAGAACAGTGCCTGGGAAGTGGTAAGCATTAAATAAATGTTGCCTATCATCATCGTCATCATCAGATTCAACCAGCCTCTCTGTTATTTCATAGATGAAGAGGCACAGAGAAATGTAGTGACCTTTCTAAGTTCACACAGCTAGTGAGTAACGGAGCTGGGAGCAGAACTTAAGTGTCATAACTCCCAGCCAGGGTTCTTTTGGCAGCATTGCACCACTTCTTGATCTTCCCACAGGTCCTAGCTCAACACTTAACCAACAGCTCCAGCTCCATATGTGTTTGTCAAGTGAGTGACTGATCCCTGAACCCAACCAGAAGGCCCCAGAACTTGCTGGGTGTGAAGAGAATAGCTAAACTGGTCCAAATCCCAATGGTCTGAGTTCTCTACCCATACAAAGAACACCTAGCCCACACTTCAGAGAACACATTGCCTGTGGGCTGGAAGAAAGGAAGAGCTGGGGTCATTTAAAATTAATGCTCTTGGGTTGGACTTAAAAGCTCCACCCTCCTCTCTCTCCATCTTCTATTATGACCTGGAGACCTGGAGGCAACTTGTCTTTTGCTGGCTTAAGGAGCAGCTCCATTTAAAAGCCATTAGCTTTTTTTTTTTTTACATCTTTATTGGAGTATAATTGCTTTACAATGGTGTGTTAGTTTCTGCTTTATAACAAAGTGAATCAGTTATACATATACATATGTTCCCATATCTCCACCCTCTTGCGTCTCCCTCCCTCCCACCCTCCCTATCCCACCCCTCTAGGTGGTCTAAAAGCACCAAGCTGATCTTCCTGTGCTATGCGGCTGCTTCCCACTAGCTATCTATTTTACATTTGGTAGTGTATATATGTCCATGCCTCTCTCTCGCTTTGTCACAGCTTACCTTTCCCCCTCCCCATATCCTCAAGTCCATTCTCTAGTAGGTCTGTGTCTTTATTCCTGTCTTACCCCTAGGTTCTTCAAGACATTTTTTTTTCTTAAATTCCATATATATGTGTCAGCATACGGTATTTGTCTTTCTCTTTCTGACTTACTTCACTCTGTATGACAGACTCTAGGTCCATCCACCACATTACAAATAGCTCAATTTCATTTCTTTTTATGGCTGAGTAATATTCCATTGTATATATGTGCCACATCTTCTTTATCCATTCATCCAGTGATGGACACTTAGGTTGTTTCCATCTCCGGGCTATTGTAAATAGAGCTGCAATGAACATTTTGGTACATGACTCTTTTTGAATTATGGTTTTCTCAGGGTATATGCCCAGTAGTGGGATTGCTGGGTCGTATGGTAGTTCTATTTGTAGTTTTTAAAAGAACCTCCATACTGTTCTCCATAGTGGCTGTACCAATTCACATTCCCACCAGCAGTGCAAGAGTGTTCCCTTTTCTCCACACCCTCTCCAGCATTTATTGTTTCTAGATTTTTTGATGATGGCCATTCTGACCGGTGTGAGATGATATCTCATTGTAGTTTTTATTTGCATTTCTCTAATGATTAATGATGTTGAGAATTCTTTCATGTGTTTGTTGGCAATCTGTATATCTTCTTTGGAGAAATGTCTATTTAGGTCTTCTGCCCATTTTTGGATTGGGTTGTTTGTTTTTTTGTTATTGAGCTGCATGAGCTGCTTGCAGAGAGATTGCACTCCTGCTGCCTGCCTGTGGGCTTTCACTTAAGACCAGGTATCTGGGAACTGATGTGTCAGGCAGGCAGCCAGCCATGCCCCAGTGCCCCACAGAACAGAGCTGGCTTGCTGCTCTCCTTAACCCTGCCCAGGTCGTTTCTTACCTGAAGGTCCATTTCCTGGTTCAGTTACACAGATGTGTAGCTGGGGAGGTAGAAGCAATCCTGTGGTCTGTTCCTTCCTCTACACAAACTTGCTGTGTGATCTTGGGCAAGTTCATGTGACTCTCTGGACTGCAGTCGCTTCATGATAGTAAGAACCATTTACTGAATGTCTTCAGTGAATTCAGTTCAGGCCCATTCTAATCCATCTAACAACCCAGTAGGGAAGGCTTTATTCATTTTGTGTTCAAAGAAGCAGGCTTAGAGAGGTGAAGTGACTTGTCCAAGGTTGTATAGTTGATATGCAGTGGAACCTGGACTTAGAGTGTAATAAGGAAGAACAAATCTGACTGCATATTAGATCTGTTTCTTTTTCCTTTGTATTCTATTACTTTGATATGCAGTGGAACCTGGACTTAGAGTGTAATAAGGAAGAACAAATCTGACTGCATATTAGATCTGTTTCTTTTTCCTTTGTATTCTATTACTTTGACTACCAGTTAAAAATATTGACTTTAGCCTGAAATATACAGGATAGTCCATTCTCAAGGGCATAACATTGTCCATTCATATAGAGATAAAAAGTTGCCGAACAGAGAATAATATTTGTCTTGTTGGAGGTTTATAGGAACATCGTGGCCAGACCTCTGTGGACTGCTGCAAGAAAAAAGGATTCTGACACCAAGAAGTTTGAAACAACCAACCACATCCCTTCCCCTTTCGGTATAAAATAAGCCTGAATTCTAACTTGGGTAAGATGGTTCTTTGGGACAGTAGTCCCCCATCTTCTCAGTCCGCTGGCTTTCTGAATAAAGTCACTATTCCTTGCCCCAGCAACTCGTCCCTTGATTGATTAGCCTGTCATGTGGCAAGCAGTACAAGCTTGGACTTGGTAACAAGAGCAGTGTGGAAGAATGGGAAGAACTAGAAGTACAGTGATATCAATCCAGATACTGCTAGTACATATGGGGTATCCTTGGGCTGGTCCCTTCTGTCAAGTGGGAAAGCCTTTCATATGAAAAAAACTTTACATTTAATAGTCTGTAATGCAGTGGTTCCCAAACATGCCTGTACATCTGTCTCACCAGAAGCTTAATCAAAATAGATTCCTAAACTTTAACCCAAGCTTAGAGAATCTCCGATCTCTGTGGATGGGACCTGGGAATCTGGAGTTGAACAAGTTCATGTCTGACACATGGAACAATGTGCAAAGTACTGCAGTTTCACTGGTTATCATGTTCTCTGAGATCCTGCCTGTGTTAGTCAAGTGTGCCAGGTTACAGAGTGACAAACAAATCTCAAATTTTGTGGCATGACTTAACACAACCGAAGTATATTTCCTGCTCCTGTAATGTCTATTGTCAATGTGGGTACCTCCCTAGAGCAGCTGTCCTCCATGTGGTGGCTCCCATCCTACGTCTTGACTTAAAGCACCTCCATTGCAATACATGCTCCTATGATGCTCCTTGGCATGGGAAGAGAGCCCTGGCAATGGGACACTTCCACTCCAAAGTGCACGTACCACTTCTGCTTATATTTCACTGTTCAAAGTAAGCCCTACTGGCCAATCCTAATGCTCTACTTTAGGCAAATAAGGGCACTCATCCCTGTGTGCCCCAAAGTAGAGATGAACTGGATATTGGTAAACAGTAGAAATACCTATTACAATGACCTCGTGGAGCTGCTTGGGTAACGCCCTCGTCTTCACCTGATTGGACAAATGGGAAAAAAGGAGGAAGGTCAAAGATCCAGGAATGATTTTTCATAGTGATAATAGCTGCTTATTCATTTACTTGTTCATTCATTCATTCCAAGAATACTCTCTGAGCCCTACTGTGTGTTTGGCACTGGACCACAGAATGAAGAAACAGTGATGAATCATACACAGACCACTGAACTTAAGGCATTTGGCCAAAGGCAAAAGGCAGACATAAATGGTTGATGAAAATAAACAGCCACCAATGAAGACAAGAGCAGAGAGGATTTTCTAGATGAGGGAACAGCATGTATGAAGCCATGGAGACAGGAAACAGATGAGGGTGTTCACATGCCTATGAAAATTTTGTATAGCCTGGCCTTTGGGTAAGAGTGAAAAAAGACTGAAAGATAAGGCTTGGGTGGGGCAGTGAAGGTTAAAATCAGGAGAGAGTGAAAACAATGGGGGGCGGGGGGAAACAGTGAGAGAATGTTGGAGGTGCTACACATTTTCATCCATGTTACTTTTCTTCTGTCCTTTTGTTGTGGTGGAAAACATTTCACTTTTGGATAGACTTGAGTTAGAATAACAACTGTCAGTTACTGAGTGACTTTGGACAGGGTACCCAAATTCCTCAGACCTCAATTGCCCCGTTTGTAAAGTAGGTTATTTGTACAGACATGGGAGTGTCCCACTAAAACCTCCCTTCAAGAGAGAACCTGCTGTGAGGGGTGGAGTTGGCTGACCGCTCCCAGTTGAGACACCTTCAAGACCCACTGAAGCATTTTTATGTTGAGGTCACAGTCGCCTTGGGCTGTTCCCAGCCAAGGATTGAGTACATGGGGGACTGCACCAGGGTCAGTCCTTACCCTGACCCTGGAAGAAATCTCCTGCAGATACCACAACTTTTTTGAGTTCCTTTCATTCTCAAGAGTAATTTCATTGTGGCAATTAAACTATTCAATCCAATCTAGTGTTTTAGGCTGAACCATGAGAAATTGCCAGTATTTGATAATTTTTGATCTATGTAAAGGACAATTTCACATGGTTCAAACTAATAATGCAGTGTAAAGCCAAACATAATTCAAATTTAAACCCATCCCCTCCCTCAGGTGGAAACTGACCCCTAGTGGGTACAGAGTATGGTTGGCTTTTGTCTTGCTCTTGATCACCTTTTCCTCCACTGGGAATGTGCTGCTTCTGTCACCTTTAGGGTCAGCCCAAATGAAGAGGGGAGTAATTTCATGTGGCTGACATTGTTGGAAGCTAATGTTGGATTCTAGGCTTGGTGAACAGTTAAAACTGACTTCTCTTTCTTGGATCACTTTTGTGTGTTTTCCTTGGGATTTTCCATCAGGGCAATTCCTTTACTGAAGCTAACTTGTTCTCTGAGGGACAATCTTGTGTTTCCCATCAGTCCTTGGTCTTCTGGTAGCTCATCCTCTGGTTGGGTGCCTCTAGATATCCTCATGGACAGGATTCTTCAGAGACACTCTAGGCAATCTCTCTCAGTTGTGACTGATATCTGGTCCAAGAAAATACATGGCTCTGTCCCACCATCAGTGAAAGGATGGCTTTCACCCAGTAGAACTCTACTCACAGTCGACTCAGCTGCTCATGCCATTCTAATGCTCTCCTCATCTCCAGGGACATGGCCAAGTTCTCTCTGTAATACCATTAATCTTCTATTATCTAATTTAATGTCAACACTTATAGCCCTTTCCCTCCATCTTGAGGGGGAAAAGGAAAAGAGACCCTACGGCATTCCAACAGCCCTCTCCAAAGGGCTCTGCTCTCTAAATATTTGCAACTCAACGTTTTTACAGGCTGGAGGTAAGGGACTTTGCTGGCAGAACCAGTTTTATCATGTCTTTTCTATGTCCCATATGGGGATATGGCATCTCATTTTAGGATATGGGGGTACATATCACCTATTATACATTTTAAGCCTTTGGGATCTCTATTGAAACTCTGAGACAACAGAAAGAGCTACCTTTGACATTTGGTTTCACTTATATACAGTCCAGCCTTCCCAGTCATTCCATTTCAGAAGTGACAGCACAGCACAGGAAATTCTGCAAAGTACCACTGCTTCTGAGCCCATGAGGTGAAGTTTCAGGAAACAACTTGGCTGCCTGTTAGAAGATTTTGATCAGCTTAGCCTTTCAAAAAGATGATTTACAAGAGCAGTGTGTGTGTGAGGGAGACTTTCAAAGTCAGATTTCTGCTAGACAAGGTTGTTCAAACGTATATTGACTGGGACTTCCCTGGTAGTCCAGTGGTAAAGAATCTGCCTTACAATTCAGGAGACAAGGGTATAATCCCTGGTCAGGGAGCTAAGATCCCACATGCTTCGGGGCAACAAAGCCCATGCGCTGTAACAACTGAGCTGGCGTGCCTCAGCTAGAGGGCCCATGTGCCGCAAATACAGAGCCCATGTGCTCTGGAACCCGCGCGCCACAACTACAGAGCCCACGCTCCCTGGAGCCTGTGCACCACAACGAAAGATCCCACGTGCTTCAACAAAGATCCCGTGTGCTGCAACTAAGACCCAAAGCAGCCAAAAATAAATAAAATAAATTAATAAATAATAAATAAATCTTTTAAAAAATGTATATTGACTAACTGACCAACCATTCACAGGACCGGATTATTTAAACATGACAGCTGCTAACAGGGTTTGATGAACATCAAACCTCATTTCTATCTTTTTTTTAAATGACGTTGCACAAAGAATCCAAATCTCACGGGGAACAGGGAAAAGCACAGTAAAATTCTAGGATTCCTGACTTTTCCACCATCAGATAGTTGATGTAGTATAGTTGCTTAGGGCCCAGGTTTCAGGGTCAAACAGACCTAGGTTTGAATTCCTGCTCCCCTACTTACTAACTGTGTATCATTGGTCAAATTTGCCTTATCTGAAAACTCTAATTTATAGGGTTCACTTGACTATTAAGCAAGGCAAGTTACTAGTGCTGTGCCTTGGACATTTTAAATACTTATCACCAAAATAGTTATTATTGCCAACATAGTAGTTGTGGACGCAAGAGTCATACTACCCAGGTTTGAATCTCAACTATGCTACTAACCAGACTTGTGGCCTTGTCCATAAAATGTGATATTAATAAAACCTATCCTTATCTCATAGGGTTGTGGAAAGTATTAACCTGAGTTAATAAATACAAAACACATAGAATAATACCTAGATCACAGAAGACTCCCAGAAACTGTTAGCCGTTACTGTTGTTACTAAGGTCCTCTTTGTAGTGTTTTCCCCCAGGAATTGCAAAAATTGGAAAATACGGTGTATTCAACCATGTAAGAAATGCTTAATTTCTTCCCTCTTCTACCACTTCATTAAAGTGGATCAAAGATACTCATGACTACAAATCAGGATTTCTGATTGAGGGGGCCGGAAACCCCAACAGTGTTATCAGACTAATTCTAATCAAAGCAAACACTTTTGGCATTTTTATTAACCAATGAAGCATTATCCCTCCAATTGCCTCTTAAAATTTTTGAAACAACACTGAAATGTTCCAAAAGATTACAAACACAGTACAAACGCTTTTCTTCTAAACTTTTGAGAGTGAGTTGGCAACCTGAGGTCCAATTACCTCAGAATACTTTGGCGTGTATCTCCTACAAACAATGGCATTCTCCTACATTACCACGAGATATCACTCAAATCAGGAATGTAGCATAAATATCAATATGTCACCACCACCTGCTCCACAGACCCATTCAAGTTTCTCCAATTGTCTCTTACAGCTAAAAGACTGACGTAAATCGTGCATTGCATCTAGTTTCATGTGATTTTGGTCTTCTTCTGTCATTTCTCAACCTTTCTTTGACTCTCATGACCTTGACACTTTGGAGAGTACTGGTCATTTATTTTGTAGGATGTCTCTCAATTTGGTTTTATATTCTGATTCCTTATGATTAGATTCAGGTTCTGCATTCTTGGTTACATCTTCTCACTGCATCCCATCAGGGGTTGGATGATTCCATTTGTTTATCTGACCTCTTGATTAAGGTGGTGTCTGCCAGGCTTCCCCACTGTAAAGTCACTACTCTTCCTTTTGTAACTAATGAGTATTTTATGGGAAAGTGTTTTGACATTACATAAATATGCCGTTGTCTTCACAGTTTTAAGTTATTTTTATCAGTGTGGATTCATGGTTTTCTATTTTATTCGGTGTATTATAATCTATGACTATCATTACTTGTTTGGTTACTCAAGTTGTTCCCAGTTTGGCCAGTGGAGTTCCATTCAAGCTGGGTTTTACACCCCTTTAAAATGTTCCTATTATTCCTCTCTGTCACAAGATGTTTCAGTCTCATCTTGTATTTTCCCTGCCCCACTCCTGAAATTAGCTATTTGCCTAGGAGTTCAGGTTTCTTTTACTGGAGAATGGTATTAAGAAACCAAGATATGAGCTCTAGGTGTGTTCATTGCTACTGGGATGTCACTACACCCACATCTTCTTGGTGGACAGGGCCAGGGAATGTATGTGTGTATATTCACACATTTATATTTATTTCTGTCTGTATTAAAGACCATGAATTCGTTCTGATTGTAATTCAGCACTACAGTTTTCATTCTAATTTTCTGCCTTTCCATATTTGTATGTCCCTTCTCCAAATGGTTCCCGCTATCCTTACTCTATTTACTTATTTGATCAATCCCTCGGCACAACTAATCTCCTACCTCCTCTCCCTCCTCCAGAGCAGATGGTGCCCACACTCCTTTTGAATTCCAACACCCTGTGCAGGACCACGCCCTGTTTGGACACCTCTTCACTCTGCTGTGTCTTGGATACCCCAGAACTGGGCTTCCGCAACACATAAGTATTCTCCTGAGGGTTGTGCTTGGGGTTTGAGAGCCCCTGCCAGGCACCCCTCCTCACTTTGGTCATTCTCTGAGTGTCCACTGTAAGCTAATCTCCTCACCTCACCCCATGTGACACTCCCCATAGCCTGCCCTTCCTGGGGCTCATGCCCTCCTTCCTGCTCAGATTCTCACTTCCTAGGCTGGGCAATTCCCCTTCCCTACCTGCAGAGACATTCTCATCCCACCTGGACCCTGAGGGCTGCTTCTCTTTGTGGATGCCCCTCTTACCACACTTGGGATGACTCCTCTGATGTGGACAACCTCCACACGTGCTCAAGGCCCTGACACTTCACACCAGGCTGCCCCTTTGCTGGACATGCTCCTCGCTTGGTTGGACTCAGGTTACTCTGCTCAGGGAAGCGCTCACACGTGGCCCTTCCCTGTTCCCTGGTCTTGGCCCAGGACTCGAGCACCACAGCTTTCTCCCCTTTTGATACAGATGCCTATCCTCTGTGTCCCACCTAATAGACTTAGGACTGAATTATTCAGCAAAGAATGAGCAAGCAAGGGGAGGAGGTGGAAAAAGAGGGGAAGAAGAAGAAGAAAGAAATATGTGAGGAAAGAAATAGATCTTTAACAACCAAATGGCATTTTCACCAATACATGGATAAATGAACAAAAAGTTTCGATCCTCTAATAGTTTTGGGAAGTATCATTTAATAGAAAATCATAGACTTTAAAAAAAGAGTTATTTCAGGGCTTCCCTGGTGGCGCAGTGGTTGAGAGTCCGCCTGCTGATGCAGGGGACATGGGTTCGTGCCCGGGTCTGGGAAGATCCCACATGCCGCGGAGCGGCTGGGCCCGTGAGCCATGGCTCCGGAGCCTGTGCTTTGCAACGGGAGAGGCCACAACAGTGAAGGGCCCGTGTACCACACACACACACACACACACACACACACACACACACACACACACACACACACACACACACACACACACACACACACACACACACACACACACACACACACACGAGTTATTTCAAAATATATCAGTGCAGGCAGGGTTTTGTTTTGTTTTGTTTTCTCTTCTCTTTGCTCTTTATTCATTCATCAAACTTTCCCGGGAGCAAACATTCCTGAACGCAGAGAAATTGATGTGGTTGTCTCTGTCACCATGGAACTACACTTGGAGGGGATGCGAGGGGAGAGATGAAATAGCTGTTAAATGAGTGAATGAATTTGCTTAAATTAATGAGGAGGTTTTTTTTTTACCATCTTTATTGGAGTATACTTGCTTTACAATGTTGTGTTAGTTTCTGCTGTATAACAGAGTGAATCAGCTATATGTCCACATATATCCCCATATACCCTCCCTCTTGCATCTCCCTCCCGCCCTCCCTATCCCACCCCTGTGGGTGGTCACAAAGCACCGAGCTGATCTCCCTGTGCTATGTGGCTGCTTCCCACTAGCTATCTACCTTACATTTGGTAGTGTCTATATGTCAATGCCACTCTCTCACTTCGTCCCAGCTTACCCTTCCCCCTCTCCGTGTCCTCAAGCCCATTCTCTATGTCTGCAATTGACCTAAGTCTATTGCTTCATCTTTCTTTTTTTTATTAATTGTATTGGAGTATAGTTGTTTTACAATGTTGTGCTAGTTTCTGCTGTGCAGCAAAGTGAATCAGTTATACATATAGCCACTCTTTTTTCAGATTTCCTCATCTTTCAAATAGGATCAAAGTCCTACCCCAACCAATGTAACAGAGGTGCTATAAGGATCAAGTAAGATAATAAATGTGAAGTCTCTCTAAACGTTAGTGTTATCTAAGGGGAAAGAATAAAATCCTCAAGATAGCACCCCAATTTTCCACATACACAGGAACCACTTCATTCCAATAACTGCTTTTATTGTTCTGTAGGGAAGAGAGCCCAGAGCCCCAATCCATCCTTCCACTCTTATCTTTGGTCCTCCCTGAAGAGGTAGCAGGCTCAAGGTCACGACACTCCCCCATTAGGAAGGACGAGTTGGAAGGGGAGCGCTGATCGTACTCCAGGCTATTTTATGAGAACCATGACCCCGATGGGTAGAACTTTCAAGGGAATAAAAGGATGGTACACATGCCCTTCTCTTTCTTCCTTCTACAGGTCGATGATGGTACAGTCTCACTTTTCTCTTTCTCTTCCTTTTATCCATTTTCTTTTCTTCCAGGAGACAGTGTGTCCTATAGATGCTGCCCCAGGCTGAGAGGTCTGTGGCAGGCTAAGCAAGTTTGGCTCTATGCTACGGAGCAAACATTCTTTTTTCCTCTGTATCTTTATCTGTGGTGCCTCTATGTTCATCGAAGAAACTAGGATAGGTATTTGAACAATGGGAGGAAATAGACAGAGTATACCTTCAGCTTGATTGATGTAAGGCTATATTTAGAGCTAACAAGTATAGGAAAAAAGAGCTCCTACATGATTACTAGAGTTCGACTCTCATGTAAGTTTCCTGCCTTGTTCTTATTTCTTTGTGTATGTAGTTCTTCTAAGACCTATAGGTAGGAGATGCGGCTTGTCCAAGCTGGAAGTTGGAGGGTCCTGAGTTTTCTTCATTCACCCATTAACTATTTATCAAGCTCCTATGTGCTAGGTACTTTTCAAAGATGCTGATATATAGTGGTGAGCTTATGAGGTATGGTTTTTCTCCTCTAAAACTTGAAGTCAAATGAAGGAGTAGACCTTCAACAAGGATACCACTTGTAAAATTACAAATTACATCACTTGAATACATGGCATTTAAACTAAGTAGAAATCAACCAGGTAGAGTTCAAAGAAACTTGTGTCAGGCAAGAAGAAACAGCGTTGTATAAAGACCCTGGGCAAGAAATAATTTGGTAGGTTCAAAGGACTAAAAAAAGGATGTGGTGGCTTGAGAGCAGGGAATAAGGGGAAATAAAAGCCTGAAACAAGACTGGAGAGATAGGCAGCTGCCAGGTCACGCTGGTCGTGCAGGCTGGTAAGAATTTCAGGCTTTATCCTAAGTATAAAAGAACCATTGAAAGATCTTAAGCGGAAGAGTGGCATAATTTATTTTAAAGATCTTCTTGCCACTTTGTAGAAAATGAGTTGAAAAGGAGCAAGATTAAAAGGCAGTAGGCCATTAAGGAACTATTGCAATCATCTAGATGTGAAATGATGGTATCTCGTACCAGGAGTGCAGTGGAGAGTCTCCCATCCTTCATCCTCAGCAGACCCAGGCCAGGCTGAGGTGGTAAGCCCATGAGGGGTTTGAAGACATGGCTTCAGCCTCATTTGATCAGTCTCCTGACTTTCGGTCAAACCAGCCATACTAAAATATGATTTTCCCCCTTATCTGAGAATCAAACTCATTATCCTTTGTGATAGTTGGGGATATTTACTGATTCATCATTCTACGTATTATAGAGGGCATCTGAGGTGTTTCACCTCTTGGTATTCATGTCCTTCTGTCATCATCTGCCCCAAGCAATCGACTGTAAACTGGACCTATTAATTCTCTTCTAATGAATAGAATACAGGAGAAGGGTCAGGTGTCACTTCAGATGTTAGACCCCGTTAAGACTGTGGCTCTCTCTCTCTGAGGGAAGCCAGCTGCCCTGTTGTGAGCTGCTCTATGAACAGTCCACATGGCAGGGAAGTAATCTCTCTACCCAGTAGCCAGTGAGGACCTGAAGTTGGCCAGCAGCCACAGAAGTGAGCTTGGGAACAGATCCTAGCCCAGTAAAGTCTTGACTGTAGCCCCAGATAACACCTTGATTACAACCTAGTGAGAGTTGCTGAGCCATTGGCACCCAGCTAAGGTGTGCCCAGAGTCCTCACCCACAGGAACTGTGAGATAACAAATGTTCCTTGTCTTACACTGAAAATTTGGGGGGAAATTTTTTATACAGCCGTGAATACCTAACACAGCAACGTTATGAAATGTCTCATGTATCTGTGAATTGTCTTCAAAACAGTCTTGGTATTTGTACACCTGTCTTCTATAGCCACATGAGCGGGTTCCATCCCCATCAGGACAGTAGTGACCAGCCACATGGCACAACATTCCTGGAGACTTTGTTTACAGACCTAAGAGAACCCTAGAGCCCAATGTCCAGCCCTCTCAGAGATGAGTAAGTGGAGACTCAAAGAAGAGGCAGATCTTTCAACTCACTGCTTTTAGCGTGGGGATAATGCCCTGGATCTCGTCATTTCTGGATTGATTTGGCATCTCTGTATTCTAGCTTTCAGGGCAATGAGCCAGAAACTCAGATCAGAAACTTGTAGATGATATTCAGAGTGTTAGCACTGTACTAGTTTCCTATTGCTTCTGTAAAAAAATAACCACAAACAGTGGTTGAAAACAACACAGATTTATTATATTGCAGTTCTGGAGACAGAAGTCTGAAATGGGTCTCACTGGGCTAAACTCAAGGTGCTGGTGGGGCTGAACTCATTTCTGAAGGCTCTAGGAGAAAATGTATTTACCTGCCTTTTCCAGCTTCTGAAGGCTGCCCACACACCTTAGCTTTTGGCCGCCTTCCATCTCCAAAGCCAACAATGGCAACCTGAGTCTTTTTCATTCTGACATGCATTCTCTTCTGCCTCCGTCTTCTCCCTTTTAAAAACTCTTGTGATTACACTGGGTCCACCTGGATAATCCAGGATAATCTACCCATCTCAAAGTCAGCTGATCAGCAACCTTAATTCTATTTGCAACCTTAATGCCTTGTCATGTATGGTAACGTTTTCACGGGTTCTGGGTATTAGGATGTGGACATCTTTGGGGTGGGGGCGTTATTCTCCCTACCGTAAGCATTTTCCTCCTACCTCCCTTGGCACCTGTTGATTGCTGTGGAATTGTGGTAGGAACATCATTATTTACCAAATATGTATGTTCTTCCCTCTCTTCCTTTAAAGTTACATATTCAGTGTGCCTCCTCAGGGTCCATTACTTTGTGGACAAGCCATCGACTGAGTGTGTAACCAGAATTCCGCTAGAGGCATTTCCAACCTCATTTCCACCTGAGTCAGTAGGTGGCAAATGGCCCAACTGGACTTTTGTGAAAACAGAGATCAATACTTGGAAATGTAAATGCTTGCTGGTATAAGGATAAGTCTAGACTTTCTGCTGGCAGTGGGTGATGCCTGGTATGGGAATGGCCCCATGTTCTGCCGTCCCAAGGACACATCTTATCTTCCTTTTCTGTGGGGTCTTTGTTAGTGGCTGAAGGTCATTGGGCTTGTAAAATGAAGTATAAGATGGGAAAGGTAGAAGAAAAATTTCTTGGTTCAGGTGCATAATTCATGAAGCCTGAACATTAATATTAATGACCCTGTGCACCAAAGTTAGGCAAATGAAATTTGCAAAGGAAGATAAACCTGGAAGCTCAGAAACTTCAGGTCTTTCACACTTAGTTCCCCTGAGGGGATAGCTACAAAAGTATAGCCAGATTTGTACAGCAAATTATAACGTGCTAAGAACCTTCACATTTATTAATTTGCATAATGCTCACAATATCCCTGTGAAGTAGGGGAGGCAGGGAGGAGATTTCATTTTATGGATGGGAAAAGTGAAGGCCCACATAGTCGCGCAGGTTGAGCTAGAATTCAGGTGACCCGATTCCAAACCCCACGTTCCCTCCCTGACCTCACTCTGTTACGTTAGCTGTTAGTTACATGGTATAATTAAGATGACATACAAAGCCCTCTTTATGTTAAATAAAGCAAGAAAACCAACAACAGTAAGTAAAACTACTGTACCAAGAACATTTTGAAACCTCTCTGTCTTGTAAAATTTTTCTCTATAAAATGAAAAATAAATAGGACTCATTGCATACATTTCTTGGGTGATTACATGAAGTAATGTACAAATAAGAGTCAACATGGTGATTGAAAATAGTAATCACTCAGTGAATGGCCGTTATTACAAGAACTAAGTAGCTAAATAACATGGGTTTTCAGGCAAAAGCACCTTTATTTACTTATTCATTCATTTATCCATTCAACAAATATTTATTGAGCTTCCTTTATGAACAGCTTTACTGAGGTATGATTGATATACAAAAACTGCACATATTTCATATGCACAATTTGATGAGTATGGATGTATGTATATACCTGTGAAACCATCGCCATAAGGGAATAGACATCCATTACCTGTAAAAGTATCTTGAGTTCCCCCACCTTTTTTTGTGGTAAGAACACAACATCTTTAATGAGTATTATTAACTATAAACTATGCAGAACTTCTGCTACATACTGCATGCCTGTTCTGAGCACTGGGGTTATATAATGGTGAATGAAAGAGACAAATATCCTTCTCTTCTACGTTTTCTTGCAGGGGGTTGACAATTAACAAATAAGAGTAGTCTGCTGGTAGTAAAATGGAGATAAATAAGGCAGGGTAAGAGGGGTATGGAGTTCAAGAGGGACAAGAAAATTCTCTCTGAGGAAATGATATTGATCCACAGGAAGTGTTTTCCATGTCTGGACCACTCTTCCCCATAGGCTCTCTTGGGGAAGAGTGGTCTAGACATGGAAAACAGCAAATTCCAAGTTCCTGAGACAAGAAGTGTTTAGCAGCTCAGAATTCTGGCTTGCATCTTGGGATTTTCAGTAAGGCTCAAACTCAAGGTATCGTGTGTTTCCGCTCTCCACCACCGCCACAAGACTGCTAGCATTTGCTTCCCAAATCTCCTAGTAAGACTCCTGGAAGAAGACAGAATTTCGCCTTTCACATCCTATTCTAGGGCACCACCTTTTAACCATGAAATTGGTTCTGAAGATTCTCCACCAGATCTACATCCTGCCTTTGCTTAGGCTCAGCAGAAAAATCCCTTCTACATCCTTATCGTGGCATCATTGTGTTCTAACTACCTATTTATTTAATTCAACAAATATTTATGGAACATCTGCTATGTGCTGACACTGTTCCAAGCATGGATATACACTGTTTATCCGTCTCCTTTTACTTATGGTTAGTTCCTGGGGGCAGAGATTGTGACTACTTCTTATGGTGGTATCCTCAGCACCTTGGATTTCCTTAATAAAAAGCATGAGCTGAAGAGATACCTAGTGAATTAGTCAAACTAAAATTCAGTGCCTTTCTTACTCTTCATATTTCCCTACCTTTTCATAAAAATAATGTTAAGTCCCTTATATTTTATGTCACTGACATTCATAAGGCTCTTTTGTATAAGTTATTCCATCAGGAATTAGAAGATATAAAAATGTTCAGTCACTTTAATTCAGTTATTATACTTTTAGGAAATTATTTCACATATATAAAAAGAATCTAGTCAAACATTTGAATGCAAATATACCCTTTTAAGCATTATTTATATTACTTGAAACTGGCCATAGTCTGTATGTCCAGAAATAGAGTAACACTCATGTAAAATAGGTTTCTTCCGATACATTTGCATTTTTTTTCTCCTTCTCCTCCTTCTCATTCTAATTTTTATCCTTATCTTCCATTCTATTTTCTTCTTTCAAATAAAGCTAAATTTTCTAGGACGCAAATGAAAGCTTGCCATTTTGAAAGCTGGTACCTGTAATTTTGAGGGAGAAAGCTAGGTCTAGCTTATAAAACGTTGTATACAGTTAATATTTTACTTTATTGAGACATGCACATTTCCTTGAAACTTTACCTGTGGTTATTCTGGAGACGATTGACCCAGGTTTCTACCAACTGCCTGGGACAAGAGGATTAGGACCATTTTAAACTCAATTCTTAGCTAGACTTTCAACAGATAGAGTGACTTCTGACTGCAGCTTCGTATGATGGTTGGTTTGTGTTTATAACTTCTCATGGGATATTTTTCCTCTCCATTCGTTGCTACGATTTCTTGGGCAAGCTTCCTTTATTGCAAATTTCTTTGCAATCCTCCAGAACGTGTATTTCTAATTCTCTTGTACACTAAAGTGTACTAAAGCTCTGTAGAGCCCAGCTTTATCGGGGACATCCTGTGTTAGACATCCTCTTGTCTTGGGTGGACTCTGAGTTTTGTATTCTGTCTCTAAGCCCTGTAAGGCTGTAAAAACTTAAGTTTCACAGAGATCAGAAAAATGCCCTCTAGGCACAGGGCAGCTTCAATGCTACCCTTACATCTCTAGGTCCTTATTATAAGCATCACTGAACTTCTTGCCAGCTCAAAGTGCATTCAAAAAGGTATAAAAATGTTTTATCTAGCATTGACAGGTGTTTTCAGCAAGAGGATTGGTAGCAGGGAGCTGGTAGGAGACACCTAGGTGACCATGATGCTGGAAAGAGAAGTCCCTCACTCAATAAGAGAAAGAATTTGGACACAAATGAAATTTGCCTGTCACTAAGGGCCAATTTTTTGGTACAGCTTCTGAAACATATTACATCTAATACCAGGGTAATGATGGTTGTCCTCTATTTCAATTGAGTCGGATTAGAATATGGGTGCTACCTTTATTTCTAAGAACTTATATGACTTAGCTCCAGAATACAACTTTGTTTCTGCTCATTCCAAAGCCGAGAAAGCAGCTGAGCCTGGTGGCAGGAAGGCAGCAAAGAGTGGGATAAAGGGAGCAAGTGGGACTTGCTTCCTGGAGTGTTGTTTTCCCCCGTGAGTGATAATATGTGATTAACTAGTCCATCTTCCTGCTCCATTCACCTCCAACCTCTTTCTCTCTCCCTAGTCAAAGTGGGCAGCATTACTCTCAGAATCCAAGATTAATGGACTGTCACATATTTATAAAAAATCTGGTTTTCCATTTCTTCTTCAGTAAGATACTCAGACACATTATGATGTGTAATACAAAACCCACAACACAGGTAAACATTTTACTTGCATTTCCTCAGTCTCCGTCTGAAGAAAGCATCAACTTTTCCTGATGTCCTCTAAGAGGTTTACCATGGAAAAAAGGAAAGTTGTGCTGGCTGCATATTTTATTTACACAAGAGAGAACTAAATTTCTATGCATACCTGAAAGGAACAGGTGTCCTTCAAATGCATAGGTTGAGTCATTCAGCAACACTTCTCATTGCCCATTTATCATTTCACCTATACATCCACTAATTCAGTAAATCATTCATACATCAATCTATCACCCGTACAATATCTCCTTCCATCCATTTATTTGTACCCATCCATCCTTCAGTTCATTCATCCAACCACAATTCTATCCATCAATATATTTTCCATCTCTCATTTATTTATCCATCTAACCATTCATCTACATGTTCACCTTACCTCTACCCATTTATCCATGTACCTATCAAGCCATCTCTTGATCTATCCATCAATCTATTCAAAAATATTTAAGCATCCAGTCTGCACAGAATGCTGAACTGGTCTGTATGTGAATAAAAAGATAACTACCACTACAATATAAGGCACAATGTGGCAAGTACTTTTTATAAACAAAATATTCAGGGAAATCTGAGATTGGAGCAATTAGTGTTTCAAAGGGAAGAGAAGGAGAAAGGTAATGAAGAGAATTGGCACTTGATTTGATGCCTAAATAATATGCAAATTTTAACAGCTGGAAATTGGGTGGGTATAGTTAGGGCTCCTGGAGAACACAGGGTTCCAGGAGTTCTTTCAATTCTCAGAGACCTCTATTCTTCCCAAATATATGAATCATAAGTTCCCCCTTGGCTTAAGCTATCTTAAACTTCCTTTCTATCAGTTAGACTAACAGTGTCTTGACTCCCAAAAAACCTGGATTCCCCCATCTGATGAGTATCAACATGATGGAGTAGTGAGGAGCTTGAATTCTCAATTGGACAGAACTTCGTTGGTGGTAATAACTATTGTCTCATAAGGTTATCAGGTACCATTTTAAAATATTGGCTTATTGGAGGTGCTCACTAAATTGTTCTTCTTATTTTTCTTTTTTTTTAACATCTTTATTGGAGTATAATTGCTTTACAATGGTGTGTTAGTTTCTGTTTTATAACAAAGTGAATCAGTTACACATATACATATGTTCCCATATCTCTTCCCTCTTGCGTCTCCCTCCCTCCCACCCTCCCTATCCCACCCCTCCAGGTGGTCACAAAGCACCGAGCTGATCTCCCTGTGCTATGCGGCTGCTTCCCACTAGCTATCTACCTTACGTTTGGTAGCGTATATATGTCCATGCCTCTCTCTCGCTTTGTCACAGCTTACCCTTCCCCCTCCCCATATCCTCAAGTCCATTCTCTAGTAGGTCTGTGTCTTTATTCCTGTCTTACCCCTAGGTTCTTCATGACATTTTTTTTCTTAAATTCCATATATATGTGTTAGCGTACGGTATTTGTCTTTTTCTTTCTGACTTACTTCACTCTGTATGACAGACTCTAGGTCTATCCACCTCATTACAAATAGCTCAATTTTGTTTCTTTTTATGGCTGAGTAATATTCCCTTGTATATATGTGCCACATCTTCTTTATCCATTCATCCAATGATGGACACTTAGGTTGTTTCCGTCTCTGGGCTATTGTAAATAGAGCTGCAATGAACATTTTGGTACATGACTCTTTTTGAATTATGGTTTTCTCAGGGTGTATGCCCAGTAGTGGGGTTACTAGGTCATATGGTAGTTCTATTTTTAGTTTTTTAAGGAACCTCCATACTGTTCTCCATAGTGTATTCTTTAATTTTTTATGTAAGATCTTCAATAAGTGGTCATGTAGCCTTTAAATAAGCCAGAATTCACTCTGATTTTGTCTGTTGTGTATCCTTGGACCTGACCACCATTATCCTCATTTATTAATTTATTAATTCATTCAGTAAGCATTTAATGAATACTCACTTTTTGTCATATTTTACTGTGTTGTGCATTTTACATATGATATCTTTTAATCCCAAAACCTATTAGAGGAGTATTATTATTCCTATTCTGAGGATAAAGAAATCGAGGCTCAAGGAGATATCTAAAGTCAAATGATTAGTAAGAGGTAGAGCTGGGTTTCAACACCTGTGATGTAGATATTAGTACAGATCTTCCTCAACTTACAGTGTGGTTATGTCCTGATGAGCCCATCATAAATTTAAAATATTATTAATCGAAAATGTATTTTATACACCTAACCTACCAAACATCACAGTTTAGCTAGCCGGCTTAAACATGCTCAGAACGATTACATTAGCCTACAGTTGGGCAAAATCATCTAACCCAAAGCCTATTTTATAATCAAGTGTTGAAAATCTTATGTAATTTATTGAATACTGTACTGAAAATGAAACGCAGAATGGTTGTGTGGTACAGAATGATTGTAAGTGTGTCACTTGTTTACCCTCATGGTTGCGTGGCTGGCTGGGAGCTGCTGCTGCCCACCATCAGGAGAGAGTATCATACTGCACATCACTAGCCAGGGAAAAGACCAGAATTCAAAGTTCGAATGCTTATCTCTTTCACACCATCATAAAGTTGAAAAATCCTAAATTGAACCATCACAAATTGAGGATCATTTGTCCTTCCATGTTAGAGATGAAGAAGCTGAGAGTTGGAGAGTTTACATAACTTACCTAAGGTCACAGAGCTAGTAAGTGGCAGAACCAGACTGTGAACCCAAGTCCCTCTGTCTCCAAAGTCCACGTAATAATCACAGTGCCTATTTCTCCTTCAAAACCTTGCAGGAGAGATGAGAGGAATGCGTCATCATTGTAATACAAGGATGAAAAGGGCTAACTGAACAACATAAGACAGGTACAGGGAGAGATCATGTCTTGCTGAGCAGGACTGGGGAGTACTTCCAACAGGAGGAGGCACTTAAGTTGAGCCTTAGAGATGAAGTCGACTAGGATATACCAGAGTAGGTGGCTCTGAGCATCCTAGGCTTTGGGACAAAAGATGAAGTGTCACACCAGCAAGAATGAAACGTATAGGACAAAGGGTGAGCACGCCAGTTAGGTTGGAAGTGGACATCCAGGATGGAGTAGCCCCTCACTTCTGCTTGTACATTTCTCAGATTTGTCGGCACAGTAGACAAAATCCTGAATATGGAGGTGGGAAATCAACCAATCAAAAAGAAAAAAATAGGCAAGACAATGTATCTATTACAAAGGGTAAGACAAGGCTGCTTCCCTGTTGGTCCTATACTTTCCCTTTCTGTGAAGCATGAAGCCCAGGGCTTCTTGGACTAAGTGAAGGTGAGGGTATTGAAATTAACAGCCAGAGATGGCTTTAGCAAAATGGGAAAGAGAGTGGTGGAATTAAGGAACAGAATCAGCATTAGCACTGGATTCAGACTGTCTGGATTTAGAATTCTAGTTTTGCTGCATACTGTCTGTGTGACCTCAGGCAAATGCCCTCAGCTCCCTGAGCCTTAGTTTACTTATCTTTCAAATGGGGACAATGGTACCTACCTCATAGGAATGTTTTGTGATGATCATAGGCATGAACCTAGCACATGGTAGCTATTCAATCAATACTAGTTTGACTCTCCAGCATTAGGAGAAGAAAAGCAAAGCAAAGAAAAAAAGGTGATGATATAAACGGAGAGAAGAAGAACAAGGATTTAAAGTGAATGGCAAAGGTGGCAAGTGCCCTCCTGGGGATTGTGACTTCTGTGCTGTCTTAAGTGTTTTTCCCAGTTCTGCCCGCATGATATCCTGCAGCTCTGACTGTGTTTGGAGTTGGAATATCAAGCACTTTTGAGCTTTTACTGCAGCAATTAAGGGCTCTTAAAGCCATTCTTAGGTATAATAAACTGAGCTACACCGGAGTTGCCAAAGTGAGGTTGCCATATGGGGAAACTCAGTTCTCACCACCACAACCTATGGGAGCCTAAGGAAGCGTGCTGGATTTGGTCTTCGGACCAACACTGTCGAATATAAATGTGATTTGAGCCATACATGTAATTTCACATTTTCCAGTAACCACATTAGTAAAGCACACACAGGAGACATTAATTTTAATAATATGTGTTACTTAACCCAATATATACAAAACATTATCATTTCAATATTGACTCAGCATCAAATAAATATTATTACTGAGATATTTTAAGCTCTTTTATCACATGGAGTCCTTGAACACTGGTGTGTATCTTACACTCACAGTCACATCTCAATTCAGCTACATTTTCAGTGCTCAGTAGCTACATGTGTCTACTGAACTGGACATCACAGCTATGAGTTCTGCCTCCGTAAGAAATAGCCAGGACAAGGCAGTATGAACAGTATGGTTCTACGGTGCCCTAGTTAGGGCCTCTCCTACTTTTCCCTTATGCTTTATCATTGTACATAGACATGGAGCAGGTCTCATCAAATGCCTGCCTGACCGGTCCTCACGGGACAGCTGCTGATCGGAGGAGACGTTTGTAAGGTGCCAGATACAGATTCCACCTGTCATCTGCCGAGGCTGCAGGTTGCCTGAGAGCAGTTTTATAGCACCGCTTCCCTCATCGGCCCGCTCACTTCTACACCTGATCACTTACAGCTCTTCCCTTGCAAGCTCTCTTGGAAACATACCCTCCCTCCTTTCCCCCACTCCACTCATCCCCACTCTGAACAGAAGCAAAGGAAGGGAAAGCCCTTGTTATTTCAAATGAGGCTTGACGCAGCTTCACAAAGAGCATAAAATCAAACCATTTTCACAGGCAATCACACCCAGGCAGTTAAAACAAACTGAGAACTCAATTACAGCCCATTACTGTCGGATTCGGTGCGCTCCCTGTCTCTCCATATCCCCTTCCTTCTGGGAAAAGGGGTTGGGAAGGGGCAAAGGGCACCCAATTCTGTAGCCTGCTAATAGGCTGGGCTCACTGAAAAGGCCTTGGTTTCTCCAATCAATCCAAGTGGGAAAGACAACTGAACAATTCTGCTGCTATTTAAACAGCTGAGAAGTAAGTAATTATGTTGAAAAGCCCTAAGCAAAGATCCTTTCAACATTTGATTAGCAGCATGGACCAAAAAAATGTATCTACAGTGTGTGTATATGGGTATCTGTGCATGTGTGTGCACATAAGTGTGTGTGTGTGCGTGTGTGCTCTCTTTCTCACACCCATATAGTGTGTACAGACGTCAAATTTAATGGTAGTGAGAGTCAGAATAAAGCAAGAATCCAACTTCACATGGGCATCCTGAACATATCAAATTAATACCTCTGATGTAAAAGGAGGATAATAAAACCTCTACCATGCAGGGTTGTTTTAAAGACCAAACATGAGAGTTACTTATATAAGTTACTCCCTGATAGTTATTTATTGGATTATAGGTGGAGAGAGTGTAATGTGAACCAGACAGCCCTGGTTGATGGAATGGTAGAAAGAGCAACAAAGATCCCTCTAGGGTTATTTAGAGATGAGAGCATGTTCTGAAACTTCTCTCCCTGATCCGGGTGCATAGAAATTGTACATGAAATATTTTATATAATAATAAGAAGAACATGGCTGTATTCAAAGGCATTTAAAAAAGATAATGGAGAACCCAGAGTTGTAAGCCTGAAGCTAAACTATTATGAAATGTGGGGATTTGAATCAGATACAGGTAGCTGGGGTTGGAGACCCCTTTCCCAAATGGGGATGAGGACCAAGTACACCTCATGCATGGAAAGGACTATACGTCTGTTCTCCATGTGAAGCCAGGGCCTGGACGGCCCATGAACTGAGACCATAATACCTCTGCCTTCCCATGTCATATTGTGGCCAGGACTATGCCAGCAAGATGTGGCTGGTGGAAAGTGGGTTGAGTTTTGAGCCTGCTACCTACTTTTGCAAGTAGACCTAGGATTACACCATATGGGAGGGGAGGGAATCCTTTTGCAGGACTAGATTTCTGCACTCTCCAGTTTGCACCTACTTCAATCTGTTACACTTCTTTGATTAAAGAAGAACTGGGCTATCTTTTCCAACTCTATGCCATTTCCACAGTGAAATAGTAATGTTAATAATAGTCATTCATTCATTCATCACAGATCTTCTATTGTTGGCCAGATCCTATGCTGGAGAAACACAATCAAAATAGATCCAGTCCTTCTGCCCAATAATAACAATAGCACAACAAAGCATTTGCTATTCATACCCTCTTTGAGTCCCATATCAACCCTGTGAGGGATGTTAATTCCCATGTATTTAACAAATAAGGCTACTCCAGGTCAAGTCACCTCCTCCAAACCACCTATTTAGAATACTGTGGGTGGAGGCTGGAACTCAGATCTTCTGATAACTTGTAAGAACCCAGAAGGTATCCCTGCGAAATAAAAGGGCTTAGTCTGGAGTGGGTGAGGACTATGGGGTTTCCTAGAGGTAGTGAGGTATGAAAGAGGCAAAAGTTCTGAAGAATAAGCCCTTTCCAACTGGAAGGAAAGTGGGAAATGGAGTATATGGAAAATGATGAGTAAGGAGTGAGATACTATTTCATACCCACTAGTATAGCTATAATTTAGGGGGAAAAAGAGGAAAATAACTAGTGTTGGCAAGGAATAGCAGTAATTGGAACACCTTTCCATACATTGCTGGTGTGAACATAAAATGGTGTAGCCACTGTGGAAAACAGCTTGATGGTTCCTCAAAAAGTTAAACATATATATATGTGTGTGTATATATATATATATATACATATATATATGAATGGCCCAGGAATTCCTCTCTTAGGTATATAACCCCAAAATTGATAACAGATACTCATACAAACACACATAAATGCATGTTCATAGCAATGTAATTCACCATAGCCAAAAGGTGGAAACAACCCAAATACCCATCAGTGGATGGATGGATAAACAAATTATGGTATATATAATACATACAATGGAATATTATTCAGCCATAAAAAGGAATGAAGTACTGATACATACAACAATGTGTATATATGAACCTCAAAAACATTATGCTAAGGGAAATGAGCCAGAAACCAAAAGGTGACACATTATATGATTCCATTTATATGAAATATCAGAACCACAGGATCCATAGAGATGGAGAGAAGATTGGTGACTTCCGGGGCTTTGGAGAGGGGAATGGGGAGTAATGGTTTAATGGATATGGGGTTTCCTTTTGGAGTGGTGAAAATGTTTTGGAACTAGATAGAGGTAATGGTTGCACAACACTGAATATGCTATATGTCACTGACTTGTTCACTTTTAAGTTATGTGAATTTCACCTCAACAGCAACAACAACAAAAAAAAACAAGAAAATCCCAGCCTCTCTGGCCCCAAAGCTTGCATTCTTCTTGCTTCTCCATGGCCGTGGTGCTTCTCTCATTTGGTTTGATCATGAACAGCAGCAAAACTGGTTTATCTATGTCAGAAAGAATGGAAGTTAAATGCAAATGACCTCAGAAGTAACCATGAAACAACAAAAATAACAAAATTCTTTTAAATTCTTTTTTATTCTCTTTCTTGCCAATAAAGACATTTAACCGGCTCTCAAACCCTTTCTACTACTTAGTTTTTAAAGTTGAACCTCTGATGAGCAATTTCTTTCTTTGAAGAATTGCTGGCATGGGTCAACATATTGGGATTGATTTAGGAAGGAGAGGCAGAACGGCAGAAACATAAATGAGGAAGGAATGGGTCAGAAGGCACAGAGGAGAGAAACGGAAACAAATGTGTACATAGCTATGCTCCCTGATGGAAAGTAAACCTCTCTCAGGCCAAGGAACATGTCTTATTCATCACCAGCAGAACTCATTATAGAATCTCATTTATAGGGGCACTCAGTAAATATTTGTTTAATAAGTAAACTATAAAGCAAAATAAATTTGGGTTTCTCCCTGCTGACTTAACTCATGAATCATCACACTCAAGAAAAGGCAATGTTTCTTATCCCATAACTAATTGAGTTCTTTTGTTTATTTAATTCACCTAACCATCCATCCACCTTTCTTCCATTCAAAATTTGACAAGCTTGTATTGATTGCTCACCCTATGCCAGACACTATTATAGAAGCTGTGGCTACAGATAGGAATAAGACACTGTTCTTGCCCTCTTGTGGCGGGAAGGTTCCGAGCAGAGGCAAGTGGAGCTGGAGAGGGAGGCAGAGGCTGAGCAGTGAAGGTCTTGGAGAAGTACAAGGAGGGATCGGTCAGGTGGAGAGGTTTCCTGGACTGGCGAACCACGGGAGCCTTGTTATTTAAGTGACGTGGGTGGAAACCAGGGAAGCCCCCTTCTTTATTAAGCCCAAGGAACAAGGACAGAGTTCAAAGATGGGGAGATAAAAACAAGAAGGCCAAAGTGCAGGCAAATTAAAGAGCAAAGCGGGGGAGTAAAATATTAAGCAGGAAAAGAGCCAAAATAATATTGACAGTTGAATTGTGGTGCCCCACCCTCATCATGATTGGATCCTGGCTGCATGGATAGCTTGCCAGGGAGCTCTGCCTGGTGTAAAGGTAAAGATCACAGCAAACAGTCATTGTGATGATGAGCCTGGAGTGACTGTTGCCCTAAACGCTGGTAGAAGGCAGAATGTGCCCCCTCCCCCAAAAGATGTCTTTGCCCTAATCCTTGGATACTGCAAATGAATATGTTATGTCACGCGACAAAAGGGACTTAACAGTTGTAATTAGGATAGGCAGATTATCTCAGATTATCGAGTGGGTGCAATCTAACCCATGAGTCCTTAAAAGCACAGAAAGGGCTGGAGTAAGAAACGTGAGACAGATGGAGAAGGCAGGGAAATTTGAAGCAGGAGAAGAACTCAACCTGCTGTTACTGGGGGAGGACAGTTAGAAAACAGGAGTAGTGCTGGCAGCCTCTCAGAGCAAACACTGTTTCCCAGGTGACACCAGCTAGGAAATAGTGACCTCAGTCTTACAACCATAAGGAACTGAATTTGGTGAGCAACCTGAATGTGCTTGGAAGTAGGTGGATGCCCAGAGCCTCCAGAAAGGAACCTGCCTTCCTGTCACTTGGATTTCAGCCCCATGACAACTCAGCAGAAGACCCAGTGTAGCCATGTTGCACCAGGCTTTGGACCTACAGAACTGTGAGATGATATGAAGGTGATGTTATAAGCTGCTAAATCTATGTTAATTTGTTAGGGCTGCAGGAGATAACTAATCACTGCCTTTAACAAGAATTTGTCTCAAAGCTGATGAAACAGCGAGTTCCTTCAGAGCAGTGAGTATCTTCTATTATCCTTGAGGTTAAGAGTACAGACTCTGGAGTTAGGCCACTGGGTTCAAATCCTGCCTCTGATGTGTACTGCTGGGTAACAGTGGGTCAATTTTTTAATCATTCTGAGAGTGCTTGTCACTAAAACTTCTTATTTTAGGGCTGTTTTCAAGTGTAAATGAGTCAATATTTGTAACTTGGAACTGTGCCTGGAACAAAGCAAACACTGAAAATATTCCATTTTATTGTGGAGATGTGTCTGGGACATGGTAGAAGCATTAGTTGAACAATAGTTTTTCTCCTTGTAGGGGATGCAACAGTTTGCCACCTAGATCCCTTCTTTAGGACCGACACACTCCTTCCCCCAGACACGGGGATTGTTGGCTGAGGAGAGCTGCCTCACCCAAGGTTACATCTCCCTGGGACCAGCCTGTATCCAAAGACAGGTCGTTGCTCGGGAGCTGGGCCTGGCTCCTTTGCCATGATTCAGGGCAACTCTTAAGGGTCATCCCAGATTCAGAGCACCCTTGGGATTGGCCAGAGCCTCTGTTGCCATGTCACAGCAGTTTATTTTCTCCCTCTGTCCCATCTGCCTCCCTCATTCTCTCAGAGGTGGTGATCCTGAGATCATTCCCCAAGAAACCTCTTGCACACACATCTCTGTCTCAGAGTTTGTTTCCCAGCGAAGCTGACATAATACACTTTTCCTTTCTCTTTTCCCTTTTTCTTCCTCTTCTTGCTATTTGTAGACTGTGCACTATATGCTACAACACTGTTCTTAATATTTTATAAAGCCCTTCTAATCCTTACAGGTATAACTCAAGATAGATATTATTTATTGTCTTAAAACAAGGAGGCCAAGACATAGAGTGGTTCCCTACCGGCTCAAAAAGCTCCAAGAGGCAAAGCCAGGATGAGAACCTGAGTGAATTCAGAGCTAGAGGCATGTGTTTATTGCATTGAATTGACCAGATTGCCCTAGGATCTTCCCTTTGGGAAATGAACTTCATTTCTGCTTGGGTTTGAGCTGGCAGTCTCTTTGCCTATGGAGTCTTGAGCTACTTTTGCTGCTTCTGAGGTGATTTCCATATTTCTTGTCCAAGAGCATTCTGGTTTGGCCCCAGCATTCTCCTTTCTCCTGATTAAGAACAGTCAGTGAGCCCTGCAATGAGGCCCCACACATCCTGAAGAAGGTAAAGCTCCTGTGTGACCACATGGCATATTCTCTTTAAGGGCATCATGTGATATCCTTCTGGGACCAGAGCCCCTCCTCTAAGAACCAAAGACCCCTCATACAATCCCATCACCTGAGAATTTTTGTCAAACAGGTCAACGAATGGCCAGTGACCATTCTTGTTCCTAGGTCTCATCCTTGTTCCTAAGTCCTGGCTCTTCCAAAGTAGTCCGGACAAGAAACGTAGTCCATAAATTTATACCCACACAGTCTCTGGGGATGCAAGTTAGAATCGTAAAACATTATCCTGCTACTGCATGCAAGCCAGTATTGGAGAAAACTTTCTGCTATAGCATGTGCATCACGATGTTGCATATAGAAGCAAAAGAACAAGGGAATAATCGAAATGTAGTATTGTCATAAAAATCATGTTTTCAAATAATATTTAATGGTATGGAAAATGGCTCAGAATAAATTAAGTGAAAAGAATAGAATAGTTAAACACTTTTATTGAATTTTTGTCACTAATTCTTTATATAATATGCTAATAAAAAACTAGAATAAAGGGCTTCCCTGGTGGCACAGTGGTTGAGAGTCCGCCTGCCGATGCAGGGGACAGAGGTTCATGCCCCGGTCCGGGAAGATCCCACATGCCGCGGAGCGGCTGGGCCCGTGAGCCATGGCCTCTGAGCCTGCGCGTCCGGAACCTGTGCTCCGCAGCGGGAGAGGCCACAACAGTGAGAGGCCCGAGTACCGCAAAAAAAAAAAAAAAGAAAACTAGAATAAAATAGCATCATAGTGGTTATTTGGTGGAAATGTGGGATTACAGGTTTTGCTTTATTTTCTTCTTCATATATGATTGTATTTTCCAAGTTTTGTGCAAATAGTGTGAACTAATTATATTATCAAGAAAAACAACTATTTAAAAGATACTTTAACCATCTATTTTTAAAATTGCTTTCTTTAGCTTGCCAATAAGACACATTTTGGGTCTTATAATCCAACTCAGTAGAATTCAGGAAGTTATGAGCATTTCTTGCTCAGGTTTTTTGAATTTATAAATCTCAATATGTCTGGAATGTTTTGTGCCTGGTTGTCAGTCAGTAGTTCAAGGTATTGGATGGCTATACACCCAAAGCATGCAAATGATTCTAATTAATGAATATTAGGATATTCTATATGAATATTGCTGAATATTAGGATATTTTCCAACTTGGTTTTTTTAAAAGGATATGGGATCAAAGCAATCACGCAAAAAATTTCATGAATGCATAGCTCATGCCAGGAACTCCCTTAGGTAGTAAAGATACAGGGATGAGTATGTTTCCTTTGAAAAATCACAAAGCATTACATTATGTGCTGTCATTACCTTATGTACCAAGAATTATGGGACCACAGAGTGGAATAACCAACTCTAGGGTTATCAATAAATACTACATGGGGACAAGGATTTTTAACTGGGCTTTGAAGGATAAATAGGATTATCTAGACTGAGAAAAATGGGAGATGGCCATTCTAAGACGAGACAATAATAAGCAGAAGTACAAAGCTGTGAAGATACACGCTGTGTTAGGAAATATGCGAACCTGGTAAAATACATGGCTGGGAAAGTAAGATGGCCCACGTTGCGAGAGTATTTGAGTGTTGCATTAAGGAATTTTTAGTTTGGTTTGTGAAAGAAATGGGAAATGTTGGGTAATTCCTGTGTCTATATAGCACGTGAATGGGGTTAGATGATTCGGCAGTTCAGCATGAATACACCTAGATTTTAACAGCCTGATGAACTGAATTGATAGAAATGCCCTAATGAGTCAGAGTACAATTATTTCGTATTTTATTTAGCATCTATCTTATGTGCTCAGCCTTGTATTAGGCACTATGCGTAATATGTAAAAATGTTAAAAATCATTTTTTTTCTAAGTACATTTATAGCTTGCCAAATATAGGCCATAGGAAAATGATGGTAATACTTTTAAAAATAAATGCTATTAGGAGATAAAACCAAAATATGTGATTCAACTCTAAAAGAATAAAAGAACTGGGAATCTTAAGATCCCTCCAAGTGTCAGTACAATTTATAGCATAATTATATGTGTGGACTGCTGATTCCAATAGTCGTAGACTAGGCAGTGCAGATTTCCCAATGAATATGGAGGGAGTTATGGAGGTGTGACCCAGTGACTCACTGAGATATCACTTTGAGGGTTTACAGAGCTGTAGTAAGTCCTTCTGTCAACCTTTGTCAAATTGGGGTAACTTGGCATAAGGTAAAGTTTCTACAAATTTACCTCCAAGGGAAGAGAAAACAAGTGGGTTTGTAGTGTGTGTGTGTGTGTGTGTGTGTGTGTGTGTGTGTGTGTGTGTGTGTGTGTGTGTGTGTGTGTGTGTGTGTGTGAAATAATGCGATGGTTAAAAGGACAGAGTTGCATCTAGACTGTCTAAGCTTGAACCTAAGCTTTGCCCAATATATCAGTTCTTCAGCCTTTGCAAGATTAATCATCTCTCTGTGCCTCCATTTCTTTGTAAAGTACAGATGATAATAGTATCGACCTCATAGGATTGTCATGAGGATTTACCATGAAGCACCTAGAATAGTGCCGGGTATATAGCAAGCAACTGAGAAGTATTAGTGATTAATGTTACTAAGGTCCATGATCATTTGTTAATGAGCCAGAGAGTCAGAAAGGAAGAGGCTTAGGGAGATGTGACCCCAAGGAAAATACTGTGAAGGAAAGGGTCAGGAGAAGGGGCCTGGGTCTGAGGACCATCCATCCCTCCCTTCCTCCTTTCTTTCTGCAATTATTTACTGAGTGTTTACCATGTGTCAGAAGCTCTTCTAGATACAATGGAAATTGCAGTGAACAAAACAATAACAGGGTCCTTATATTCTAGTGAAGGAGATAGAAAAACACACTAATTTAATGCCAGTTACTGATTGTGGCTCTGAAGAAATTGAATGAATCGGATGTGAGATTTGTTTCCTGGGAATGGTCCTAATATCGGTAGGGATAGAGATATCACTAGGCCAGTAGGGAAACAAGTCTATTGCCAGGGGAAACATGGAGGTGTGTAGGAGCTGTTCTAGATTGGGAAAACAACTCTGCACTGTAGCCCAAGGGATAGCCCCCTAGGGCAGTCTTATCATCCTAAGTGACAGTGCCCTTTGCTCTCAGATTTTGGATATGGTGTATCTGGGTATCTCAGAAGGGAAGCATCATTTTGGGTATTGAGAACTTGTCTGCCAGTCATCTCTCACTGAGTAAGTGTGATCGATTACCTAAGCGTGCTAAAAGTCTTCACACATCATATGATCATCTACCATATGAGGATGCCTCCTGGCAACACCTAGGTCATTTGTGAGCTAGTCTAAAGGACCACCAGATGCCAGGTGGAATGAGGCAGGATGTACCATGGTTTTCTCTGAGAGTAAGACCAGGTCATGCTACTATGCTCTGTGTCCCCTAGTACACAGGGGACAGAGGTAGTGATGGTTAATTGTATATTTCAACATGGCTAGGCTGCAGTGCCCAGGTATTTGGTCAAACACTAATCTAGATGTTACTGCGAAAGTATTTTCAAATGAGATTAACATTTAAATTAGTAGACTCTGCATAAATTTTTTACCTTACATAATGTGAGTGAACCTCATCCAATCAATTTAAGAGAAAAAAGACTGACTTTCCCCAAGGAAGAGGGAATTGTCCCTATACTCTGCATTTGAACTCAAGCTGCAACATCTGCTTTTCCTGCCAGCCTGCCCTACAGATTTGGGACTTGTCACCTTCCACAACCATGTGAGCCAGTTCCTTAAAATAAATTCATCTCTTGATAGATAGCTTTGATCTATCTATCTATCTATATCTATCTAATCTATTTACATATCTATCTATCTATCTACCAGACCATCCATCCATCCACATACATACATGCACATTCTATTGGTGCTGTGTCTCTAGAGAACCCTGACTAATACAGAAGGGAATGGATACCTCCACCATATTTGGATAACTCCCATTCCTCCTTCAAGATTTAGTTCAGCTTGTCACCTCCAAAGTGATGTTTTCCCTGGTGTTTCACCTTTGGGTCAGATGCCTTTTCTCATTAGGTAATAATTGTTTCTATATTTTCCTTATAGAATTAGAGTCACCGCTTATTCATATTTGTATGCCCAGTGTCTAGCAGAGATCCTGGCCTCTAGTGCGAAGCTCACTAAACAGTAAGACATGAATATAATTACTATGCAGAGCAGGGGCCATATCCCAGGCATCTCTGAAGATATCAATACTTAGTGCCTCATGGGTTGCTAGGCTTTCACTAAATTTTAGTTCAATTGAACTAAACTACCTCCTTGTCTACTCCCTATCGTGGCTGGTTTTGCCTGAGAAGGGGTGCGTTATGGGTTGAATTATGTCCCCCCACAAATTCATATGTTGAAGAGCTGACCTCCAGTACCTCAGGATGCGACTTTATTTGGCAAACGGGTCTTCAAAGAAGTAATAGCATTAAAATGGGGTCATCAGAGTGGGCCCTAATCCAGTATGATTGGTGTCCTTACAAAAAGAGGAAATTTGAACACAGAAAAATACATAGAGGGAAGATGATGTGAAGAAACACAAGTAGAAGACAGCCATCTGTAGGCCAAGGAGAGAGACCCGGTGCACATCCTTTGCCCATTGCCCTCAGCAGAAACCAACCCTGTTGACACCTTGATCTTGGATTTCTAGCCTCTGGACCGTAAATTGTCCTTTAAGCGCTCCATTTGTGGTACTTTATTATGCAGCCCCAGCAAACTACTACAGAGTGAATCCCCACCAATAAATGCATCTTTTTCAGTTTACCCAATACCTAGCTACCTAGGCAGCTTCTTCCAAGTCTTTAATATTTAAAGGAGAAGCTGAATATTTAAGTCAATGAGAGATCACAAACTCTTTAACTTGTTTCCTGTTAGCTTCCTTACTTCTTATCACAGCTAGAAAGTGAATTATCTCTACAGCGAAGCCTGGCACACAGTAGGCATTCAGTAAGCATTTGTTGAAAGAAATGAAAAAGTCATGAACACACTTGATGCTAGTGCCTTCCAGCAAAATAAAACCAACCTTCCGTGTCCTGTTCGGCTGTCTTAGATCAGCATCTGTAATCCACCCTAGCCCCAACCGCTTTTGAAGCTGTTATTTATTCCTTACCGGGTGTCCTGATTCATTAGTGGTTTCCATTAAAGCTATGGTTGAAAAGAGACTTTCATTTGCAACCCTCAAGCGTGGTGTTTTGTTGGCTGGCTTTTCCTGCTCTGAAATAATTACTTTTTTTGAGGTGCTGAACTTTTTCATGTTTCTCTCCCCTCCCTGACAGCCTTTTCTTTGATCTCTCTGGAAGGATTTGCTCAGACCCATTTAGTAATGCCAGAGGATCTTAAAGGAAAATAAATTATTGACTACTGATGCTGAAAAAGACCCCGGGAGATGCTTTCGTCCAAACCCTTTCAGTGAGGTCACAGTTTTCAAAATAAGCAATGTGAATGGTAATAGTAGTGGTAATAAAAATAATAACAATAAAAAGCATTTGTCATAGGCTTTACCATTTGCACGGGATTTTCATTCATGGCATTATATTACATACAGGACCTTACACAGAGTGAGGTAACTTGGAGAGTAAAAAAAAAAAGATCATTGGCTCTGGTGGCAGGAGGCCGCAGTTAGAATTCTGGTGTTGCCACTTCTCTTCTGCTATGACTTTGGGCAAGTCGCTTCACCTTTATGAGCCTTTGTTTCCCCTCTATAAAATGAGGATGAACAAGGCTTCTCAAGACAAAGAATGCAAAAGATCTTTGAAAGCTGTAATGTTGTACCAAAATATAAAATATAGTAACATTTTACTTCAACTTTTTCTTAGTTGATTTTTAATTGCTGTTATCAGCAAAACAGAGAGTTTTTTTTAAGGAATTTTATTTTTAAGTGAGACATGAGTAAATTTGTGCCAACTATATAGGGTGCCAACTGAATTCAAAGTAAGAAGCTCAGTATATCAGAGATGCCACTCTGAATGAATCCGGCATTCAGTAATATAGTCCCAAAATTTGAGACATGTTGGTATGTGAATATCTGTTTCCTTCATGGCTAAGCTGCTTTTTTAAAGAAACACTTTCTTCTCTACCCATTTTTCAGTTTGTTTTTAATTTACTTTTTATGGTTATACAAAAGTTCACTTATTCATTGACTCAGCAAATATTTATTGATCCATGTGCTGGGTACAAGTCAAAATACTGGGGAATATATCTAGTAACAAAACAAAGTTCCTGCCCTCATGAGGCTTACATTTTTTTTCAAACATCTTTATTGGAGTATAATTGCGAGGCTTACATTTTATGTGGAGGAGATGGACAGTGAATATAAAGTAAATGTATAGCATGCCGGGTGATAATATACCTTATGGAGAAAAATAAAGAATGGTAGAAAAAGAAGGAGTGCTTAAAGGTAAGTTGTGGGGCATAAAAACACTGCACAGACCAGAAGGAAGTGAGAGAGGAGCCATGGGGTGTCTGAGAGAAGAGCAACTAGGCAGTGGGAACAGCAAGTGCAAAGGCTAAGAGGTGTGGTCGTACTTAGCATGTCTGGGGAAGAGCAGGGAGGTTAGGTGATTGAAGTTCAGTGGTTGGGAGAGAGGAGTAGGTTATGAGGTCTGAAAGACAGTGGTGTTGAGCATGGAGTGGCAGAAATGGCCCTGCAAGGTCACGTAAGCCTTTGTAAACAAGTGCGTGAGGCTGTCATCCTTTATTTTGAGTAAGAAGAAAAGGAGTTGGAAGGCTTTGAGTGGAGGGGTGACATGATTCAATTTGTCTTTAAAGGATCACTTCAGCTACTGTGTTGAGAATAAACTGAAGAAGAAGGAATAGAAACAGGAAAGCTATTGCAAGCTCTCTTCTGAAGATGAAGGAGGCTTGGACTAGTGTAGTCACAGTTGTGGTGACCAGAAATGATTTGTGACCATCAAAATAGGAAGTATAATGCCATGATAACAAAAGATATCTGATATCTCAGTGACATAGAACAACAAAAGTTTATTTCTTGTTGAAGTACATGTGCTTCATGGAATGTCTGTGGCTCTGGTTCATGTCGTTTTTACTTCAAGACCCAGGCTGTCAAGATAGCTTCCATCTGGGTCGCTGGCAGTTGTGAAAAGAGACATTGGCCAAAGCAAGTCACAGAACTGCTCTTGAGTTCAGCAAAGCAAAGGTGAAAAATCCTCCCACAGGTAGGAGCATCACAAGGAAAGAAGTCAGGATAGTTGGAGAATACATAATTGACCACATGGTCAAATACAGGTTCTGCTCTGAAGGTAGAGCTAACAGATTTGCTATGGATTGGACCTGAGCTGCAGATAAAAAGAAATAAGTGAAAAATGGCCTCAAGGATTTGACTTGAACAAATGGAAAGATAGAGTTATTATTTTCCAAGATGAATATGATTGTGGGAGGAGCAGGTGTGGGGCATGCTAAGTTTAATAAGCTACTCATTAAACATCCAAGTACAAATATCAAGGATGCAGTTGGATATCTGTGTCTGAAGTTCAAAGAAGTAGTTTAGACTGATGAAATAAATTTTGGAGTCATATTCAGTGCAGAAAGAATGGAAAATACAGAAAAGATTTTTTTAAAAGGAAACATCGAACAGCTGTACTGAGGTATAATTGATATACAAGGAACTGCACGTATTTAATGTATACAATTTGATAGGTTAGACATATACAAACACCCATGATACCATCATCACAATCAAGGAAATAGACACATCCAACACCACCCAAAGTTTCCTTGAGTCCCTTTGTTTTTATTTTGTTTTGTTTTGTTTCATTTTGTAGTAAGAATACTTAGCATGAGATTTACCCTCTTAAACTTTGAAGTGCACAATACTGTATTGTTAGCTGTAAGTTCTATGTTGTGCAGCAGATATCTAGATATTATTCATCTAGCATAACTGAAAATTTATAACCATTAAATGATAACTCCCCATTTTTCCCAGCTCCTACCCCCTCGTAGCGAGTACTGTATTCTCTGTGTCAGTGAGTTTGGCTATTTTGGGTAATTCAAATAAGTGGAATCATGCAGCATTTGTCCTCCTATGGCTGGATTATTTCATTTTGCATAATGTCCTCCAGATTCATCTATATAGTCACAAAGGGCAGGGTTTCCTTCTTTTGTAAGGCTGAGCAATATTCCATTGTATGTATGTAGCACATTTTCTTTACCCACTCATGTGTAAATGGACACAGGTTGTCTTGGCTGCTTTGAATAATGCTGCAGTGAACATTAGAGTGCAGGTATTTCTTTGAGGTCCTGATTTCAATTCTTCTGATGTATACTGAGAAGTGGATTGCTGGATCATATGGTAGTTCTATTTTTTAAGAAACTTCCATACTGATATCTATAGACAATGTGTTATATTACATTCTCATCAACAATGTAAAAGGGTTCCAATTTCTCCACATCTTTATCAACACATATTATCCTTTATTTTTTTGATAATAGCCATCCTAACAGATATGAAGATGATATCTCATTGTAGTTTTGATTTGCATTTCCCTGATGATTAGTGATGTTGAACATCTTTTTACATACCTGTTGGTCATTTGTATGTCTTCTTTGGAGAAATGTCTGTTCAAGTCTTTGGCCAATTTTTTAATTGGGTTATTTTATTTTATTGCTACTGAGTTGTAGGCGTTCCTGATATATTTTTGGCTATTAACTACTTATCAGAGATATGGTTTGCAAATATTTTCTCCTGTTCTGTATGTTGCCTTTCCATTCTGTTGATTGTTTCCTTTTCTGTGTAGAAACTTTTCAATTTGATGTAATCCCACTTGTATATTTTTTCCTTTTCTTTCCTGTGTTTTTGATGTCAGAGCCAAGAAATTATTGCCAAGACCAATGTCAAGAAGGTTTTCCCTTATGTTTTTTTGTAGGAGTTTTACAGTTTGTCTTAGCATTTAAGTCTTCAATCCACTTTAAGTTGATTTTTGTGTATAGTGTACAGCAGGGGTCCAATTTCTTTCTTTTCCTTCATATGGATATCCAGTTTTCACATCACCATTGGTTGAAGAGACTATCATTTCCCCATTGTGTATTCTTGGCACTTTGTCAAAGATCAGTTGACTTTATATGCATGGGTTTATTTCTGGGCTCTGTGTTCTATTCCATTGGTCTGTATGTCTGTCCTTTTGCCAGAACCATAATGTTTTAATTATGGTAGCTTGGTAATATATTTTGAAATCAGGATGTATGACGCCTCCATCTTTGTTTTCCTTTCTCAAAATAATTTTGGCTGTTCTAGATCTTTGGTGGTTTCCTATGAATTTTAGAATTTTTCTCTATTTCTGTAAAAAAAATACCACTGGGACTAATTTTATGAGACCAGCACTACACTGATACCGAAGCTAGAAAAAGATACTACAAGAATAGAAAATTACAGGCCAATATCCTTGATGAACATAGATGCAAAAATTCTCAACAAAATACTAGCATACCAAATTCAACAGCACATTTAAAAGATCATACATCCTGATGGAGTGAAATTTATCCCCAGAATGAAAGGATGGTTTGACATACAGAAATCACTATATGTGATACATTACATTAACAGAATGAAGGATAAAAATCACATGACCATTTTAATAGATGCAGAAAAACATATTTGACAAAATCTAACACCTTTTCATGATAAAACCACTCAACAAATTAGGTATAGAAGAAATGTAGCTCAACATATTAAAGTCTGTATGTAACAAGGTCACAGCTAATAGCATGCTCAGTAGTGAAAAATTAAAAGCTCCTCTAAGATCAGCAACAAGACAAGGATGCAACTTGTCTCTTGTGACTTCTATTCAACATAGTACTGGAATTCTAGCCAGAGAAATTAGACAATAAAAAGAAATAAAAGGAATACAAATTTAAAAGGTAGAAATAAAAGTATCTGTTTGCAGATGACATGATCTTATATGTAAAAAATCCTAAGGACTTCACATACCACAAAAAAAAACCCTGAAAGAACTAATAAATAAATTCAGTAAAGTTGCAGGATAAAAAAATCAACATACAAAAATCAATTACATTTATATACACTAACAACCAGCCATCTGCAAAGGAAATTAAGAAAACAATCCCACTTATAATAGTATCAAAAATAATAAACTACTTAGAAATAAACTTAACCAAGGAGGTGAAGACTTTGTACACTGCAAACTTCAAAACATTGATGAAAGAAATTAAAAGAAACACAAATAAATGGGAAGGCATTCTGTGTTCATGGATTGAAAGACAATATTTTTTAAATGTCTGTACTGCCCAAAGCAGGCTAGATACGACTTTTAAAAGCTACCTCTATGGCCCCTCAGCCATGAAAGAGAAGGAAGTTGTCACTTGGGAATTTCCCCATTGTGACCATAGGTTTGTCTCAGAGACTTAATATAACAACATCTGTACACTTGTTTTTGGTTTGGATGCTACCAAACCTAAGCCCCCTTCACCTTTGGCCTCTCATCTGGACTCTTTACTGTGGTGCCAGAGCTGGTCTTCAGACCCAAGCCAGTCTGAGGCAATGACTGTGCAAGTTTCCTTTACAATCTGTCACCGTCTATTATCTCATCCAATCATTACCTCAATCCAGGTCTCTGACTCTTAATTCAAACTCTTTCTATCATTCCAGATAATCTCAATTTCCCCTATCAATAAAAATCACATCCATGCCTTTAGAAGACTGGTTTTATGGTTTAACTCTTACCAGGGTTCACAGTATGCATGAACCCCCTTTTGAAATACACAAATATGGCTCAAACTTCAAGGCACTATTTTATTTTATTTTTGAAAGCTTGCTTTATGCCATTTCACTTTTTTTATTGGAGTATAGTTGATTTACAATCTTGTGTTAGTTTCAGGTGTACAGTAAAGTGAATCAGTTATACATATATATAGCCATTCTTTTTCAGATTCTTTTTCCATGTAGGTTATTATAGAACATTGAGTAGAGTCCCCTGTGCTATACAGTAGGTCTTTATTAGTTATCTGTTTTATATATAATAGTGTGCATATGTTAATCCCAATCTCCTAATTTATCACTTTCCCCCATGTTTCCCCTTTGGTAACCATAAGATTGATTTTGAGATCTGTGAGTCTGTTTTGTAAATAAGTTCATTTGTATCATTTTTTATTAGATTCCACATATAAGTGATATCATATGACATTTGTCTTTCTCTGTCTGACTTACTTCACTTAGTATGATAATCTCTAGGTCCATCCATGTTGCTGCAAATGGCATTATTTCATTCCTTTTTATTGCTGAGTAATATTCCATTGTATATATGTACCACATCTTCTTTATCCACAATAAATGCTGGAGAGGGTGTGGAGAAGAGGGAACCCTCCTACACTGTTGACGGGAATGTAAATTGGTACAACCATTATGGAGAACAGTATGGAGGTTCCTTAAAAAACTAAATATAGAACTACCATATGACCCAGCAGTCCCACTCCTGGGCATATATCCAGACAAAAACTCTAATTCAAAAAGATACAAACACCCCAATGTTCATTGCAGCACTATTTATAATAGCCAAGACGTGGAAGCACTGACTTTTAGATATGGATGTTTCAGAGCCCAGGTATCGTAATGACCTATTTCATGTGAGAAGCTCCTCTGGAGCCTTCGGAATGTTCTTTTGGCCTTTGTGGGGATGTGCTCAGCCCATATTCAGCAAACAGTTCCTCAACACTTGCTCCACAACAAGCCCTTTGCTAGATATCCTGGAGGATATAGAAATAAGAAAGAAAGTGTCCTTGCTCTAAGGGAACTTGTACTATGATAGGCAGCCTGTTCCATTTCGGAAACAACTCCATTAGAAACTCCTTCCTAAAACTGATTCAGAAATTCACCTCACGGGGCTTCCCTGGTGGCGCAGTGGTTGAGAGTCTGCCTGCCGATGCAGGGGACGCGGGTTCGTGCCCCTGTCCGGGAAGATCCCATGTGCCGCGGAGCGTCTGGGCCCGTGAGCCATGGCCGCTAAGCCTGCGCGTCCGGAGCCTGTGCTCCGCACGGGAGAGGCCACAACAGTGAGAGGCCCGCGTACCACAAAAAAAAAAAAAAAAAGGTTCACCTCACTGCAGCTTTTACTCGTTGGCCCTTCCACAGTCTGATTCATCTATTAAGTGCCAGGGGGATAATGTTCAGGTGGGAGGAGAAGTTTCCTCTCCCCCATCCTTGCCAATCCTCTACGAGGGCAAGAGAATTATCAATCTCTGTGTCACAGTCCAGATCGCACATTATACCACATTTGGTAGTGCACAGTGCCACCATGCATCAAAACATTGCATAAATGCACGTGGGTATTCCCTCCACGCTACTTCCATGCAGCTGGGTTGGAAGCCAAGCTAGAGCCCACATAACATCTGGTTATCATGATTTCCTCTCCTTTCTTCCTTGCATGCATGTCTAACAAGCATGTCATCATTTTGTTTTCATTACCAGCGCCACAATTCAGAAAACTTGTGATTTTAAGATCCACTGGGGCTTGAAGGAAGATGGAAATCCTAATGGGCGTATAGGTGGGGCTTTTGCTGCAACCTAGCGATATAAGTTTTTCCCTTTGGGGTAAAACACACTGGCCCAATCAATCATAAAGTATTCTTTTTGTTTCTCATTTTCCATTACTCCTTGTAAGTACAGTTTCCCCAAGAACCTCACGGGGAAGATGTCACTGGGATGAGGTTAGGATTTGGGTATTCCCAACTTCCTTGGCAATATTGCTATCAGAACCTTGACCCATTTGTAAGAGAAGGAATTCCTAATATTACAACCACTTATTTATTGCTTGAATGTTATCGTCAGTATCTCCTAAAAACATTCATGAAAGCTGTATTTATACACCTCCAGTGATAAGGATCTCTTACCTTAGAAAGTCACCCTTTCCATCTTTGCACATTTCTAATGAATAAAAAGCTCTTTTGTGTGTCAAGCCAAGTCTGATCCCCAGTAACTTCCGTCCCATGGCCCTATGTCTACCCCTCAGGGCTAAAATGGAATGAATTTAAGAAGCCTATTCCTTTTCAGTGTAGCAGCTCTTCAACTTTACTACAATTCCCTCTAGCTATGTGAAGGTCTGATAACCCACAAGAAGGAGATATTCCCAAGTGTTGGCCGTTTCTCTGTAATTGACTTTTCTGCTCAGCGCTCAGCTCAGACAAGCCACTGTTGATCTGCTGATCTGAGATCCCCTCTGTGTACGCAGCCACATGGAATGCGACAGCTAGGGTACAGGTAATGGCTGTGGATGGATGTCATGGGTCCTGATACATCTCTATTTCATTTGTTAATGAAATTGCTCATTCTCAGTGCCCTAAAGGAGACCTGGCTTTGATACCCAGTGACCCTAACACATGTGGAGTTTGCATGCAAATGGCACCCTTGTTTAGGTGCCAGATTGTCAAGTGGTCCTTGGTGTATGTGGGGCACATTGTATACACACAATGACAGCGTTTGTACATCACAAGTATGAAGTCTTAAGAGTGAGAGAGAGAGTGTAAACACACACAAGCAGGAGCTATGAGCCAGACAGACCTGGTTCAAAACCAACTTCTAGGGGCTTCCCTGGTGGCACAGTGGTTGGGAGTCCACCTGCCGATGCAGGGGACACGGGTTCGTGCCCCGGTCTGGGAGGATCCCACATGCCGCGGAGCAGCTGGGCCCGTGAGCCATGACCGCTGAGCCTGCGCGTCCGGAGGCTGTGCTCCGCAACGGGAGAGGCCACAACAGTGAGAGGCCCGCGTACCGCAAAAAAAAAAAAAAAAAAAAAAAAGACGTCTGTAAAAACAAAGAGTTCATCAATACAATAATAGCAAACATTTTAATAGTGCTTGCTATAAAGTGACCATAGTCTAAGCTAGATACAGATATAGATTTGTCTGTATAATTAATTCTTATGAGTTGGATAGTACTATTTTTGCATTTTACAAATAAGGAAACTGAGGCACAGAGAGCTTGAGTACCTTGCCCAAGGTCATACAGCCAGTGAGCAACAAGTTGGGATTTCAACTGAGGCAGCCAGAATTTGTGCTCTGAACTGCCGCCTTAAGCTCTGGTTATGCCCTAATGCCTGAAATTTGGAAACGGATGTTCTATTGTGAACTCCAAGAGTGTGACAGAGGCTTGTCCCCCAGTATGCATTCTGCCCTTCTTTCAGAATAACAGAATTAGAGGTCAGGCACATGGCCATAGAGAATTAGCACCCCAGATGTGGCCTCGGGACTAGTCCTGGCCAATGGAGGGCAAGCCGAATTGATGACCACGCCTCCAGTTCATGGTCTCCCCTTCCTCTTTCCCGCTGCCCCCAGGCTGAAATGGGGAGGGTGGTGAGCCACTGTGGGCCATGCAGACATGGGCTAAACTCCAGGGAAGCCAGAGTAACAGGAGAGAAGGAGACAGGCCTCATGCTGGCTTTGTGGAGAATATATTCCAGCTCAACCTTTTTGTGAGAAAGAATGAACCTTCATCTTGCTTAAGCTACCCTTATTCGGGGTCTCTGTTACATGCAGCCAATCCTATATCCTAATACTTAACAGAGACCCATAGCTTTCTTGCAAAATTGGAAGTGCAGCCTAGTATTTGAAGAATTTGTCTAATAGGCTTATGTGGAAGCAATCTAAACGTAAAGCTGTCCTTACACAGAATAATAATAATAATGGCGCTTACCATGTGCCAGGCACTTTTCTAAGCACTCTACGCATTTTAACTCGTTTATTCCTCCTTATGAGAAAGATACTATATTTGTCCCATTTTCCAAATGAAGAAGCTGAGCCACAGGGAATGTAAGAAGTTCTTCCCAAAGCACACATGTGTAAATGGCAGTGACATCAGGTATGATCTCTTTGAAACTTAAACCTAAACAGAAGTTTATACTGAGCCTGCGCGTCCAGAGCCTGTGCTCCGCAACAAGAGAGGCCGCGATAGTGAGAGGCCTGCGCGCCGCGATGAAGAGTGGCCCCTGCTCGCAGGAACTAGAGAAAGCCCTCGCACAGAAACGAAGACCCAACGCAGCCAAAAATAAATTAATTAATTAAAAATAAATAAATAAATAAACAGAAGTTTAATAATGAATGGAGATAACCCTCCTCTGACATTACAGGGAGGTGGAGGGAAAATAGGATTTACTTTCTTCAAACTTGGTTTCCATAGGGCAGTTTCCAGAGCACACATTAGGTAAAAAGCACCCTTGGTGCATTTGGCCTGTTCCTCTGGCTTCCTTGGGGTGTTATCCTTGGCCGTGTGGTCAGGTAGCTCACCCCTGCTCTGCATTCCACCCAGGGAGCAGCTGGAAGGAGAATGGAGCAGCCCTGAGCTGAGGACAGTGTTTATGCCCAATGAGCACAAATCTGTCTATGCCCAATGCTCAAGCGCTTCTAAAGAATTCTAAAAAATATTTGTTGAATGAGGATTAAAAATATTCAGTTCTCAGAACAGGCCTTTGATAGAGGATTATTGTTCATGTCTTAAAGACGTGAAGAGGACAAATGACGTGCTCTTAAGTATCATGTAATACATGAGTATTATATGAGTAATTACATGAGTATCATGTAATACTCAAGTGACACAGACTGGTGTGGAGACCAGATCTTCCCGCCCTGTCTCGTGTTTGATTGGTGTTCTCACCCAAGCAGATTGTTTTTAACATCTTTATTGGGGTATAATTGCTTTACAATGGTGTGTTAGTTTCTGCTTTATAACAAAGTGAATCAGCTATACATACACACATGTCCCCATATCTCCTCCCTCAGCACAGGGAGATCAGCTCGGTGCTTTGTGACCCAAGCAGATTTAAACTTTCCGTGTTTTCCATCAGGCTCCCCAGCTCTGTTACCTTTCATGATGATCAGAGCCTTCATACTTCCTTTGTCTACCACTGGTCAAAGACTGATCTCAAATCCTTTATTTATATTAACTTATGATAACTTAAATACTTAAGGATTCAGGAGGATTTTATGTTTTAGTAGAATTCAAATGCTTGCCTGAAATCATTAAGTTCCAGAAACATAATTTTCAATATCCCTGGGTAAAATCTTCTGGAGATTCTGGTTTGCAGACTTTTGGCCCAAGAAATCTTACCCCCTGAGGTTAGAAAAAGTGAACCACTGAGAGTCATAGACCCTCAAGGTTCTGCTCCTCCTTCAGCTTGCTCTGTGACCTGGTCTAGTCATGGAGATCGTTCTGGGCCTTGGTTACTCCCCTAATAGAGAGGGTGGACTTGGTATCCTGGCTCAGATCCTCTATAGGGTGCCTCTCTTTCCTCACCGTACACTGGCGAACTCTGAACATGGAGCTGTAAAGTCCCTTTTTGTATGACTATCAGCCCTTGGAGAATGTCACCATGTGTCTAGCTTCTCCAAAGGGAACGCCTGCCACTGCTTTCTCTTATTCTGAACCAGGAACAAGTTATTAATCCACACCCTACCCAGCCAGTGGGCCATACGGCCACAAGAGCTGTTGTTGGTGCCTTATAATAGGCTGGAATATGTCTGTCCCCACCCAGGTTGCTGCATCCCTTAAACCTGCTCCAGTCAGTCTCCCATCTCCACCTTTTCATGGAAGTTGCTCGAGTCAAAGTACTAATGACTTCCATGGTGCCAAACCCGAGCCACTACTCAGTCTTCATCTAACTTGTTTATCAGGAGCATTTGACACATATAATGACTCACTTCTCATTGGACTATTCTCTTCACTTGGGTCTTAGGACAACAGAATCAAATGGCTCGCCTGCTACCTTCCTAGAGGCATCTTTTCAGGGTCTCTCTGTGAGATCTCTTGCCGTTTCCTGAACTCAACATGTTGGGGCAACTTCCCCACGCGAGGACTCAGTTCTAGGTGCTCTCTACATGGTGTACTCTGTCTCAAAGCTTTAAATACCAGCTATAGGCTGTTAATTAACTGTGAAATTTCTAGTTCCATCTCAGAACTCTTTGTCAAACTGCTGATTCCTATGAACAATGCTTACTTGACATCTCCACTCAGAAATCCAACAGGCGTCTCAGACTTAGCATGTCCAGTAGCTTACTCTTGATTCCATCCCGAATCCTGCACTTCCTGTATTCTTTCCCGTCTTTGTAAATGGAACCTTCATCCTTCCAGTAGCTTAAGCCAGAAATCTTGGAGTCCCACTGAGTCCTTGCTTTCTCTCACACTGCATTCCAGTGCCTCATCCGGTCCTTTCTGAGTTACTTTCTAGATGTGTCCTTGGTCTCCCCTCTTCTCACCTTCTTCATTGCCTCTGGACTTTGGCCATAGCTGCCTCCTACTCAGTCTCCCTGCTTCTATTCTTGTTTGAATCCAAATGCTACACAGCACACAGAGCAAATCCTTGCAAAGCTTCTGTCAGTTCATGGCGCTTCTCTGATAAAACTCTCCTCTGACTTGCTACAGTGCACTCAGAGTAACATGCCAGCCTCTGATGTTGCGGCTCCTGACCCATCTCTCGTCCTTCTATTCCACCCTCTCCCTGCATCACCCTGCTCCAGCCACACTGGCCTCCTTGCTCTTCTCAACACCTCACATGCCTTCCCCCCTTGGGTCCTCCTGCTCTTCCTTTCTCAGGAACACTTCCCCCAGCTACCTCACCATTTGTTCCATCATCCCAAATCAGCCTCTGCTCAGAGGGGACCTCCCCAGAGAGGCCTTCCTGGACCATCTTATATAAAAGAGTGCCTTTCATCACTCTCCAGCCCCTTTACCTGCTCTATTTTTCTTCTAAATACTTCTCACCCCCTACATGTTATGTATCCGCTTATTCATTTATGGTCTGTCACACCTCACTAGATGTAAGCTTTAGGAGAGATGGAACTGGATTTTCTGTTTACTGTTGTTGCCCGGCATCTGGAACAAAGCTTGACATGTAGAATTTGCCCTATAAATACTTATCGAAAGAGAGCCGAGCTCTTTCCCTTTTCTCTCAAAGTCGGCTCTCACATACAACTTATATGCAGACTCAAACATATACACAACACCACCGTTCTTACATACCCTCTGATACACTTGCTCTTTATCACTCTCTTGTTTACACACCTACAAGGTTTCCACAAAGTCCCCTGCATGTGACTCCCCCTAACACCAGGTGAAACATAAGACCAGCTCACAGGGTCTACTGACATAGAAGATGGTCAAAATAAAATTTGAAATCTGTGTGGAGAGTGCAATAGAGCATACAGAAAATTTTAACAAGTCTTCATACAGTAGGCTTTGGTAGCTACCTTTAACGCCATACAGTAGGCTCTGGTAGCTACCTGTGTATGCACACTCAGATTCATATATACACTCTCACACCCCCATATGCACATTCACATACATTTACTATCACACAGATATACATACACAGACATGTACCTACTCACTTGATCGTACCCACTGAAAACTCATACACCTATGAGCTTTTCCCCACAGAAACCTACATGCTGTACACACACGCCTAGACACCCAACTTTGCCTTGGGTACACATCATCTAACATACTCAAACACACTTATACCTTAAAGAGATACTCACACTCTCTTGCTGCCTCTCCATCTCCACATACTGACACACAAAAACGACTCACAAACTCTTGCCAACTTATTTTCCACATGCATAATCACAGAAACACCTAGTCTAGCGCTCTTAGACACTCCAGCCTATATTTACACCACATTTACTAGAACACTCAAGTCCATTTGTGGGTACGAACACACACACACATACTTTAAGAACTAATCTAAAATGCCACATCGTGTTGTTATGACAACAAAAGCCCTCCAACTGCCTGGGAAAGTACAAGGACACATGGAGACAGAAGCCCAGAAGCAACTCTGTGGAGGGTGGGCCATGTGATTATGAAAATGGTACTCAGAATGGAGGTCCTTCCTTCCTACTTCTTTGAGAATATCAATGGTGTCAGATGAGACCTCCCCACACTTCCTGTGGGATGCTTAAAATATACATTTATTTGCGTTTACACCTCCTTTCTCCCAGGCTCATAGGCTGTGGTCTCTTTTCTGCGTGTGGACATCCTCCACCAGTGCTGTTGATCTCATGCTCTCCCACCTCAACCCAGACACTGTATTTTCAGACTCTCTCTCCTCTTGGCTACTTCCTTTCAGATGAAGAAAGTACTCAAATGTCTTCTGTAGTAAGAAAACCCTCCCTCAACCATTTATTTCCCTCCAGTTGCTTCCCTCTTTCATCTTCAGAGCCAAGCTCCTCAAAAGAATTCTTAAAAAAAAGAGTGGATATATGTATATGTATAACTAATTCACTTTGCTGTACACCTGAAACTAACTCAACATTGTAAATCAACTCTACTCCAATAAAATTTTTTAAAAAATAAAAATAGCAGATATTGTTTTTTTAAGAAAATAATTTTCTACACTTGCTGTCTCCACTTCTTTACTTATCACCATTCAGTCGCTACCACCAAGATCCTCCTTATCTATTGACTGGCACTGCCCCCAGCAAAGTCACCGTCGTCCACTCTGTTGATAAATGCAGTGGACACTTTGCATCCTCAGTGACATTGACTTGCTTTCCTTCTGTTGCGATTCTCTTTTGATCTCTGATCATACTTCCTTCAGCGGCTTTTGCAGCCTTATATTTCTCTTCTTACCCCTTATATCTTCTTATTTCCCCAGAGTCCTGTCCTGGATCTTATCTTTTCCCCTCTATTCAGTCTGCATACACTTGAAATCATCTACTCTCACAGGTTCAACTACTGCCCAGAGCTGTTCTTTGTATTTCAGACCCATGTATTAAAACTTCGCTAAGAACCTCCACCCAGATATGTCTCAAGCACCTGAAATTGTACTGAACTTAGTATATCTCCCCAAACCCTGCTCTTCTAATCCATACTCTCTATGTCCTTGTATGACACTACTAGGTGCTTCTCCTCCCAAAGCCAAGAATCTGGCCATCATCTTAGACTATTTCTCACTCTCCTGGACCCAGTTAGTTAACAAGTCCTTGAGATTCCATATATTCTCCATCTCTCAAAATTTTTATTGTTCTCAAATATTTTTCATTGCCTCCTTTCCCATCCAAAAAATCCAGAAGCATGTTATCTCCCACCCACCTATTCAAATTATCTTGTACCTAACCTTCCTGGTCATGGTGTTTGTCATCTTTAAATTCTTCAGTACTTTCTTTAGCCCCCAGTGTAAATTTTGTATCCAAACAAAAACTCTTGCCTCGCTTTTTGTTCTGCTGTCCCCTCCCCTTTGTACCTCCTTAGTTTTGGCCAGATGGGTATTTCTGAATTTCTCTGATAATTCCAGGCTGTTCAAGCCTCCAAGACTTGAGTCATGCTGCCTAGAATGCCCTTGCTCTCTGTTCCCTCCATGGCTTCACCCGACGGGTAGTTGGTCATCGGTCATCTTTAAAGACTCAACAGTCTCTGCCTCCTTGCTGTCTTTACTGACCATTTTCACCCCTTTCTCCTTTGCTCCCCTACTTGATCCTGGACAGGCTTCTATCGCTGCAGCTATAATATTGAGTACCATTAGGGTAGGTCTGTCTCCATATTGGATACCATTAGTGTAGGTCTATCTCCTTATTGAGTACCATTAGTGTAGGTCTGTCTCCTTACCAGATTGAAGGTTAAGGAAGGCACCTGGACACCTTGGACAGCACCATATTGCATATATCTGCGCTCAGTCAATTGTGTGTTAACAACCTACTTGGTGCTGTTATAGATGAAGTACTAAGTACACAAAGGCTATGGGAGCACCAAAGAGGGAGTAACTAACACTGCCCTCTGAGATGTAGCCAAAGCAGTGTTGCTGATTCTCAAACTATGGACTGAATCCAGCAGAAACACATTTTGGTTGACACATACAGTGTTTGTAAGAAAACTAGATAAGTTCCTAATTTACTGCAGGCCTACTACTCCCTTTAATTACATCTAATGCCTTCACATATTTTTGTTACCTGCCTGGTTCCTGAATGCTTTTAAGTTCATGGCCCCTGATTTAGACAGAGGCAAGATTTGGGGCATAGAAAGAACAGAAAAGGGCCCTCCTCTATTATATAGTGGTTAAAAGAGGAGATATTTTGGAATCAAATGGACTGTGTTTGAATCACTCACTTACCAGCTACATTAGACAATTTAATTCACAATTACATTAGATAATTTAATTCACCGTTCTGGGCCTTGGTTTTCTTCCATTGTCAACACAGGGATGTTAAAGGTGCCTAAATCACTGTGTTGATTTGAGGACTAAATAAGTAACTGCACTTAAAGCACTAGAACAGGGCACTCAATTAATGTTAGCTATTATTTGTTACTATTCATTGGGCAGAGGAAATCACAGGGGCAAAGGCCTCAGAGTTTGAAAGCACATTGCACGCTTGGGGAAAATTAAGAAACTAAATGAGGATGGAGTATAAAATGAATGGGTGGAAAGAGTTAGAGATAAGACCTCATTGTTTTGCTAATATTAAGCCAAAGGCAGAAAGCAAAATGGACACTCAATACATCTTAGTAGGGAGAGTGGATGATTGAATGAATAGATAAATGTTCCCAAGGCTCTCGTTGACTGGAGAGTCTGGTCACCATGTGGCCTGGATAAGAATGAAAGGGATTCATTCATGGTTCATGTTTTGAATTCCTCTTGTGTGCCAGGCACTGTACTAGGTACTTATAAGATATCATTGAACGAAACAAAGATCTCTGCCCTCCTGGACCTTACATCCTAGCAGGGTAAGACAGGAAATAAGTAGTATGCACAACAATTAAGTAACTCTGTAATATACTGGAGTACAGTGAATGCCATACATCTTCGCTGCTGTGGGGATTAGACTGGGTGGCAAAGGTAGTGGCGGGGATCCTCTTTGGATGCTATGGGTTGGTCCAGGAGAGGGTAATGGTTGGTAACTGTATCGCAGGGGGAGAAGGATCAGGTGGGCCAAGGGGTTGGAGTTGGGGAGGCAGGCAGCTTTATTAAATAGGGTGGCAGGTGTAGGCTGCTTTGAGAAAGGATATTTGAGCAAAGATGTGAAGTAGGTAAAGAGTTAGCTATGTGGGTAAATGTGGGAAGAGCACCCTAGGCAGAGAGAAATGCTAATGCAAAGGTCCTGGGGCAGGAGCATGTTGTGTGTGTTTGAGAAGCAGTAAGGAGGCCTGAGGGGCTGGAGTGGAGCGAGGGAGGGGAGAATAGCAGGAGGACAAAGAGGTGGGAGGAACTGGACCATGGAAGGCCCGGAGTGTCATCATAAGGACCGTGTCTGTCACTCTGGAGAAATAAGGAGTCATCGTAGGGTCTTGAGCCAAGGAGTGGCATATCTTTTTTTAAAAGGATCCCTCAGCTTTTGCATAGAAATTGGGACTGTGTGTGGCAAGAGTAAACGCAGAGTCTTACTAGGAGGCAGGTGAGAGATGAAGATGGTACAGAATGAGAACATTCCTTAGGGCTTGGGAGCTCAGGAAGGAAATAAAGTTGAAATGACCACTAATTTGTGACAGTGAATGGGTCCAACTGAGGTAGCAAATTCAGCTGGGTCTCCGGTCTACACAGTTCTGATCCTTTGCTTTGCCTGCTTCTCTTCTAGAATGACCCCAACTCTCCAACCACTTATCAGTTTACAAAAAATAATAATGATATGTCACAATAGCAACAACACGGATCTGAGAGCACCTAATATTTATGTAGCGTCTGGTATGAGCTAAGCATGGTTTGAAGTGCATTACTTCTATTAAACATTTAAAAGTATGAGTTGGGTTCTATTCTTACCCTACTTACAGGCTAGTGAATTGCCCACAGTCACACAAGTAATAAACGGCAGAGCCAAGTTTGATTCTAGGCTGTACAACTCCAAGACCCAGACCCTTTGCCACTATTCTGTGCTATTGCCCAAGTCATAAAAATGTAAATTCAAGGACTTTTGCCTGCTATTCATTCTTTATTCTATAAATATTTTTTTAAGTTCCTGGCTGTCACCAGCTCCTGTAAAGTGAATCAGGCATAGGAGTGGGCAATTAAGCGTTTGGGGATGATTTGTGAAGAGGCCACTTACATGAATTTAGTGTCTATCTTTAGATTTTTGTATCCTCAGTTTTTAATTGTGCAAATATTTTATGAGTTTTTTTCCAATATGATTTAAGCTATCTTTGTATTTTCTTTCTCTGAAGAGATATACACAGTTTTTAGGACATGGAAGTCCAACTGAATTGTTACTGTTCTTCTTGTTGTTGTTACTATAAAAAGAATTAATTTTGCTTTGAACTTCTACAAACAAGAATGTCTTGGTATCTTCTTGGATTTCTGTAGGGAAAAATTTTATTACAAATTTCAAACCAAAACACCTCAGAGAATCCTAAGCTCCCTACCATTTAGTTACTCATTTCTTGTGAAAATTGCAGTCTTTAATTTTTTAATATAATTATTAAAGACATGGAAAAGTGCTTAGAGTACCTCTAATGGGTTAAATTAATAACACTAACTTAATCTTATAAATTCCAGTTTTTATCTACTCCTAATTTGTTTATTCAATCATAACATGTGTCTATACAGTGCCATAATCTGGATGGTTTCAATAAAATGGATTTTCTGAATTTAGAGTTGACATGCATCAGTTTTGAAGTATTTATAAAGAAATGGTGAGTGAGAGGGTTGGCGGCCATGGTGATGAAGTGTGTGTGCCTATGTGTCTGTGTGTGTATCAGGGTTTTTCAACCTCAGCACTATCGACATTTGGGGCTGAATAATTCTTTGCTGGGGGGGAGGACTGTCCTGTGCATTGTAGGATATTTAGCAACATCCCTGGCCAATACTCACTAGATGCTAGTACCACCCCTCTCAGTTGTGACAACAAAATACTATGTCTTGTGGCTACATTTTTCTGACTCTTGTATCCAGGGATGGAATTTTCATTAGGCAGTCAATAATTATTTATTTATTGGATGAATAAATTAATTAACTAATAATGGCAGATCTTGGTTCTGGTACTGCCTGTGAGTTTGTACCATTTACTTATGCTCTTCGAGATTCACTTTTGTCATTATAATAATACCTACCTCATCATGTTAAGAATCAATGTAATAATTTGTGTGAAGTTTCTTGTACATAGTAGGAGCTCAATATATATAAGTAGATGAAGGCCACCTCTTCTAAACCCAATCTCATCCCCTCTCAACCAACGTCACCATTTTCTTGATCCTGGTCTAACTCAGGGAGTGGGAGACAACCTCAAATTCTCCCTAATCACACTTGAAGGATGAGATTCTGATAATGAATGAAAGACGAATTTGTCATAATGGGGTTTCATTTTCATATTGCTAGGTTTGAAAGCAATTTTATAGAGGAAAAAAAAATCATGTGTCCTAAATGGTTAATGATCTTCAGCAAGCAATCTGTCCAGCATGAGAAAGATTTCTTTTGCAATTTGACAGCTGATCTATGATCAGGTTCTGCCTGGCTGCTCCCCTAAGCTCCTCCCCATAGCTCTCCATGGGGCTCAGTGAACACCCTATGGAAGAAGAAAGCCCAGACCTTTTATTACATGCATTTCTGATTTCCCAGAAGTTTCTCAACAGAGGAGGACTTGCAGATGCCTACCAGATGTTGCTTTATCTTGTGGGAGAGAAATGCCTTCTCCAAGTGTTTTGAGGTTTATGCTTGGTAGAATGATAGAGCTGGCATATTATTTCCTTTCTTGTTATCCTTTATTCATTCAATAAACATTAATTTAGCAACTACTATCTCGGGGACTGTGATTGCAATGACAAACAACATAGTTTCTACCACTAAAACTCCCAATTCAATAAGGGATATAGAACAAATAAGCAGACTATTGTGATAAAGATTGGTTGCTGCTCTGAAAGGAAGGGCACAGGTGATGCAGGAACCCGGAGGATGGGTGCTGACAGCATTCTGTGCTGGAGTCAGGGAGGGCTTCCTGAAAGAGGTGTCGGGAAGGATAACCACTCATTAGACAGGGGAGTAAGAGGTATTTTAGGCAGAAGGAACTGCATCTGAGAAGAGGTAAAGTAGCCTAGCATGCAAAGGAAATAGCAAATTATTCAGGAGAGGAGTTTTATGTGCCAGTCAGAGGGGGTTAGTAAATGAGGACAAAGAGGTAGACAGGATCCAGATCATGAAAATCTTAGATGTCATATTTAGGAGATTAAGCTCATTTTAAGGCTATGGGGACCATAGAAAGTTTTAAGTAAGGATGCATTCCAGTCCTAAAAGACTGGACAAGGAATCAAGTCTACCAGTTAGATCTAGAATTGAGTGCAGTGGCAGCCTGCTGATTAACAGACACACTCCTACCCAGGATCCCCATCTCCTTGGTTACCTTGCAGCCGGGTGTAGCCATGTGATAGAGCCCTAGCCAAAGAGATACAAACCCAAATCATGAAGGAGCTCTAGAAAAGCACTTAAAAGGGACAGAGCATAGATTCTTTGTCTTTTTTCTCTTCTTCCACTATGGATGTTGGACATGAAATCCTAACTTACAGTATCCCTCTCGAGACCATGAGACAACAAGCAGATGCTGAAAGACAAGAGATCCCAGAGACATCATCTGGACATTCTTGAATTGTTGACCCTACACCAGCATCCATTTACTCTAGATTTCCTGGTCGTGAGAAAAATTAACTTTTCAGAGTGTGAGCAATGTTTAACTCAGGAATTCCTGTTTGGTACAAATGCCTTTGATAGCCACCAGCTTAATCTCAGCCCCCAACATGATTCTCTGTTCTTCTCACCTACCACATAAGACATGAATCCTCTCCTTAGTGCCTCACTAGGGGTCCTGTGGCCTGTTGATCATCTTCAGGATGGATAACCATCTTTCTTCTGGCTCTGGTTCTGGAAGGCTCTCTTCCTTCCACCCACACACCTTCCTTTTCTTTCTTCCTTCCTCCCGTTTATATTTTCTTTTGCAATCTTCATATTTTGTTGTAATTTCAATTGTTTCAAAACCTCAAAAATTCTCTCTCCTGATATTGCCTCTCACCATTGTTTGAAAATTAGAACTTCTGTTAATTAAAAGTCAATATTTTAAAAAGTAAAAAGGCAAGGCACAGAGTGAGGATAAATAAATGGATGATAGATAGATGATAGATAGATAGATTGATAGACAGAAATAAAGAACTTGTATTCTAAGTATATAAAGAACTCTTACACAGTGCTAAGAAAAAGATAAATAGCATAATTTTTAAATGGGCAAGATATTTTAAAAGGTGCTTTACAAAAGAGGGTGTACAAATGATTATTAGACCTATGAATGAAACGATACACAATCTCATTAGTAAAGGTTTTCCTCATTTATTCTTTTTTAGAATTTGAATTCATTTATAAGTGAACAAAAACATACATTCTTTCTTTTTTATGGAATTCTTCAACAGCATTTATTTTATGTAAAGCAACTCAGAAGTATTTATTAATTATTATAATCAGTTTTTATTCTTTAAAAAATAAATTCGAAGGATAGCATACACACAGAAAAGTGTATATATCATAAATTGAGTGAATTTGCACATTGTGAATACACCTTGTAATTCCACCCAGATTAAACAATAAAACATCACCAGTACCCAAGAAACCTGCCTGTACCACAGCCTCTGACAACTCACTCCCTATCAAGGCAACTGTGGTCTCACTTATATATCCACAGATTAGATTTGCCCTTTTTTATTTTAGTTAAATGGAATTGTTCAGAATATACTCTATCATCTATCACCTATCTACCTATCCTAACTCTGTGCCGGGCCTTTTTACTTTTTTTTTTTAATGCTGTCTAATTAACAGAAGTTTTAATTTTAACTTGATCAAATTATCCAATTTTTTCCTTTAACATTAGTTTCTTTGTATCTACTTTGACAAAACTCTGCCTATCTTAATGTCACGAATATATCTCTTATGTTATCTTCTAGATTCTTTATTTTCTCTTTCACATTTAGATTTACTATCCATTTATTGATTTTTAAATGATTAAAATTTTATTCAGTAAAATAAATTTACTCAGTTGCAAATTATTCAGTTCAATTCAATTGTAATTTATTCATTTATAACTTATTGAATTGAATTTTATTCAACTATCATTTTTTGCAAGTTTTTATTTAAACAGCTTTGATGTAGTATAATTTACATATGATAAAATGAATGCATTTTCATAAGCTTTGACCTATGTGTATACCAATGAAACTATCACAGAAGTCAAGAAAATAAACATATAGATTATCTCCAAAAGTTTATTAATGCCGTTTGTCATCCCTCCCTCCTTCACCTCTCCACCTTACACCCTCCCCTAGTCAACCACTGATCTTCTTTCTGCCCTACACATTAGTATGCATTTTCCAGAGGTTTATATAAATTAAATCAACTGTATGTACCTAATTTTGTCTGTCTTGGTTTTTTTTGTTTGTTTTTTGCGGTACGCGGGCCTCTCACTGTTGTGGCCTCTCCCGTTGCGGACCACAGGCTCTGGACCCGCAGGCTCAGCGGCCATGGCTCACGGGACCAGCAGCTCCGCGGCATGTGGGATCTTCCCAGACCGGGGCACGAACCCGTGTCCCCTGAATCGGCAGGTGGACTCTCAACCACTGTGCCACCAGGGAAGCCCCATTATTATGTGTATCTTATTATGTGTATCTTAATTTATATTTCCTTTATGACCACTGATACACACTATTTTATACGCTTATTTGCCATCCATATATTTTTGATAGAATGTCTACTAAGACATCTGCTCATTTATTGAGCTATTCTATTATTATTAATGAGTACTGAGTTCTTTGTGTATTACAAGTCTCTTACCAGATATGTAATTTGCTAATATTTACTTCCAGTCAGTCATTTGTCTTTCCATTGTTCTAAAAAGTATCTTTCGAAGAGCAGAACTTCTTAATTTTAATAAAATTCAATTTATCAATATTTTATTTTGTGGATCGTGATTTTAGTTTGTACCTAAGAAATCTTTTCCTCACCCAAGATCACAAATAATCTTTTCTATGTTTTCTTACAGAAATGTTACCATTTTAGGTTTTACATTTAGGTCTATGATTCTCTTAGAGTTAATTTTACATGATGCAAAGCATAAATATAAGCTCAGATATAGATGGTGGATGATAGATTGATCAACCATTGCTCTTGCAATGAAAAAATATAGTTGTATATCGTATATAGTTGAAAAAAACCATAAACTCTATCCACTGAGTTGTTTTTGCACCTTTGTCAAAAATTAATTGACCATGTAAGTGTGGGTATATTTGTGAAAAATCTCCATTGGTCCATTGATCTATTTGTCTATCTTTACACCAGCATCTATCTTGATTTATGTAGCCTTAGAATAAATCTTGGAATCAAATAGTTTCAATCCTTTGTACTTTTTCAACTGCTTTGGCTATTTTTAGTTCTTTGTATCTCTATATGAACGTTAGAATCAGCTACAAAAAAAATTGGGGACAATTTTTATTGGGATTGTGTTGCATCTGCAGATCAATTTGGGGAAAAAGCTAACATCTTTTTGAGTTATTGGGTTTTTCAATCTATGACACATCTCTTCATTTATTTAGACCCTCTTTTGCAAGGTTTTATAGTCTCCCATGTACGTGGATTTATCCCTTTGCTAGGTTTATCCTTAAGTACTTTTGATGTCATTAAAATGGTATTGTTTCCATAATTTCACTTTTTGATTGTTCATTGTTAGTATATAGGAACGCCATTGATTTTGTGTATTGGTGGTGTATCCTGCAACATTGCTAGATTCACGTATTTGTTCTGGTGGTTTTGTAGAATCTGTGTGATTTTTTTAATGTAGATGATCATGTCATCATTGAATCCAGGCGTTTTACTTCTTTCTCTTTGGGATTCCTTTTATTTCCTTTCCTTGCCTTCTTACACTGACTAGAATTTTCAATTCAATGTTGAGTATAAGTGTTGAGAGTGGACAGCCTTATCTTGTTTTTGATCTTAGTGGGAAATCATTTAGTCTTTTAGTATTAAACGTTCCTTGTAGGTTTCCAGTAGGTACTCATTGTTGGGTTAAGGAAATTCCTTTTTATTCCTAGTTCACTGGGAGTTTTTTTTTTAAATCAAGAATGGATATTGAATTTTACAATGCTTTTTCTTCTTTTTTTTTAAATGATCATATAATGTTTCATTTTTAGTCTGTTAATATGGTGAATTACTTTGGTTTTCAGATGTTTAAGGACAGCTGATTAGCAAGTTTGAATTTATCTGCAACTCATGAGTAGTAGTTTCCTATTACTGCTTATCAAGTTACCCAAACTTAGTGACTTAAAACAACAAAATTTATCCTCTCACAGTTCCAGATGTCAAAAGTCCAAAATGAATCTTAAAGGACTAAAATCAAGGTGTCAGTAGGCCTGGTTCCTTCTGGAGGCTCCAAGGAGGACACTGGTCCTTGCCTCTTCAGCTTCCGGAGGCTGCTGGCTTATCTTGGCTCCTGGCTACATCACTCCACTCTCTGCTTCTGTTGTCACATCACTTTCTCCTTTGTCTCTGACCCTCCTGTGTCCCTCTTATAAGGATCACTGAGAGCACAGCAGGCCCACCAGAATAATTCAGGATAAACTCCCCATCTCAAGATCCTTAACTTAATCATATCTGCAAAGTCCCTTTTTGCCAGATAAATTAACATTCACAGGTTCTGAGGATTAGAACATGGAAATATCCGGGGGGCCATTATTCAGTCTACTACATTATGTAACATACCATATTCACAGATTGGAGATTAAGCCATAAACATCTTTGGGGGGGCCATTATTCTGCCTACCACTCTCCTTTGCCTACAATTGTTCCTTCCGAACATACCAACAGACAGATATTGGAAGTTCTGTATCTACTCTTCATACCTCTTAACTCTTCTCTCATATTTTTCAACTCTTCGTCTTAGTGCCCCCTAGTCTTAGGCTAATTACTTGGTTCAGTCTTTTAGCTCATTAACTGAATCTTCAGCTCTTCATATTCTCTCATTGATTTATTAATATATTTTTTCTAATTATCCTATTTGTAAGTTCCGGAACTATGGTTCTATTTCATAGCAGATGGTTTTTTAATCTCCCTAAGGATATTAACTCTATTTATTCTGAAGCACTTTCTCTATATCCTCAATTGTACTTGGGGTTTTTTTTTGCGGGGGGGGGGACAAACTATTCAGTCTGATGCCTCTTTCGAGGTGCGTGTTTATTCCAATATTTGATGATTCTTGGCTGTTCTTGGTCAATAGCTTACGGCTAGAATGAACACTAGAGTGGAAGCTATTATACACTTTATTCGATTGGCTGCCTATCTTCGTTTACCTGTCAATGAATCTAAATTCATTACAAACATTACAGAAGCATTTAATGAGTGATGACAAATGAAGGGAAGGGTGAATATATAAAGTTTTTGTGCCTTAACATCTGAGTGTCATATCTTGTTTCTCTGGACACAGAACATGTTAAGTCTCCCAAGTTAAACCTACACTTCCAACTACTTTGTTGGAGACCTTGACAGGAACTGACTTTTTCAAAAATGAAATGTTCTCTATGTTTGTACGTATATTCTTACAGATTTACCTCAGACTATATGTTTATTTCTCCAGTGCCAACACTTATGCTAAGAGCCCTTCCAAGAAAAATTATTCCCTTTGTTTTTATATTAGTTCTCAAGGCTTTTTCCCAGGGGCAAAAGCCATTGCCACCAGATGTTCAAAATGGAAGAGGGAGAGAAGTTCAGTGTGCGCAGCTGTTTCCAATTTAGTCCTTTAATTAATTTATCTGATGATTTCTTCATGTTCCCTCTAGACCTTTGTATATGTTCACTCTTAGCTTGGCATTTCTTGGGAGTTTCTGTGGGAGAATTAGCTTTAACATCAGTAGTTGCTTCTCTTCAGAGTTGACTTTTTCTGTACTTGTTTCTTCTTTAGACCAATCCAATATGCCTTATTCTTCTTTCCCTTTGATGTTTTGTTTTTGGTGTTCTGATTTATAATCACAACTGGAATTGCTGGGTCATCAAGTATGTTCATCTTCGTCTATAATAGATATTGTCACATTGTTCACCAAAGTGTTCGAAACAATTTTCAACCTCACCACAGCATATGAGTTCCCATTTATCCACATCCTCACAATACTTAGTATTGTCATATTTTTAAAATTTTGCTTAACTGGTAGGTATGAAAGGGTATCTCGTATGTTTAATTTTCATTTCCCTGAATATTGGTGAAATAGAGTATCTTCATATTTTTGGGGGTATTTTGTTATTTCCTCTGTAAATTAACATTTTATTGGTTAATTTATCTTTTTGTTGCTAAGGGATTTCTTATATGTTCTAGTTAGTAATTCTTACTGATCATATTGAATTGCAGGTATCTTCTACTAATTTGTGGTCTGTCTTTATACTTATTTACATAAGTTTGATTTATAAAATTATTGATTTTAATGTAGTATAAGGTAACTTTTCTTTATGCTCTATGTTTTTGTGTTTTATTAAAATAAAACTTTGCTACCATAAGTTTATATAGCTAGCCTTCTCAATTTTTTTTTTTTAAAGATTAAAAAGATTGCTTGTTATATTTAGGTCTTGAGTTCACCTGGAATATATTTTTATATATGAATGAGTTAGGAATCCATTTTCCCCCTATACATAATCAAATAGCCCCACATTTTTCACTCAATAAACTTTCCTTTTTCCACTGGTCTGCAATGCCTATTTTATTTATTTATTTATTTATTTTGCGGTACGCGGGCCTCTCACTGTCGCGGCCTCTCCTGTTGCGGAGCACAAGCTCCGGACGCGCAGGCTCAGCAGCCACGGCTCACAGGCCCAGCCGCTCCGCGGCATGTAGGATCTTCCCGGACCGGGGCACGAACCCGCGTCCCCTGCATCGGCAGGCGGACTCTCAACCACTGCGCCACCAGGGAAGCCCTGCAATGCCTATTTTAATTTGTTAAATTTCTATTTATGCAGTTTTGTTTCCAGGCTCTTTATCCTAGTCTATTGTTTGATTTGTCTATTCCTTTTAAAAGCCATGTTTTAAAAATATTATGTATTTAGAGAATTTATTTTTGATATTTGATAGGGCATGTCCCCTCACCAGATTTTTCCCTCTCAGAAAGAAATTGGCTATTTTGGGCCCATCAATTTTCCAAATAAATTTTAGAATCAATTTGTTAAAGTCCACAAATAACCCTGTTGGGATTTTAACTAGAATTATTTGAACATTTACACATATTTGGGCATAAGAGACGGCATTGTAATCTTAATGCTATCAGGATACACAGGCTATTTTCCCATTTTTGTATGTAATTTACACAAACCGCCACACGGCTTGTGGAATGTTTGTTCCCTGACCAGGGATTGAACAGGGGCCCTCAGCAGTGAAAGCACAGAGTCTTAACCACTGGACCACCAGGGAAGTCCGTATACAATGTTTTATAACAATACTATGTCATAATATTCATCATAAAGGTCTTGCATACTCTCTTTAGATTTTTTTTTCCTCTGTGTATCTAATCGTTTTTCTGCCTTGTAAATAACCATTATCTAATTAACCATTTGTTGCTGGTGTATAGGAAAACAAATATCTTTTGTATGATTATTTTATGTCCAGACAACTTGGAATATGTGCTTATTATAATTTGCTCGTGTCTCTGAGTCCATATTTACCCTTTTTCTAAGAACACCAGTCATATTGGATGTGGGGTCTGCTCTACTTCTGGGTGACCTCACCTTAACTATTTACACCTGCAATGACCCTATTTCCAAATAAGATCACATTTTGAGGTACTAAGGATTAGTACTTTAACATATGAATTTGGGGAGTGGGGAGACACAATTCCACTCATGACACCAAGTTATAAAAATCCTATATATATATATATTTACGTGTGTATATAATACTACACATGATTATATTATATACAATAATGTAAATATCTTGTATATAAATATCTTGTAAATATCTTGTAAATATCTTGTATATAATACTACACATGATTATATTATATACAATAATGTAAATATCTTGTATATCTTGTAAATATCTTGTATATACAATAATGTAAATATCTTGTATATATAATACTACACATGATTATATTATATACAATAATGTAAATATCTTGTATATAGATACAGTATATACATACTATATATTTGTATATTCATATATATGTGAAATTACATCTACTTTGCTTTCTATTTTATCTATTTTATAGTTATTTTTCTCTTTTCCTGACTTTTTTTTTAAACATCTTTATTGGACTATAATTGCTTTACAATATTGTGTTAATTTCTGCTGTATAACAAAGTGAATCAGCTATATGTATACATATATCCCCATATCCCCTCCCACTTGTGTCTCCCTCCCACCCTCCCTATTCCACCCCTCTAGGTGGTCACAAAGCACGGAGCTGATCTCTCTGTGCTATGCGGCTGCTTCCCACTAGCTATTTTACATGTTCTGACTTGTTTTTAATTTATCAAATAGTTTTTTGTTTGTTTTTTCTTAGTTACACACTGTTGCTATTCTCTTTGTATTAATCATTAAAATTTAATTAAGTGTACAATCTCCTACAGAATTATACAAGGAACTTAGAAGAATTTCGCTATCATATGAGTATATTATTTTTATTATTACCCAGTATATTGTTATTTCCAAGTTGCCTTTAATACACTTCCAAGTTAGTTGTTGTTATTATTATCATTGTTTCATATAGATAATACTTCTAAAATTCTCTACCACATTTATCTGTTAAATTGCTCACTACTCCTTCTCATATCTAAGTCCTTCCTCTGGACACAAGTTTCTTCTTCCTGACATATGTCTTTCTGACATTTGTTAGTAAGGAACTTTTAGTAATAAACTGACTCTTTTTTTTCCTGGTAAATAATAAGTTATTAATTTTAAATTGAAGCTATTTTTCTCTCTGTCTTTCCTTCTTTCCTGCTTTAGCAAATTTCCTCTATTTTTGTGTTCTTCAGTATTATAACAATGTGTTCAGATGTGGATTTTTAAAAAATTTATCCTGATTGGTATTCATTGTTTCCTAAATCTGAAAACATGATTCCTTTATCAATTATGGAAAATTTTACCCTTTGTATCTTCAACAGTTGCCACATGCTCCATTCTCTCAATTTCTTCCCTGGAAATCTGATTCAATATGTCTTGTAAATTTCTGTTTACTCTCTATGCCTTACGTGTTCTCTCTCTTTTACTCTCTGGGTTGCATTCTGAAAATCTCCTAATATTTATTCCATTTCAAAAATTTGTCTATTCTCTTTTTAAAACCATTTACTAAACTGCTAATAACAATAAGTATATCTTTTTTTATTTTTTATTGGAGTATGGTTGATTTAAATTGTTGTGTTAGTTTCAGGTGTACAGCAAAATGAATCAGATATACATGTATCCACTCAATTTAGATTTTTTGACGTATACACACTACTATATATAAAATAGATAACTAATAAGGACTTACTGTATAGCACAGGGAACTTTACTCAGGACTCTGTAATGGCCTATATGGGAAAAGTATATCTTATTTATAAGAAGATCTGTTTGGTTCTTTGTCAACCCTACTTTGTATTTTTTATTGTATATTGTTCATTTTGTCTATTTTCAATTCAGCTTTTAATTTTCTATGTGTATATATACATTCTGAATCAAATAATTCTATTTGCTGAGGTTACTGTGGCTCTAATTCTGGTGTTTATTCTTTCTGCTGCATCTTTCTCTCTGATTTGATTTTCTCATGCTTTCCTTCTTGAACTTGGCTATCTTCTTCAGTACATCTCCAGCTTTCAAAACCCTGTGAAGCTTAAACTGAAGGCATTTCTTTCCTGAGAGATTTTCATTTGTTATTGAGAGGGACCCTGATGTGCTTGGGGTGTCTCAGAACCTCAATTCCTCCTAATGGGCAGCCCAGGAGTATAAATATACAGGGGAGATGTTTTCCCTCCCAAAGCCCGTGCTGCAACAGGTGCTTCCCCTTGCAGTCTCCTTTGTTACAGGAGATATTTTTTTCCTAACACGCTATTTACCCACAGTGTAGCCTCTTGAGGGTTCCAGGTTTGTGCAGAGTTTCAGTTGCAAGAAGAAAACAAAGACCTTGTTTTCTTCTGTGACAGCCACTAAAACTCAAATCTCTTGGTTAGTAAGCATAGCAAATGCTCCCAGGATCGACTCTAGATGTGTGGCAGCTTACAACTTGAATGTTCACATCTCCCTCTGTTTCAGATCCCTGGAGATTTATCCTTCTTTCTCAGAAGCTCAGATATGCATTTAAAAGAACACTTATAATATTTTATCCATCATTTCCAAGTATTTTTTTTTATTCAGGAGTTTTTCTAAAAGTTTCTCAGATAGTCAGAAGTAGAGATATTCTGACTTCTTTCTATATTTTAAATATACATCAAAAGTGGCCCACTGATGGCATCCTTTTACATTTTCCAGTGCTGTTCAGTATTTACTGTCTTTTATAATACCTTTTCTATCATCCAAAGGGATTTTTATGCAAAAGGTATAAAAAGCAGGTGAATTCAGTCTACTATCTTGACCCAGTTTTTGAACTGGGTCTTGAAGATTGAGTGGGTCTTTGCCAGGTAGAAATGGAGACCAAGGCAAGGCAGTTATGGAAACACATAATTTCTTTAGGTAACAATGAAAAATTAAATACAGCTTGAAAGCACTATCCATTAGGACAGAGAGACAAGATACATCTAAAAGTTAGTAGGTTTAGATGTTATTAAAAAGGGTCTTACCTGATACAATAGGAGTCTGGGTTCTGCCATATAATTCGGCAAAACTAGTTGTCAGTTATTTATTAGTTACTAGTTGGTAGGCAGTGTACTGGAGATTTTACAGATGCTATCCTTATCATCCTCATTTTATAAATAAAATGGGCAAAATGGGATTTAGTTTCCTAGGGTTACACAGATCCCAAGGGGGTGGAGCCTGACTACAGAGCTCATGAATTCAATTAATTTCTTCAGTGTTCCCCAATAAACAAACATAAGTTGGTAAACCATTATAAGATAAAAGTGAAGTACTAAGACTGGTTACTTAGGAAGATTATTCTGGTGCTCACCTAGAGTGAAGAATGAAGGAATGACACACCTTAGCACTCTTAGCTGCTTCTCAGCTTAGAGAAGAAACCTGAAAACCAGAGGGAAGGACAAAGGAAGGGCTTGCAGGTCATTGTAAAGGCCTGTACCTCTTCTTGAGATAGGAAGCCACCTGAGCGTTCTAGCAGAGGAGTGAAATCCTTAGGAATTTTTAACGAAACACTCTCATGACTATATGAAGAAAGGATTAAGAAAGGGTTAAAGCAGAGGAGTATGCATTCCTGCACACTCTGTTACCTTTATTTATAAGGATAGGATACTTGGACCTCCCTGGTTGATAGCAGAGGTGAGAAATACAAGACAGTTTCAAAGACACCAGTTCTTGGAAGACAAGCTATGCAGAATAGTCCATGGGTGACCATATTCTCTTTCTGAAGAGAAAAGGAGGTGAGGACAGATCTTGGTGAGGTGGAAAAATGGGAGGAATAATACGAGCAGGGAGCACCAATGATAGGAATGTAAGTCACATTCCCTTTGGTTAACATTTATACCCCTACTTAAGAAAATCTCCAGAGAACTGGGAAAGAGACAGGGGCTTTGCCACATGGAAACATTCTATGCAAATGAGAAATGATTGACAACACCATATTCATATTACACATATGCTCTCTCATTTGATACTTCAAACAACGCTGAGAGACAAATGTTGTTACTCTCAATTTATAGGTAGGAAACTGAAGCTCAGAGATGTTGTGTAACTTTCCTGAAGCCAACCACTACTGACTGGCAGAGATGGAATTCAAACAGAGTTTTATGGCCCTAAAAGGTGTCCTTTTGAGGACACCATGCTGGGAAGAAAAATTTGTCTTAATCAAGGTGAGAATTATTCTGCAGTGCATTGGAACTCAGAGGGGAGCCCAAGGAAATAGCAGTAGCAGCTCAGACAAACACATCCTGGAGGTGGCTTTTAATTTCTCTAATGTTTTCAAGTATGTCACTCCTGGGATAACTCTCACTGGTGCTGGCGACAGTTCCTCCTTCCAGAATTCAAGTTTAGTTCTAATTCTTGAAGCCTCTTTTTCCTCCCGTGGGTCAGAAACCAGAGCTCCTGAGGGCGCCCCAACCTGTTCTCATCAAGGCAGCTCTGCATGCCCCAGAGGCCTATGTTATTCTAAACCCTCACCTGCCCTTGCTGCTTCCTAATGATGGAACCTGCTGATATCACACCAGGGGAGATGCATTTAGGGGGCGTCCCAGGGCTCTATTACTCAGCTCTGCTTTTGTAGCCAGCAGTGTGGGGGCAGGGACATGGAAATATCTTCCTTTCCATCATCGTGGGCAATGTGTGTGTGTGTGTGTGTGTGTGTGTGTGTGTGTGTGTGTGTGTGAGAGAGAGAGAGAGAGAGAGAGAGAGAGAGAGAAAGAGAGAGAGAGAGAGGGAGAACTGGTTCCTCCACTTCTCCAGATAAAAATACCCAACTACCTTCTCTTCTGTTTCTCTTTGTTCTAAAACGTAGAGTTCACCGTCTTGTGCATAGAGGAATCAGATTGATGTAAAAATTTCATGTGTCCAGAGAATCAGACAAGAGGATATTCAAGGAAGAAAGGAGTGGGAAAGAGTCTAAAAGAAAGACAAACACACCGAATTCCATCAGTGGATGCTATAAATAAAGCCAGACAGATGTCAGGTCATATATAAGGTTGATCACTTCCTGCCAACTTGATAGGTTCAGTTTACATTACTAAGTTCTTGTTTTATGTTGGGTTTGGGATATTAAGGTTTTTTCCTACCTTTTGAGGTAGTCATTGTTAGCTACCTTTTACGAATGAGGAAAGTGACATTTCCAAAGATTAAATGATGTGTCCAAGTTCATTCAGCTCTCAGTATCAGAGGCAGGATTCTAACCCAAGCCTTTCTAAGAATCTAGGACTCTTTCCACCACGTTACCCTACTTCGTTTTCCAAGAGTGGCCAGGAATTGGAATCCAATAGAGAAAACGGATCCTGTGGAAGGAAAAGGGCACAGAAGAATGAGTTTTGTTCACTTATCTCTGCATCCACGTTGACTATAGATCTGGCACAAGGTACTCATTCGCCGTCTCTACTTCGTGCTTTTGCTCACGCGCCCTGACGTCATACTGTGTAATTGCTCCCAGAGATCCTACTCTGCTCTCCTTCTGGTCCCCTCTCCAGTTTGCAAGGCCCTTAGAATTCAATTCTGTTCATCAGGAAAACAGGAAGTGGCCCAATGTGCTGGTCTCTGAAACACCAGGGAAAATAAATATGGCCACAGCTTAGGAGGAAAAAGGGAAAGAGGTGAGATCAGGATCAGATCTAGAGGTCGGGGGCTACGTCACATTGGCTGCCAGGCACATAATGGGATGTACTCACTTATTCAACCAATATCTGTGACTATATACTAAGCCCCAGGCATTATTCTTTTTGCTAGGGATATAACTAGTGAAATAATAAAGTATCTCTTCCACACAGAGTTTATACTCTAGTGGGGGGAGTTATACAATAAACAAATAAACAACAATAGTATGTCAGCTGGCAACAAGCGCAAAGGTGGAAAATAAAGCAAGTAACAGGATGACAGAGAGTGAGGGGAGTTGTCATTTTAGGGTGTTTGCAGGAGACCTCTATGGAGAAGCGTCATATGAGCAGAGAACCCAATGAGGTGAGAGTGAGTCGTGTGGTTATCTGGTGGGGGAAGAGTGTGCTGGTGGAGGAAACAGCCAGGGCCCGGGCCGTGATGTGGATGCACGCTTAGTGTATTCAAGGAACAGCAAAGAGCCCCGTGAGGGGAGGGCTCAGGGGGAAAGCAGGGGGCCAGAAACATTTAGGACCTGAGGCCAATTGTAAGCTTTGGGGTTTTCGTGAGTGATAGGGGAAGCCATTTTGAGGGTTTTTAGGCTGAGAAGTGAGATATTCTGACATGTTTTAAAAGCATCTCTCTGGTAGCTGTATAGAGAATAGATGATGCGTACAAAGCCTGAAGTGGGAGGACCAATTCGGAGGCGTCAGCGTATTCCAGGAGAGAGGCGATGGTGACTGTGACCTAGGTCTTATGAGTAGGAGTACTGGAAAATGTTTGGATTGCGGATGTATTGTGAAGTCAGAGCTAACTGAATTTCCAGACATATTGGATATGAGGTATGGGATGAAGTGTAAGGAATGACTCCGACCATTTGGCCTGAGTAGCCGGAATAATGGAGTTCCCGGTTACTGGGGTGTTGAAGACTGGGGGCAAAGGTCAGGAATTCAATTTTGGACACGTGACCCTTGAAATGATTATTAACTAAATGAGTGGAAAGGCTGACTAGGCTTGGATATATGAGTCTGGAGAGGAGAGAGGAGGTCCAGAGTAGATTTACAGCTGGAAATGTATACCCCTGGGAAACACTAGCTAAAGCCTGAAATGAAATGAACTGAGATCATCCAAGAAATGATTGTTGCTAGAGAGGAGGTCAAGGTCTGGGTCCTGCAGCATAAAGCTGGCGTTTAATCACCAGGAAGTTAGGAGAAATCAGCAAAGGATATTAAGAGTAACTGGTGAGTTATCAGAGATATACAGGAAACAAATTTTAAAATGTATTTGCACTGAACTGACCTATTCCGACATCCTGAGGACTGGAACCTGACATGATGGAAGGACAGCATTCTTGGTTTGGGGATTAGTGTCTCCAGGGTTGAGGTACCACCTGTTTCCACGTGGCTTTCAGAAAACAAGTGGCATGGCAGCAGAAGAACAAGAGCAAAGCCCAGGAGGGATTTCAACTGACAGTGGATTGTGAACCCATGTGAGACATCTTTTCAAGAACACCTACAATAATTAGGGACTAGCTTGAAGGGACCCATGTAGGGTAATCAAGCTTCTGAGGACTTAGTTTGAGAATAAAACAGAAGTGTGATGAAACTCTGAAATTGTAAATTAAGAGAGATTTGATTACCAAAAATGTTTAAATTTTCTGCATATTTTTAAAAAATGAAAGAATGTCAAAAGAAAACAATCTGCAAAAAATTGCAAACTTATTAAAGAAAAGGATTATTTTTTTAACCATACCAAAAGCTCTACACAGGAAAAACACCAATGACCCAGTTTGAAAAATGAGCAAAGATAGCAACATACAGTTGTAGAAAAAGAACTATAAATGACCAATCAATGAGAAGAGGGATGCTAAATCTCTTTTGTAATTTAAAAATGCAAATTTAAACAGTGAGATATCATTTGCCACCTTTCAAGTGTACAAATATTAGAAGGATTGATAATATTCACTTTTGTCAAGGGTACAGAGAAACAAACTTTCACACAATGGTGGTGGAAGTATATATTGTTGCAATTTAATGGAGCAATTTGTTAATATCAATTAAAATTTTTAAATAACTTTTTAGTTTTAGAATTGTTTTGGATTTACAGAAAAATTAAGAAAATGGTACAGAGTTCTCATATGCCCTGCACCCACTTTCCCTTATTATTGACATCTTACGTTACTAAGGTATATTTATCACAGTTCATGAACAAATATTGATCCATTATCATTAACTAAAGTCATTACTTCACTGAGATTTCCTTAGTTTTTACCTAATACGCCTCTTCTGGTCCAGGATACATCCAGGACATCACATTATATTTATATTTACATAATATTTATATAATGTCTTCCTAGGCTCCTCTTGGCTATGAAGTTTCTCTGAATTTCCTTGTTTTTGATGACCTTGGCAGTATTTTGTAGACTGCCTCTCAATTGATTTTCTGATGTTTTTCTCATGTTTTGACTGGGATGATGAGTTCCTGGGAGGAAAACCAGAGGTAGAACGCCATTCTCATCACATCATATCAAGGGTACATACTAGCATCATGAATTCTCACTTCAAGATGTTAACCTTGATCATCTGGTAAAGACAGCGTTTGTCAGGTTTCTCCCCTGTATTCTTTTTTCCCTCTTTGCATACTGTGCTCTTTGGAAGGAAATCACCACGTATGGTCCACACTTAAGGAGTGGAGAGAGATGCTCCAACTCCTTGAGGGTGGATTATCTGTGTAAGTTATTTGGAGTTCTTCTGTGTGGGTGATGTATCTCTTCTCCCTCACTTACCTATTCATTAATTTATTACATCAGTGTGCATTCATACATTTTTATTTTATACTTTGAGTAGAATATTATCTTATTTTGTTGTTCAAATTGTTTCAGGTTTTCCTTTGGGAGCGCTTTCAATATGCTCCCATGTCCCTTTTACATCCTCCATCACTGTACTTTTATGGGAAAAAAAAAGCACTTTCTTATTTTTCTGGAACTACAAGATGCCCCAGAGTCATCTTGTAAATTCACTGCCCCAGTCTTAGAATCAGCCACTTCTCCAAGAGCACTGGTTTCTTTTATTAGAAAATGTTATTAAAAACCAAGATCTGGGTGCAAGGTAGTCTCATTGCTACTGAGGTGACTTTGTTTCCAGGTCCACTCAGCCAGCAGAATGAGAAAAGATGTGTGTGTCTACTAATTGCCTTATATATAGTATCTATAAATATTTCTATATGTAGACAACTGTATCTTTTTTAAGAAAAATATTAATTGACACTGGTGTGTCCAATTCTAGTCAATCTGACAATGTGTTCCTTGGTATTTACCCAAAAGGGTTGAAAACTCATATCTGAACAAAAACCTGAACACAGATATTTACAGCAGCTTTATTCATAATTGCTAAAAGTTGGAAGCAACCAAAATGTCCTTCAGTAAGCAAATGGATAAACAAAATATGGTACATTCATACAATGAGATGTTATTCAGCCCTAAAGAGAAATGAGATATCATGCCATGAAAAGATGTGAACCTTAAATGCATATTACTAAGTGAAAGTAACCAATCTGAAAAGTCTACGTACTGTATGATTCCAAGTATATGACATTATGTAAAAGTCAAAAGTATGGAAACCATAGAAGACCAATGGTTGCCAGGAGTTGGGGGAGAAAGGGATGAATAGAGGATCACACAGGATTTTTAGAGTACTGAAAGCATTCTATGTGATACATTGTTGGTGGATACATGTTACACATTTGTCAAAACACATGGAATGTACACCAAGAGTGAACCTTAATGTAAACTATGGACTTTGGGTGATAGTAATGGGTTAATGTAAGTTGATTGTCATAAATCTGTCACCCTGGTAGGGATGTTGATTATGGGGGAAGCAGTGCAGGTAAGGAACAGGGTTCTATGGGGACTCTCTAATGTCTACTAAATTGCTATGTACCTAAAACTGTTCTAAAAATATGAAGTGTATTAGAAATATGTAAATATTAAATATAATAAATATTATATACATATTATATATTATTTTATGTATTATATAATACATAGAGACAGAGACACACACACACACATATATAGCAATGCAGTACCTCCCATTTTGTTTGTAGGAAAAGCGGTGAATCTGAGGGATTATAAAAATATACTTGTCAGATATGAACTAAAACCTTTGCATAATTGAAAAATAATTATTATGATTTAATCAGCCCAGCCAATGACACCATTCTTCTATTTGAATCCTGTACTATTTGGTTTTATAATTTTCAGCTATGATGACCATTAAAATCAAACATCAAAATAAACTGGATTTGGGGCTTCCCTGGTGGCGCTGTGGTTGAGAATCTGCCTGCTAATGCAGGGGACACGGGTTCGAGCCCTGGTCTGGGAAGATCCCACATGCCGCGGAGCAACTAGGCCCGTGAGCCACAACTACTGAGCCTGCGCGTCTGGAGCCTGTGCTCCGCAACGAGAGGCCGCGATAGTGAGAGGCCCGCGCACCGCGATGAAGAGTGGCCCCCGCTTGCCACAACTAGAGAAAGCCCTCACACAGAAACGAAGACCCAACACAGCAAAAATAAATGAATAAATAAAATAAAATAAACTGGATTTTGAGCCAAATCTTCAAAGTGTTGTATCACATTATAACAAACTATAATTTCCAAAAGTAATAAAGCATATTTCATCACATTGTCTTCACTAAAATATTTTTAATATTGAGATGTTTTAGTGAAAGAAACATGATTTTTGTGGTGTTACTGAAAGCATGCACCTCAGATTAGGACTTGGACCTCTGTGCCCGGACTTGAACCCACGCAGCTGGGACTCGAACCCGGCCGAAACCCACAGTCTTCCAACTGAGATCACACACCTGGTTTCAGGATTTAATGAAGTTCAGGTTCTTGAGGTCTCATCTCAGAAAGAATTCAGTGAGACACAAAGTGATATGTAAGAAGTGGATTTATTTAGAGAGAAGGACACTCCCCAGACAGAGTGTGGGCCATCTCAGAAGGGGAGAAAGGCCCCAGGGTATGGGGTTGTCAGTTTTTATAGGGCTGGGTAATTTCATAGGCTAATGAGTGGGAGGAGTATTCCAGCTATTTTAGGAAGGGGTGGGGATTTCCAGGAATTGGGCCACCACCCACTTTTTGATCCTTATGGTCGGTCTTGGAACTGTCATGGCGCCTGTGGGTGTGTCCTTTAGCTTGCTGATGTGAGCATATGCTGAGGCTCAAGGTCTAGTGGAGAAAGTCGACTTGTCCGCCATCTTGGACCCGTTTAGTTCTAATCAGTTTATGTAATGTCCTCGGGCTATGCCATTCTTTCAAAGGTTGTGCCCTGCTTCCTTCCCTCCTGCTTCATTATCATGTAAAATAATGATTGCAAATAAATTTATTTTTAACTTAGCTCTCTTTTCTATTATTTTGTGTAAAATAGATACAGTTTAATAAAATAAGACATATGTGTGATTTAAAAATAAATGATATATGTTTGGGGGATGTGCTCAAATTGTATACCCATTTTGGAGGCGTATGATCAAAAAGTTTAGAAGCTATTGGTTCAGGGGGTCAGACACAGGAATAAATAGATTTTCTTTTTTTGCTTTGGGGACTATCAGCAGCATTATCATGTAGTTTTTTACTTAATTTTTTTTTTTTTTTGCGGTACGCGGGCCTCTCACTGTTGTGGCCTCTCCCGTTGCGGAGCACAGGCTCCGGACGCGCAGGCTCAGCGGCCACGGCTCACGGGCCCAGCCGCTCCGCGGCATGTGGGATCTTCCCGGACCGGGGCACGAACCCGTGTCCCCTGCATCGGCAGGCGGACTCTCAACCGCTGCGCCACCAGGGAAGCCCCATATTTTTAAGTACGAAAGTTTCATGGGCCTCCAGAAAAACACGTATGCTTGACAGTTAGAAAGTGGCCACATTTTGCAGTTGAGGTCCTTTTCCTGTAAATGGTTTCCTTTATGTTGCAACACAGTATTTAATGAAAAATTAAGATGCATCTAGGGGACAAAAACTCTTTTAGCCATGCCTTCTTGGCTGGTCCATTACCCAGACTTCTATGGCACAGACTTTAAATTTATTCCTGTTTCCTACCTTCTGTTTCTTTCATTTTCCCAGAACTAAGATAGAAAAATCTTTGGCATCCTCTCATGAATCTGTGTGAGAGGCTGCTGATGATAAGGTAGTAGCCAGCCAACATCTTATTCCTGGAGAGGAGAGAACAATAAACTAGAAAATGCTATGGCCATGTGGAATAAGGATGAGTCATCTTTTCCTTACACGTTGAGAAGGCCTTAAGGTACTTAAATCATGATTATTAGCTCAGCAAGAGACCTTAGAAATCATTTAATCCAACCCTCATTTTAAAGATGAGGAAATTGAGTGTCAGAGCGCTTTAGTGGCTTAGCCATAGAATCATCAGTTCGAGGTAGTTCATAGAGATATTACAGTCTGACATTTTCATTTGTGATTGGAGACACTGAGATTCAGCCAGTTAAGAGACTTTTCCAAGATTCCACGGTGAGATGGGCGATCCAAGAAGACATTCAGGCGTTTGACCCCTCAGAATCCTATGCTGAGTTGGCGGCACCCTAAATCAGTTAAGATCATTCAGTCTAAAGAGACAAAGGCTGAGAAGAGTTAAATGGCGAAATCCATTAGATCGTGTTTCAGACTGAATCTGGGCTTCCTCACTGTGTCATAAAGAGTTTAGTTGGTCTTTGTTCTCATTTCTGGGGATAACTTCTAAATCCTTGGAATTTCTTGAGTACTAAGAGCTTCTTTGTTATTCCTGGTGAGTACCTCTGACCACACCTGATCACCTGATAATGTATGCTAACTAGGTGACTCCTGGTGGACTGCTAAATAGTTTATGCTAATGAGATGCCTAAGAATGGTGGCTGGTCATGCCCGAAAGATCAACCGTGTGATTAGAGGGTTGGGGTCTTGTGTCACGGGGCATCAGCCTCACCTCTAGAAGGACAGAGCAGCTGGAAATTGAGTTCAGTGGCCAATGAGCCAAGCAATCATACTAACGTAATTAAATCCCAGTAATAAGCTCCAGTGAGCTCCACAGTGCACCAAAGGGTACACGTCCTGGCCCAGTAGAAGTTTCTTGTCTGGGGTCCTCCCACACCTCACCTTATGCTTCTCCCTTTGTATCTTTTTGCTATGACAACAATGTAATTATAAGTCTAGCCTTTTCCCGAGTTCTACAAATCACTCTAGTGAGTTATCAAACCTGAAAGAGGTAGTGAGAACCCCTGAGTTGCAACAGCTGGTCAGAAACAAGGGGGCCTGGGAACCCCCAGTCCTGTGACTGATGTCTGAATTAAAAGCAGGTTCGTGGAGGTCTGGGAACTTAACCTGTGAGGTTTGGCTTAACTCCAGGTAGTTGGTTTCAGAAGTCATTGCACTCATGTTCCTAAGCTGCTGAAGTTTAGGGGGTGAGGACAGAGATGAGTCTGAACAAGCTAAGGTTAAGACAATCAGAAGTAAGCCCTGCTTTGCTTTCTTCACAGAAACACCTATTTTCTCCAAACGGTGGCACCCACTATGTTTCCTAAGGCTCCAGGCCCATGATTGATTCTATGAAACATCCTAGAAATATTCTCATCATTGGACACAACAGAGCAGTGCTTTTTTTCCGTTGGGCCCAGATTGGTTCTTTGGAGAGCAAGATAAAAATCTTTCAGTCATTTCTCTCATGGAGGTAAAAAAAAGGCAGGCAAGAATAAAAACCACTTCACTTCTTGTCTTGGGCAATTGCTGGTTTGTGTTTTGCCAAGTAAATTCAGGGATTGCTTGGATGTTGGAATGAGTTGGCAGCCAAGATGGCTGCCTCCCCTTCCCTCTTGAGGAAATTGGGCTTGTCCTGCCGTATTTTCCCTCTTTGGATGGCAGGCAATTTTTAGAAGTCTTTTCTTGAGTCTGCTTGGTGCCCAAGCATGAATTCTGAAAGACAGAGAGAATGAAATAGCTAAAGAAAAGTTGAGCTTTGATGTTGAAGGAAGGGAAAGTACAGGTATATAGCAAGAGCCGTACAGAAAGACGGAGGGTACTATTTCTTTTTGTTGTTGTTTGTTTGCTTTTGGAGAGTACATACTGTGGCCACAAGGTCTAGAAAATGCAGTAAGAAGAGAGGGTGAAGCAGCTTCAGACTTCTAGAAAGAAGAGAGTCTCTGATTTAGCTCTACTTAGCTGGACTCACTAAGCATCCCATGGCAGGTCAATCCTTTCAAGAGCATCAAGACCCTGAGATTTCCAGGCCCTCCAACCAGGGGGGGCGTGGGGATAATTTTCCTGCCCTTGTCTTACGGCAGGTGTGCCTGAAGAGAACCACGTACCTGTGGCGGACCAAAAAGATTTGTCCTTACGGAAAAGAATGGACTAATGGGAGGATTTTCTTCTCTGTCACAGTTCTTGTAAGGTGTAACCCTCTATTCCACTCCACGAAAGATAACGTATTTGATAATTAGAAATGGAGGATTTAATGAATTTCTAAAAGTATTTATGGAGTGGGTGTAATGTAGACCTGACACTGAGCTGAGAATGGGGAATAGAGGGAAGAATAAGGCACTTCTCAGCAGGTCATAGGTGAGCAGATGAATAATTACGAATAATCTCGTGTGATGAGAGCTATCCTAGAGAGCTGCGCCAGTTGCTTGGGAGCAGAGGTGAGTGCCCGGTTTTAGAATGGAGACAATGGAGAAGGGAGAGAAGGGAACATCTGACTTGGAGATAATCTGACATCGTGGATCTCGTCAGGTCTTAGTTGTGGCAGGTGGGCTCCTTAGTTGTGGCAGGCATGTGGGATCTAGTTCCCGGACCAGGGATCAAACCCAGACCCCCTGCATTGAGAGCACGGAGTCTTAACCACTGCGCCACCAGGGAAGTCCCTAGGGCAGGGGTTTTAAAGTCCATCTGATGGGTGCAAATCCCCTTATCCAGCTCTGTGACCTTGGGAAAGTCACTTAACCTTTCTGAGCCCATATTTATTCACTATGATATAAAGATTATACCTACCTCATGGGATTTTTGTGAGGATTAGATGGGATCTTTCACGCTTTTCATCCAGAGCAGTGTCTGGCCCATGGTAAATCCTCAGCAAATGGTAACTCAGTGCTTGTAATTAAGGTCAAGTTGGATTTCTCCATTTCAGTGAAGCAGTTGTAGGGAAGCCAATGACTCATCTCTCTCTGGGACAACTAGGCAGCCACTGAAGACAAGCACAATTAGTGTGGGAGAAAGAAGCTGGAAAAGGAGTGTGGTTTGGAATAGGTTGCAGCTGACAGGCCTGTGGGACACTGGGGAGGAAGGATAATCAGGAACGGAGGCAGAAGACAGAGGCAGGAGTTGCTGACTGCTCCAGGGTAATTCAACCCACCAGGAGAGCTCAGAAGTTCGTCCGCCTCCGTCTTTGCAATTCCTATTAGTCAAGCAGAGGACCTCATCTCTCCAGTGACTCAGACTGTTTTTTTTTTGTTTTGTTTTGTTTTGCTGTACGTGGGCCTCTCACTGCTGTGGCCTCTCCCGTTGTGGAGCACAGGCTCCGGACACGCAGGATCGGCGGCCATAGCTAACGGGCCCAGCCGCTCCGCGGCAATGTGGGATCTTCCCGGACCGGGGCACGAACCCGCGTCCCCTGCATCGGCAGGCGGACTCTCAACCACTGCGCCACCAGGGAAGCCCTCAGACTTTTTTTTGCCTCATTTCCCTGAACTCTTTGAGAACAGCTACAGGCAGGCATGAGCCCTTATATGATTCATTAATTCAATCATTAATTTATTTTATTCTGTAAGTATATTGAGGTACCTACTATATGTCAAAAGCGGACGTAGAACCTAGAGAAACCACACTGAATGAAATAATTGAGTTCCTTTCTCAATAAGATTAAATATACTTATGTGCATTTAAGGGTCAGGCATCTCCTTGCCCCTCACCACTCACTGACAGTTTCATTTCGGTAGAAGAGGACGTTTCTCCCTTTCACATGAACTCTGGATGATTTTGTGGCAAAAACAAAAGAAAAAAGTTAAAGGAAAACAACCTTGGAAGGACTCTTAGAAATTATGTAGTCCAGTCTTCTCAGTTCAACGATTCTTTATCGAATATGCATTATGCACTAGGCACACCTATGAGTAAAAGAAGCCTAAGAAAGCTGTTACGAACTAAATGCTTGTGTCCCCCCCTCAAATCTCTATGTTGAAGCCCTAACCCTCAGTGTAACTGTATTTGGAGAAGGAGCTTCTAAGGAGTCATTAAAATTTTAGAAGGACATACGTGTGAGTCCCTGATCTGATAGGATTCATGTCCTTATAGGAAGATACACCTGAGAAATCACTCACTCCACCCCACCTCCTGCTCTTGCACATGCACTGAGAAAAAGCCACCTGAGCACAAATAAAGAAGGCAGCTGGGCTTCCCTGTGTGGCGCAGTGGTTGGGAGTCCACCTGCCGATGCAGGGGACGCGGGTTCGTGCCCCGGTCCGGGAGGATCCCACATGCCACGGAGCGGCTGGGCCCGTGAGCCATGGCCGCTGAGCCTGCGCGTCCGGAGCCTGTGATCCGCAACAGGAGAGGCCACCACAGTGAGAGGCCCATGTACCGCAAAAAACAACAAAAAAAAAGAAGGCAGCTATCTGCAAGCCTGGAAGAGGGAAGAGAGCTCTCACCAGAAACAACATGCCAGCACCTTGATCTTGGACTTCCAGCCTCCGGAACTGTGAGAAAATAAAGTTCTGTGGTTTAAGCCATCCAGTCGATGGTGTTTTGTTATGGCAGCTCTAGCTGACTAAGACAGGCTGGTCAATGTTACGCTTAAAGCCCTCCCCCCGCCCCCAGCGAATATATGGAAGGGCCAGTGTATTAGTTTGCTACTACTATAGAACACATCCACGTGAAACTCAGCAACTTGAACACCAATCATTTATGATTTATAATGTATCTGCCGATTTTCCAGGAGTTGGCCAATCAAGGTTGGTCTATGCTTTGGACAAGTTTCTTCCACGTGTCTCTCATCCTCCTCCTGGGATCAGCAGCCAGCACGGGAAGGTCCCTCTCATGGTTATAGCACAGGGAAAAGACAACAAGTGGAAACGTGCACATGGTCTTGGAACTGGCACGTGGTCACTTCTGTCTCATTCTGTTGGCCAAAGCAAGTCTTGGAAATGGAAAAGGTTTGCTTCTACTTCATTCTGTCAGCTTAAGGAGATCAAATACCTAAGCCCAGAATCATAATAGGAGAATGTTGCAAAGTTTCATGACAAAGGATGTGGCTACAAGGAGGGGCACAAAACAACAATTATTAAGGCAACCTAACACGTCTAGGATTCAAATCCAGGCCTCTTTAGGACCTATTTAAGGTTATTTTTGTGATCGCTAATTATTTTTATTTTTAATAAGAAACACACACACAGCCATCTTTGCTCTTTGCCCTCTGCAGGACTGAGCCTCACAAAGCCAGAAGTTAGGTGAAGCAGTGATCACAGCCAACCCTTCCAGTGTTCCTTTGCCCTTAAATCCCACTCATAACCTTATGTTTTCCATTCTCTATACCCCAGACTATACCTTCTATACCATGACCATAGATAGTCTCCCTGTACTTTCAAACCTTGGGTCCTGAGCTTTTCTTTCCTTCTTCCTTCTTCTTTAAAACCAGCTCTCAGGGGGCTTAGCTGTAAGGGAAAAAAAAGCTGATCACTAAGTTCTGATAACTTGTGTTTGCTAAAGCAAATAGATGCTGAGTATTTAACCTATATATGGCTCTGTGCCTCGTGCTAAGGTGTTGGTCTTAGAGATGAATCATAACACCAATTCTCAAGGAGCCTGCACTCCAGTGGGAGAAATAATACATGCATATAAATCACTGTTTTCACCCCCGTGCAAAAAATTTTGACTCTAGTGACAAGCAGCGTCCTCATGGAGCAGGCATTCAGACCACTCTCTTTGGATTGCCAATGAGATTTTGCTATCCTACAACTTAGAGTAGAGGAAAAAGGAGCCCACGTCTTTGGGCGATAAGAAATCTGAAGGCATTTAAGATGGAAAGTCTCAGGGCTTCCCTGATGGTGCAGTGGTTGGGAGTCCGCCTGCCAATGCAGGGGACACTGGTTTGATCCCTGGTGCAGGAAGATCACACATGCTGTGGAGCAACTAAGCCACAACTTCAACTACAGAGCCTGTGCTCTAGAGCCCATGAGCCACAACTACCAAGCCCGCGTGCTGCAACTACTGAAGCTCACGCACCTAGAGCCCGTGATCCACAACCAGAGAAGCCACTGCAGTGAGAAGCCCGCGCACCACAATAAAGAGTAGCCCCCGCTCGCTGCAACTAGAGAAAGCCCGCGTGCAGCAATGAAGATACAACACAGCCAAAAATAAATAAATCACATAAATTAATTTAAAAAAATCTTTAAAAGAAAAGAAAAAAAGACGGAAAGTCTCAAATGGATAAACAATGGTAATAATAATAATGCACATCTCCAGATTTCACCAGTCCTCTGCTGAGAAGTCATTCCCCTTTTCCTCCCTGTCTATCTAAACTACACCAATCCACCAATCAATATAGTCCTTCCATGACAATGTTCATAATAACTGCACTCTGCACACACCATTCCTGATTTCTGCCTTCCCATAGGAGGAACGGGAGACTGACTAAACAGAAGCTAAGAGCCAAGTTTGTACTCGCTTGTGTTTTTTTCCTAATAGTTTTATGTGGAAATATTTTATCTTCATGACAGGAGAACACATTCCTTAAGGAAAAACAATATGTCTTCTCTTTATTTTGTCCCCTAATGATATCTAATATATGTAGGCGATGCTCAGAAAATAAATGTCCGTTTGGAAACAGTGCCATGGCTTATGCTAGGCTATTCAGGCAGAGATTAACAGAATGCTACCCCCACCCTCAAAAAGCTGCCAGTCTCCTAGGAAACATGAGCATTTAAACAGATGTGTCAGAGTTCTGCTAGAGAATGAATTCGTTTCACCCCACCCTCGCTTCATAAGGTGCCAAAAAGGAACATAAACTCTCGGAAGTCTATGAGCTAAAGAGTAGAGATGCTCTGAGTTAAAAATCAGATGGGAAGAAAACAGACTGGCATCGTCAGATCACTACAGGCAGTCTCCCTTATCTCCCTTATCTCAGACCGAGTATCCAGAAGCTGTCCTCAGAAAGGTATCTGACACTTTGTGTTTTTTTTAAGATGTTGGGGGTAGGAGTTTATTAATTAATTAATTTTATTTTTGCTGGATGGGGTCTTCGTTTCTGTGCGAGGGCTTTCTCTGGTTGTGGCAAGTGGGGGCCACTCTTCATCGAGGTGCGCGGGCCTCTCACTATCGCGGCCTCTCTTGTTGTGGAGCACAGGCTCCAGACGCGCAGGTTTAGTAGTTGTGGCTCACGGGCCCAGCCGCTCCGCGGCATGTGGGATCTTCCCAGACCGGGGCACGAACCCGTGTCCCCTGCATCGGCAGGCAGACTCTCAACCACTGCGCCACCAGGGAAGCCCCCACTTTGTGTGTTTTGGTCGTACAATAAAACCCACCTGAGCCTGGGAAGAGGACCAAGAGGAAAGAAGAGCTCTAGGGACTTCCATGGACTCAACATGCTACCCTGACGTGGAGCCACCCAATGACTTCTTTCATAGCATGTGCTCACACAGGTGGATGAAAGCCTTTATTTCCAAGCCCGTGGCAGTATCCAGAAAGGATGGCCCAGCTTCTGCCTCTGTGTCCCCACCCTGCCTCAAAGCATCTTCTTGTCAGCTCCCATTTCCCCACACCAGGTGATGACACATGCAGTGCCCCCCTGCACCTCAGACACAACTCACCTAAGCTGGCTTCCATCACTGCCAGCGCCCTTCCCCATGGAGCAAAGGAGAGGGGCCAGCCTGGACTTGCTCTGAGATGCTCTGTTACTAAGTATGCACGCTTTGTCAGCACCAGGGATAAGCCAGCTGAGGATGTTACCAATAAGAGCAGGGGAAGGTTTGAGCCTCTGTAGGCTAAAGACAGTCTAGGAGGCATTAGATATGCCCATCCAACCCCTCCCCCACCAACATGAAGCTTGGGATGGACACTTGATTATAGAATAGTAGAGAAAAATTTTAAATCAAATTTATTGAGCTGGAATTTAGATACAATTAAAGAATGCACCCATTTTAAGTGAGCAGTATGAAATATTTTGACAAGTGTAGGCACCCACATAACAGTACCCCAGTCAAGATTTAGAGACTTCCCATCATCCCAAAATGTTCTCTCCTGGTTGACTCCCCTTGCTTTTCAGCTAAGCACTGAGCTGATTCTTATCCCTAGAGATTAGTTTTGCCTATTCTAGAACTTCACATAAATGGAATCATACAATATGTACTCCTTTGTGTCTGGCTTCTTTGGTTCAGCATAATTGTTTCCAATATTAAGAATTTCAAACATACAGAAAAGTTAAAAGAATTTATGGTGAGTTCCTATATACCTGCCACCTAGATGCCACCATTAATATTTTACTTTACTTGCTTTATTACATGTCTGTCTGTCTTTTCCTCTATTCATCCCTAAATCTATCTTATTTTTGATGCATTTAAAAGTAAATTGTAGACATCAGTCAATTCCCCTAAATATTCCAGAATATATTACTAACTTGAATGCAATATTTGTTTACGTATTTTCTTTTAAGGTAAAACTGACATGTAATAAACACACAAATATTAAGTGTACATTCTCTTAGACTTTTGACAAATACATGTACCTGTGTTATGCAAATCCCTATAAAACAAAGAATAGAATCATCACTCCAGAGTTCCTGAATGCCTTTTGTCAGGCGACACTCCACATTCCCTCTGCCAATGCAACTTCTGTTCTGATTTTTTTCCACCACAGGTTAGTTTTGTCTGTTGCAGAACTTTATATAAATGGAATCACACCATATGTACTTTATATAAATGGAATCCCACCATTTGGGAGGTTGCTCTTACTTAGTATAATGCCTTTGAGCTATACCACGTTGTTATATTTATGTTTACTCCTTTTAATTGCTGAATACTATTCTGTTGTTTCAGTATACTAAAGTGTGTTTATCCATTCCCTTATTGATACATGTGTAGGCAGGCTCTAGTTTGAACTATTAAGAATAAATTTGTAATGAACATTTTTAGAGGTGTTTTATGAACATACATTTTCCTTTCTATTAGATAAATCTAGGACTGGAATTGTTGATCATGGGGTAAGTGTATGGTCAGTTTTATGAGAAACTGCCAGACCTTTCTTCAAAGTGTTTCTATCAATTTATATCAAAATTAATAAAAGTTGTGCTTGCTCCACATACAGGTCAACACTTGGTTCTGTCAGATATTTTTCTTTCCTCCTTCCTTTCTCTCTTACTATTATTACTTTAAAATTTTTAGCCATTATCATTATTCGGTAGTGGCTTCTTATTGTGCTTTTAACTTGCATTTCCCTTTATGTGTGCTTATTAGATATTCACATACTTTTTTATGAAGTTTCTGTTAGAGACTTTTACCCACGTTTTTAGTTGTTTTGTTGTTGTTGTTATTACTGAGTTATAGAAGTTCTGTATATAACTTGGATACAAGTCTTTTTTTTTTTAAATCTCTATTGGAGTATCATTGCTTTACAGTGGTGTGTTAGTTTCTGCTTTATAACAAAGTGAATCAGTTATACATATACATATGTTCCCATATCTCTTCCCTCTTGCATCTCCCTCCCTCCCACCCCTCTAGGTGGTCACAAAGCACCGAGCTGATCTCCCTGTGCTATGCGGCTGCTTCCCACTAGCTATCTATTTTACGTTTGGTAGTGTATATATGTCCATGCCACTCTCTCACTTCGTCCCAGCTTACCCTTCCCCCTCCCCATGTCCTCAAGTCCATTCTCCACGTCTGCATTTTTATTCCTGTCCTGGACCCAGGTTCTTCAGAACAATTTTTTTTTTTTTTTAGATTCCATAAATATGTGTTAGCATACAGTATTTGTTTTTCTCTTTCTGACTTACTTCACTATGTATGATAGAGTCTAGGTGCATCCACCTCACTACAAATAACTCAATTTCGTTTCTTTTTATGGCTGAGTAATATTCCATTGTGTATATGTGCCAAATCTTCTTTATCCATTCATCTGTCAGTGGACACTTAGGTTGCTTCCATGTCCTGTCTATTGTAAACAGAGCTGCAATGAACATTGTGGTACATGACTCTTTTTGAATTATGGTTTTCTCAGGGTATATGCCCAGTAGTGGGATTGCTGGGTCATATAGTAGTCCTATTTTTACTTTTTGAGGAACCTGTATACTGTTCTGCATAGTGGCTGTATCAATTTATATTGCAACCAACAGTGCAAGAGGGTTCCCTTTTCTCCACACCCTCTCCAGCATTTATTGTTTGTAGATTTTTTCATGATGGCCATTCTGACTGGTGTGAGGTGATACCTCATTGTAGTTTTTATTTGCATTTCTCTAATGATTAGTGATATTGAGCATCCTTTCATGTGTTTGTTGGCAATCTGTATATCTTGTTTGGAGAAATGTCTGTTTAGGTCTTCTGCCCATTTTTGGATTGGGTTTTTTATTTTTCTGATATTGAGCTGCATGAGCTGCTTGTATATTTTGGAGATTAATCCTTTGTCAGTTGTTTCCTTTGCAAATATTTTCTCCCACTCTGAGGGTTGTCTTTTTATCTTGTTTATGGTTTCCTTTGCTGTGCAAAAACGTGTAAGTTTCATTAGGTCCCATTTGTTTACTTTTGTTTTTACTTCCATTTCTCTAGGAGGTGGGTCAAAAAGGATCTTGCTGTGATTTATGTCATAGAATGTTCTGCCTATGTTTTCCTCTAAGAGTTTTATAGTGTATGAGCTTACATTTAGGTCTTTTTTTTGAGACTCTCCATTTTGAGTTTATTTTTGTGTATGGTGTTAGGGAGTGTTCTAATTTCATTCTTTTACATGTAGCTGTCCATTTTTCCCAGCACCACTTATTGAAGAGAATGTCTTTTCTCCATTGTATACTCTTGCCTCCTTTATCAAAGATAAGGTGACCATATGTGCATGGGTTTATCTATGGGCTTTCTATCCTGTTCCATTGATCTATATTTCTGTTTTTGTGCCAGTACCATACTGTCTTGATTACTGTAGCTTTGTAGTATAGTCTGAAGTCAGGGAGCCTGATTCCTCCAGCTCCGTTTTTCGTTCTCAAGATTGCTTTGGCTATTCGGGGTCTTTTGTGTTTCCATACAAATTGTGAAATTTTTTGTTCTAGTTCTAGTTTTGTTCTAGTTCTAGAAATGTTTTGTTCTAGTTCTAATTTTTTGTTCTAGTTCTGTGAAAAATGCCGTTGGTAGTTTGATAGGGGTTGCATTGAATCTGTAGATTGCTTTGGGTAGTAGAGTCATTTTCACAATGTTGATTCTTCCCATTCAGGAATGTGGTATATCTCTCCATCTGTCTGTATCATCTTTAATTTCTTTAATCAATGTCTTATAGTTTTCTGCATACAGGTCTTTTGTCTCCTTAGGTAGGTTTATTCCTTGGTATTTTATTCTTTTTGTTACCATGCTAAATGGGAGTGTTTCCATAATTTCTCTTTCAGATTTTTCATTAGTGTATAGGAATGCAAGAGATTTCTGTGCATTAATTTTGTATCCTGCTACTTTACCAAATTCATTGCTTAGCTCTAGTAGTTTTCTGGTAGCGTCTTTATGTATAGCATAAAGATGGTAGCATTCTCTATGTATAGTATCATGTCTTCTGCAAACAGTGACAGCTTTACTTCTTCTTTTCCGATTTGGATTCCTTTTATTTCTTTTTCTTCTCTGATGGCTGTGGCTACAACTTCCAAAACCATTTTGAATAATAGTGGTGAGAGTGGACAACCTTGCCTTGTTCCTGATATTAGAGGAAATGGTTTCAGTTTTTCACCATTAAGAATGACGTTGGCTGAGGGTTTGTCATTTATGGCCTTTATTATGTTGAGGTAAGTTCCCTCTATGCCTACTTTCTGGAGGATTTTTATCATAAATGGGTGTTGAATTTTGTCAAAAGCTTTTTCTACATCTATTGAGATGATCATATGGTTTTTCTCCTTCAATTTGTTAATATGGTGTATCACATTGATTGATTTGTGTATATTTGAGAATCCTTGCATTCCTGGGATAAACCCCATTTGATCATGGTGTATGATGCTTTTAATGTGCTGTTGGATTCTGTTTGCTAGCATCCAAATTTGGTGAGGATTTTTACATCTATGTTCATCAGTCATATTTGCCTGTAGTTTTCTACCTTTGTGACATGTTTGTCTGGTTTTGGTATCAGGGTGATGGTGGCCTCGTAGAATGAGTTTGGGAGTGTTCCTCCCTCTGCTATATTTTGGAAGAGTTTGAGAAGGATAGGTGGTAGTTCTTCTCTAAATGTTTGATATAATTCGCCTGTGAAGCCATCTGGTCCTGGGCTTTTGTTTGTTGGAAGATTTTTAATCACAGTCTCAATTTCAGTGCTTGTGACTGGTCTGTTTATATTTTCTATTTCTTCCTGGGTCAGTCTCAGAAGGTTGTGCTTTCTACGAATTTGCCCATTTTTTCCATGTTGTCCATTTTATTGGCATGTAGTTGCTTGTAGTAATCTCTCATGATCCTTTGTATTTCTGCAGTGTCAGTTGTTATTTCTCCTTTTTCATTTCTACTTCTATTGATTTGAGTCTTCTCCCTGTTTTTCTTGATGACTCTGGCTAATTGTTTATCAATCTTGTTTATCTTCTCAAAGAACCAGATTTTAATGATCTTTGCTATTGTTTCCTTCACTTCTTTTTCATTTATTTCTTATCTGATTTTTATGATTTCTTTCCATCTGTTAACTGGGTTTGTTTTGTTCTTCTTTCTCTAATTGCTTTAGTTGTAAGGTTAGGTTGTTTATTTGAGCTGTTTCTTGTTTCCTGAGGTAGGATTGTATTGCTATATACTTCCCTCTTAGAACTGCTTTTGCTACATCCCATAGGTTTTGGGTCATTGTGTTTTCATTGTCATTTGTTTCTAGGTATTTTTTGATTTCCTCTTTGATTTCTTCAGTGATCACTTCATTATTAAGTAGTGTATTGTTTAGCCTCCATGTGTTTGTATTTTTTACAGATTTTTTGTTCCTGTAATTGGTATCTAGTCTCATAGTGTTGTGGTCAGAAAGATACTTGATACGATTTCAATTTTCTTAAATTTACCAAGGCTTGATTTGTGACCCAATATATGATCTATCCTGGGGAATGTTCCATGAGCACTTGAGAAGAAAGTGCATTCTGTTGTTTTTGGATGGAATGTCCTGTAAATATCAATTAAGTCCATCTTGTTTAATGTATCTTTTAAAGCTTGTGTTTCCTTATTTATTTTCATTTTTGGATGATCTGTCCATTGGTGAAAGTGGGGTGTTAAAGTATCCTACTCTGATTGTGTTACTGTGGATTTCCCCTTTTATGGCTGTTAGCATATGCCTTGTGTATTGAGGTGCTCCTATGTTGGGTGCATAAATATTTACAATTATTATACCTTCTTCTTGGATTGATCCCTTGATCATTATGTAGTGTCCTTCTTTGTCCTTGTAATAGTCTTTATTTTAAAGTGTATTTTGTCTGATATGAGAATTGCTACTCCAGGTTTCTTTTGATTTCCATTTGCATGGAATACCTTTTTCCATCCCCTCACTTTCAGTCTGTATGTGGCCCTAGGTCTGAAGTGGGTCTCTTGTAGACAGCATATGTATGGGTCCTGTTTTTGTATCCATTCAGCCAGTCTATGTCTTTTGGTTTGAGCCTTTAATCTATTTACATTTAAGGTAATTATCGATATGTATGTTCCTGTTATTTTCTTTTTTGGGGGGGTTTGTCACAGTAGATCTTTTCCTTCTCTTGTGTTTTCTCCTAGAGAAGTTCCTTTAGCATTTGTTGTAAAGCTGGTTTGGTGGTGCTGAATTCTCTTAGCTTTTTTTGTCTGTAAATTTTTAATTTCTCTGTCAAATCTGAATGAGATCCTTGCTGGGTAGAGTAATCTTGGTTGTAGGTTTTTCTCTTTCATCACTTTAAATATGTCCTGCCACTCCCTTCTGGCTTGCAGAGTTTCTGCTGAAAGATCAGCTGTTAACCTTATGGGGATTCCCTTGTATGTTATTTGTTGTTTTTCCCTTGTTGCTTTTAATATTTTTTCTTTGTATTTAATTTTGATAGTTTGATATATATGTGTCTTGACGTGTTTCTCCTTGGGTTTTTCCTGTATGGGACTCTATGCACTTCCTGGACTTGATTGACTCTTTCCTTTCCTATATTAGGGAAGTTTTCAACTATAATCTCTTCAAATATTTTCTCAGCCCCTTACTTTTTCTCTTATTCTTCTGGGACCCCTATAATTCACATGTTGGTGCATTTAATGTTGTCCCAGAGGTCTCTCAGACTGTCCTAAATTCTTTTCATTCTTTTTTCTTTATTCTCTTCTGCAGTAGTTATTTCCAGTATTTTATCTTCCAAGTCACTTATCCGTTCTTCTGCCGCTGTTATTCTGGTATTTATTCCTTCTAGAGAATTTTAAATTTCATTAATTGTGTTGTTCATTGTTGTTTGTTTGCTCTTTAGTTCTTCTCGGTCCTTCTTAAACGGTTCTTGTATTTTCTCCATTCTATTTCCAAGATTTTGGATCATCTTTACTATCATTGCTCTGAATTCTTTTTCAGGTAGACTGCCTCTTTCCTCTTCATTTGTTTGGTCTGGTGGGTTTTTACCTTGCTCCTTCATCTGCTGTGTGTTTCTCTGTCTTCTCATTTTGCTTAACTTACTGTGTTTGGGGTCTCCTTTTCACAGACTGCAGGTTTGTAATTCCCATTGTTTTTGGTGTCTGCCCCCAGTGGCTAAGGTTGGTTCAGTGGGTTGTGTAGGCTTCCTGGTGGAGGGTTCTAGTGCCTGTGTTCTGGTGGATGAGGCTGGATATTGTCTTTCTGGTGCACAGGACCGCGTCTGGTGGTGTGTTTTGGGGTGTCTGTGAGCTTATTATGATTTTAGGCAGCCTCTCTGCTAATGGGTGTGGTTGTGTTCCAGTCTTGCTAGTTGTTTGGCATGGGGTGTCCAGCACTGTAGCTTGCTGGTTGTTGAGTGGAGCTGGGTCTTAGCATTCAGATGGAGATCTCTGAGAGAGCTTTTGCTGTTTGATATTACGTGGAGCCAGGAGGTCTCTGGTGGACCAATGTCCTGAACTCGGCTCTCCCACTTCAGAGACACAGGCCTGACACCTGGCCAGAGCACCACGACCCTGTCAGCCACACAGCTCAGAAGAAAAGGGAGAAAAAAGATAGGAAGAAAGAAAAAATAAAATAAAATAAAGTTATTAAAATAAAAAATTTAAAAAAATATATTAAAAATAAAAAGATTTAAAAGTAATAGAGAAAAAGAAAGAAGACAGCAACCAAGCCAATGAACAAATCCACCAATGATAACAAGTGCTAAAAACTTTATGTAAAAAAAAAAATGGACAGAGAGAATGCTAGTACAAATGGTAAAAGCAAAGCTATACAGACAAAATCACACAAAGAAGCATACACATACACACTCAAAAAAAAGAAAGGAAAAAAAATATATCTATATAAAGGAGGAAGAGAGCAGCCAAATCAATAAACAAATCTACCAATGATAATAAACTCTAGATACTAAACGAAGATAAACATAAAACCAGGAACAAATTAGATGCAGAAAGCAAACCCCAAGTCTACAGCTGCTCCCAAAGTCCACCTCCTCAATTTGGGATGACTCGTTGTCTATTCAGGTATTCCAGAGATGCAGGCTACATCAAGTTGATTGTGGAGATTTAATCCACTGCTCCTGAGGCTGCTGGGAGAGATTTCCCTTTCTCTTCTTTGTTTGCACAGCTCCTGGGGTTGAGGTTTGGATTTGGCCCTGCCTCTGCATGTAGGTTGCCTGAGGGCATCTGTTCTTTGCCCAGACAGGACGGGGTTAAAGGAGTGGCCGGTTCGGGGGTTCTGGCTCACTCAGGCCAGGGGAAGGAAGGGGTATGGAATGCTGGGCGAGCCTGCAAGAACTCAGTAAATATTTACTGATTGAATGAATCAATTCATGAATCCCCAAATGTTTCCCTATTAAACATATGTTCTGTAAAGATTAAAGAATAACAAAGCTGAGTTGGGATGGACGTCCTGGGAGGTTGGCCAGGCTGTCCACTGGTCCTTGTGAGCCAGCCTGTCAACGTGGGGGACTCACATCCGTGCACGGACAGTTACAACATCCTGTTCTGAGGGTGGCACACCAGGCTTCCATCTGAGGTACAAGGAAAGGCTTCTGGTCCTAGGCTGCTCATCAGAATGAAATGCACTAATAGATAAAGGAGCAAGGGGAGAGCGTGAAAGCTAAGGAAGAGGAATAGAAAGTAAATATTCCTTGTCCCAGTACCCCGCCCTATAGCATAAGAGAAGTCCACAGCCGTAAACCCTTCCCACTTTACCCAACTGTGGCAACTGCAAGGTTACACAGGCTCACTGCCACCTAGCTGGTATTTTACAGATGGGAAAACTGAAGCTCAGAGAGGTAAGTCACTTTGCCCTATGTCACAGAGCCACTAAGAATATGGAAGGAATGACAGTCAGGACTCTTGACTCGATGGCCAGTAATACACAGCTCAAGCATCACTTCCTCGTGATCCTTCCTCTTCCCTTTGTGTCACCTTCCCATCCAGATTTCAATGAACATTTATAACACGTGTTTACAAGCCTGTTTCCTCAAGGTCAGTAACAGTATTCCCATACCTGACACAGTGTCTGGCGCATAGCGGGCGCCATATCTGGTCACTGTACATCGTAGTGGTTAAGGATACAGGAACCAGAAAGCTGGGTTTGAATTCCAACTGTACTGTTTATTAGCTGTAAGGCATTAGGTAGGTTCCTTACCCTCCCCATGCTTCAGTTTCATCATCTGTAAAATCATGCACTTGAAGTCCAATACATAGTAAGTATTCAATAACCATTAGCTGTTACTACTATTAATAATAAATATTCATTGAATATCATCTTCAGGCAAACATACTAATTCCCAAAAGACACAGCCCTTTAGAGATCCTGACCTGCTGGCCCAGAGTCCCATTTAGACTCATGTTGAAATAAAGTTGGAGGACAAAAGAAATTATTGGACAACGCATGTGAACATGTGGCGAGCAGAGATAATTCAGCCTTCTGCAAATGGAAATTAATCATCCTGGCTTTCCTCAGCAGGCAGGCAGCCAGAATGCCAGCTTGCCCCCTTCCCTGCCACCGGCGGGGTTGTTCAGGAAATAAAGAAGGAAGATGGCATTGTTGGAGGGGGCGGCCCCATGGACTACCTCCTCCACATCAGATACCAGCATTATCAGCTTTCTCGCTATGGCTGCTTTACTTAACCACCCAGCGCGACAAGTTCCCAGCACAGCAGCCTCGTGCTTCCAGCATTGTTATTCCTTAGATTAATCTGGTTTCAATATGTTCCAACAATACACACTTTATCTAAATGCTAAAAATAAAAAAAAAATTTAAATTAAAAAAAAAAACCTATCTGCTATAACTGGAATAAAGTCTAAGGCATTAGATGCACATGCTAAAAATGTCACTGCAGAGTTAAAGACACATCACGTATGTCCCCTAGTACCTGGGAGAACATTTTCCTGAGTGAATGATGGTCCATTTCCTGAGTCTCCATATCAAAATGATTAAAAGGATACTGCTGTGCTGCTTTTTACATAGGGGGGAGCTTTTTACTTTTAGTCCCAAGCACTTTGTGATGTGCCTTTGGGCCTAATGCTAATAATGGCATGACATGGTGGGGTTCATTGGGGTTCATATCACTCACTGCCTATTTTTTACACAAGGCAAAATTGAGACACAGAGCCTTTTGCTGATTTGGCTGAAGTCATAGCTACTGCTAGAGACATGTTCCCCTGTCTTCCAGACCCACAATTTTTCTACAGCAACATGGTAGACACCTATTACCTACCCATCATCCATTCTCCCTTTCTTCTCACTAAGAGAGAACAACAAAGTGCCCAGCTACTAGTACTCACCTCTTCATATTTTCCTGCAGCCAGGTGTGGCCACGTGGACCTGTACTGGCCACATGAAGCGTTTGAGAAAACAGTTTAAAGAATACAGCCTCAGCCCTCGCCTTCAGCCTTGTGACCCTTTCTTATCATTTTGACGGTAATGTAAACATAGGAGTCTGGAAGTCCAGCAGCTACTCTGGGACCATGAGGTGATAAACATTGGGACAGAATGCTGAGGAAGGATGGCAGAGGGAAATGATGAAAAGAGCCTAGCAGCCTCAGGGCATTGTGGAGCCACTACGCCAACACGGCATTGCCTGTTCCTGCCTGCTTCTTGTTGCAGTAAGCCATTTTTGTCAGGTTAGCTACTGCTAACAAACACGACTCCTAATTTATCCAGAACACAGCATTTTCCTTCTGACTAGAACACCCTTTTATTTTCTTGTCAATCAAGTAACTCCTGCTCTTCCTTTAAATCTCTGCTCAAGTTCTCCTACATCTGTGAAATCCTCCTAGAACTTACCAGAGTCATTAGGGGCTCTCTCCTCTGGGCTTCTGCACTACCCTGGAGACATTTCCTGTATCACAACATTATATTGAGCATTTTTATGTCTCTTCTTCCCCAGTAAACACCTGCAAGAACAACGGTGAAACTTACAGCACCATACCTGCTGCTTGGTAGGTGCTCAGTAGTATTTCGTACAACTAATTGCTTCTTTTGTGTGGTATCACCCATATTAATCCCTGAATTTTTGTTATCTTTTTGGAGATCTTTGGCCCAACTTTTAAATATTGATATTTTCCAGAGGCACATACTCGGCTCTCCTCTAATTTCCTTCCTGGAATGATCTCATTCTGCTTAATAGTCGGTCATGCAATGAGGATGCTGATTCCTCCCAGCCCAGATTCCTACTTCAGAATTTTGGCTCTACTTTGGAGCACCACCCGTTATAGCTCGTGCTTGTAGGATCCAGTGTGAGGAGCACTGTTCTGGAGCCCCTCTGCCAGGGTTCAAGTCCCAGCTCTTCCATTTACTAAATATGTGACTTTGGGTTGGTTACGTAAACTCTCTGTGCCTCTGTTTTCTTCTCTGTAAATGGGGAGTGTAGTCCTACCTATGTGTGGTTGTTGTGATGGTTAAAAGCCTCACTGTACACAAACAACACTTGGAACAGTGCCTGGCTCCTAGTGACTGTTGGTTATTGTGCCTGTTGTCACTAGACAAGCCCACCTAGATGCCCCACAGACACTTCCCCTCAATACATCCATTCCCAATTCATCTCTTTCCTCCTAAACATAGAAGCCTGCTCACCTTCCTACATTGTCTATCTCAGGTAATCATCTCTCTGGTCCCTCCCGGCCAAAAACCTACATTTAACACCATCTTCTCCTTATCCCCTCATCTATATTGAAAACAGTCTTGCAAATAGATGAATATTCTTGAATCCATCTTCTTGTCATAGAACTAGTCAGGCACAAAGCATCGTGCCTTAAGCTATTGGGATAGTTTCTAACTTGTGCCCCTGCTCTGTTTTTATTCCCATTAACTTCTTCTACCACAAGCACTTTGGCCACAATCACTTCTCCTTTGTGCAGATATGATCATGCCTCTTCCTTAGTAAACCTCTTCATCAGCTCCTCGTCACATCCAGGGTAATATGATCATCAAGCAGTGTTTCTTCCTCCCTGTTCCCTGCTCCCCTGTGTGGCTTCCCATCCTACCAGCTTCTCCACGAAGACAGCACTGTGGCCATCTGGAATCATCTTCTCCTCAGATCCACCATGTTAATTCATTCCTCCATGCCTTTGATGACATTATTCTTTTCACCTGCTATGCCCTTTTTTCTAACCTGCTCCCCCACTCAGTCTATAGGGCAGATTTCTGATCATTCCTCAAGTTTTAGTTTGGCTGTCACCATTTTTTGTAGATTCCTCCCAAATTTCCCAAACAGATCTGGGAGCTCTTTTCTTTATGCCCCTATTACACCTTCGGTCATGTTTGTCAAATTGCAAATATCATTGGTTGATAACTGCTGACTTGCATGACTGTCTTCTCTAGACTATAAACATCTTGTGAACCAAAACAAGGCTGTTTTGGGTCATCTTTATAGCTCTGGTACATAGCCCAGTGCCTGAAATTATTGATACTTTATATATAGTTATAGAATAAATAACTGTATTATAAGTAAAACTATCTGATTCACAGACACAAGCTGGAATGGACATCCTTATGTCTCATTATACTCCTTTTACCTTCACAAGGAAAGACCTAAAGTTCAGAGAGGGAGAGTGACTTGCCTAAAGTCACACAGTAAGTTACTGAGAAAGCTAAGAACCTCGGGATTCCTGATCCCTAATCACAAGTCCTTTCTGCTATACTTCTATTTTAATAGATGATATTTTGGTAAAGATATAGGTTCAGTTGTATATATCAGAAATCTAAAATAATAAAGATTAAACAAGATAAAGTTAATTTCCCTCCCACAATAGTCTTCCAAGTAGCAAGTCCAAGGCTGCTGTAGCTCCCCATGGTGACAGAGGCTTAGACTCTTCGTGTCTTGTGGCTTCACCACCCCTCAGGTGTTGCCCTTAGCCTCATGGTACAAAATAGCTCACCCCTCCTCTGCATTCCAGTCATCAGGTAAAAGGGATATGAGGAAAGGCAAAATATACCTCTTCCCTTTAAGAGTGTGATCGTAAATTACATATACCGCTTCTCTTTATGTAGAACTTAGTCATGTGACTGCACTTAGGTCCCAGGGGGACTGGAAAAATATTGTCAACTCCAGGTGGCCCCGCGCCTAGCTAAAAATTAAACCTGTTTTTATTTGATACTAACAATGAGTCAATTAAAAAGTCAGGGTTATTTAGTTGTTCTTTTTCATAGGTCATAAAACTAAGACACTGAGATTTGTTAAGAATACTGTCTTTGATATCAACAGATGTAGGTTTGAATCCTGGCTCTGCTGTTTACTAATTCCTGGACTGGGGACAAACTGTTTAACATTTCTAAGTTTGTCTTATCAGGTGACATCTTCCTTCCTCATAGTGTCATTGTGAGGGCTAATTACATGAAAGAACTTGACAGTGGTCCCTGGTACAGAGTCATCACTGCTATTATTATCCGCACTGTGCCCTCACACCTAGCACAGTCCCCGATGTAGAGTAAGCCCTGAGTAAATATTTGTTGGAAGAATAAATTAATGATTCAGTTGGAACCTGGATGGCTTAAGCTCCATGCCCATGCGTTTATATGCTTTTAGAATGCCAGTCCCTGTGACGCGTCTCTGAAGATAAGCCACAAAACCCACATCAAATCTGTCTGGATCAAGGAATGATGCCTCAAAACCATGTACCAGCCAGCAGCACCCAGAAGCTGGAGCAAACGTGAGTGCTATGAGGCAGATTCACTGCCTTTCCCCTGGGCTCTGACTGAGACAAAGAGCCTCTGAGAAATCATGTCCTTCACATTCCCCAGAATGGAGTGCCCTGACTTATCTCCCATAATCAGCAAAGCCACTGTGAACCCAGGAATGAAGCTGGCTGGCTGTCTACCCTAAACCCATTTGCATTTCCTCTTCCGAAGGAGTGGCATTGTCTGCGTCTTTTTTCATAAAGACCCTGTTCCCTCCCCTTATGAGTTTTCCAGTTTGTAATCCTAGGATGGTCATACAGTATCATTCAGTTCCAGCCAATCCTTGCTTCCAAAATAAATCAGCAGCTGGCAACAGATCATAAAATCAAAATGTTTGTTCAGGAACAGGGATGGGCAGAAGGAGAGCAGGATCTTAAGAGAAAACAAGTGAGAAAAACATGCATTTGGCCTCAGAAGCTCTGCACTGAACTCTCACTCCACTCTACTGTTCAGAGCTTGTAGTCTGAGCAAGTCACCTAAACTCTCAGAGCCTCATAGGTGCCGTCTGCATAATGGGGATGTGATGCTCTTCTCCCAGAGATGTTGTGAGATAAAGGAGCTGCTGCTTATGAAAATGCCTTGTAAACTCTTAGGTTCAGGGTAAATAAAGGAGTTTATTATCCTAAGAGAGCTAGAGATTTGGAAATACTGCATGCCCTTGCCTTCCTTCTACCAACTATTTCTATGTATCTGAAGAAATTGACTTAAGATGAATATCATTGTAATCATATATCTGACAGGTTGTAGGAGAAATAAAGATTAAGTTGGTTCTGTTAACTCCAGAAATCAGACCCATGGCCTACAAGAAGAAACTCGAAAGGTTAGTTTCTACTTAGAAAAAAAGAATAACTTCAAGAATGCCTAATGGTCAGAAGTGTAGATACCTGGAAGTACTGCTCTGGTAGGTGATAGCCTTCTCTCACTGGGGACTCAGGCCATGGTCAGTACTGCTGGCAAGAATGTCACAGAATTCATGCCTCTCCTAGGGACATTGGCTCCAATCCGTTTATAGCCATCTTCATCTCCAATTCTGTTTTCATGATTCTAAGCATGACCAACACACAAACAAGGGGCACTTTGCTCCCTAGTTTGAAAAATTGACTTTTACCCCAATCCCACAGATAGACTTGCCAGATGCAGGCTATAAAATAATATAAATGTGGTATGATTAAAGAAACAGGAACAAGAAATGAACAAAAATGATCAGGTGTACTTGCAAGAGAACAACCAGACCTTGAAGAAACCCAGAATATGTAGTATTTTTTTTAAATACGTCAATAGAAAGATTAAAAAGAATTGATGTGGTAAAAAAAAATTAGGAAAAAATCAGAGTCTTTTTGAATTGTAGGATATATCTCAAGAAATAATGCAGAATGTAAGCACAGAGATAAGTAAATGCAAAGTACAAAGGAAATGTGAAGAGATATAGGTGAGAGATACATTTTATTTCATTTTTTAAATGATTGCGATTTTATTATTTTTTCCAATTTTACTGAGATATAAGTGACATATAACAATGCGCAAGCTTAAAGTGTACAACGTAACAATTTCACATATGTATATATTGCAAAATGATTACCACATTAAGCTTAACATCCATCACTTCATTTAGTTACAAAATTTTTTTCCTGTGATAAAAACTTTTAAGGTCTAACTCTTAGCAACTTTCAAACGTACAATACAGAATTGTTAACTATACTCACCATGCGGTACATTACATACCCAGAACTTATTTTTGGTAGCAATTTAAATTGGTACAGCTGCTGTAGAAAATAGTATGGAAGCCCCTCAAAAAATTAAAAATAGAACTACCACGTGATCCAGCAATCCCACTTCTGGGCATACATCCAAAGAAAATGAAAATAGGATCTTGAAAAGATATCTGCACCTCCACGTTCAGTGCAGCATTATCTACAATAGCCAAGACTTGGAAACAACCTAAGTGTCCATCAAGAGATGAATGGAAAAAAAAAAAGAATATATATATATATTCATATATATTCAACCATAAAAAAGAAGGAACTCCTACAATATGCAACAACATGGATGAAACTCGAGGGCATTATGCTAAGAAAAATAAGTCAGAGAAGGACAAATAGTGTATTACATCACTTATATGTGGAATCTAAAATTAAAAACTCATAGAAACAGAGAATCAGAGGTGGGGATGGGAGGAGGTTAGGGGAGTGACTGCAGGTGATCAAAAGATGCAAACGTCCAGCTATAAAAGACATTTTAATATATGTTTCTCCAAGGGTCAGAGGAGAAAATAGAATGGGGAAGAGGATAATTTGAAGGTTAAAAAACTAGATAGAACTAAAATGTTTGACAACAATGTTATACAAACAAGGAAAGAGTTGGTCAGATTTAAAATGTTCTGAGTTCCTTATAGTTTTCAGGAGGAGAGTAACTTTAACTTTAGACTTTATTAAGTGTGTATGTTAAAATTGCCAGGGTAGTTCTTAAATAATAAAAATAGAATACATGCGCGTCCAGAGCCTGTGCTCTGCAACGGGAGAGGCCACAACAGTGAGAGGCCTGCGTACCGCCAAAAAAAAAGAATACATAACCTCCAAACACCAAAGGGGGAAAATATCCTACGGGGGAGGGGGGGATGGTGCCTCGGTCATTAACGTAGCATGAGTTTCAGCCTCCTGCTATGATGGTGACTTCCTCAACACCACCCATCTCTTCCCTGCTTCTCACCTCCACACTCAGCTTACAGCCTCCTTTCACATATGAGGTACTTCCACCTGCAGCTAACAAACCTGGTATCTGTTTATGTCACATAACAAGAAGACTGTAGGTAGGGATTCCACAGCCGCAGTCATGGCTCTATGGTTCTTTCCGTCTTTCTACTTTACTACGTTGGCATTTCGTTTTGTTGTCTTAATGATTGCAAGACTACTGATGAAATTCCAGAATCACACTGATGTTCAAGACAGGAAAAAGAGCCATGGTAACTCCAGCATTATCTTCTTTTGGAAAAAAGCAAAAAATTCCCAGAGATTCCAGCAGAACTCAGCCAATGTCTAATTGGCTAGAACTAGTTGTCTGCCAAAACTGGCTTTTATTAGCCTGCAAGGGATGATTGTTCAATCTTTAGGGACTTTGCTTGCCAGTTCTTAACCATTGGTGGCTTGAAATCAACCACGTTGGAAGCATTTCCATCGCAGAAATGGGCAAATGCTACATGTCATAATAGGGTTGCTGTCGTTATTGTTAAGAACGATGTCACAGACCAACTCTGGCTGCATGGAAGGCTGGAAGTAGGAATTATTTGCTGAGCACACTGCCTATCTTAACAGACAGGTCTGTTTGCAAGGAAAGTCAATGGATGTTTGAGAGGGAATGAGCAGGTCTTCTATCAAAGACTCTAAAAGATTTTTAAGTTATATTTTGTTAGGGCTTGATTTGTTAGAACATCTTCAGTGCATGTGGTTTCATTTGCTCAGTTGCACAAGTCATAAAACAGGAGGAAAAAAAATGTGTCAGTGAATTGGTGAAACAGGATTGAGGGAGGAGGTTAGGGCATATGTGATTATAATGCACTTGCGTCCCTGATTGTCTTTACACTATTTAGGTAAAACACTACCTTTCTGTAGTCTTTCTGAAGCACAGTTCAATGATCTGGACAAAGCAAGAGAAGGACATAGGGTCTCTTAAACAATGGTTTTATTTAGGGGTAGTTCTCACCAGGCTTCCAGATCTTAAACTCCAAAGAAAACCATCAAACAACCATCCTACTTTACAAATGCATGGATCCCTGGGAAGGATTTTTAGAAGACTAACAAAAGGAAGGCCAAATAAATTCCTGATCTGACAAAAACCAATCTAAACATCTTTTTAGACCTGAAGACCTTCAGGTGCAAACCCTCATCTGGTGATGGGCTCTTTGCAAAAGTGATTTCATTTCACTTATGCTGATGAATGCCTGAAAAGTCTGGGAGATGGAGTACCAGTGAGTGTTTTGACTTAATGGATCTAGATAAAAATCACTTCCAGGCATAAAAGACTAATTAAGAGGTGGGTAGATAGCCCCAAGGAGACAGATGAGGACTAAAGGATGCCTGACCTACTCAAATCACGCTAAGTTCCACCTGATTCCAGATTCTTTGAGATTGCCCTGTGTCTGTACATCTAGGTGAAGATACCCTGAGGTATTTGTTTGCTTTGTATTCTATCTCTTTGCTATGCTAAGAGTTCCTCTAGAAGACCCATTTGTTCACATTTGATTTGCTCTCAGAACCAAGCTGTGGAACAGTATGTACTTAGTGGGAGCTCAGTAAATGTTCACTGCCTGACAGTTCTCTTCCCACATAACAAGATGAAACCAGTGGGAAAGTGAGCCTTTCTTATCACCTAGTGTCCTTTGACTTTAAGTAGTAGGTGGAGAAGTTAGGATTTGAACCTAGATTTTCTGAAGCCAACTCCCATAGTCTCTCTCCTATGTAATGACACCCCGAGTTGACAACTATATTTGCAAGCTTTTCTAAGAAGAACCATGGAACTCATAGAAGCGTGCACTCATGGAAACCAATTCTATACCTAGTTACAGTCAAAAGAAAACAAAGATTAGCTGTCAAACGAAGATTATGTCTAAAATATCTCCATGACCAAAAAAAAAGAAAAGAAGGAAGAAAAGTCCAACATTCACTTGCATAGGATAGGATAAAGAAAATCTAGGATAAAAAATATCTAAGTTATAATTCACAATAATAATTCTTTACAATTTCTTCTATTCTTTTTTTTCACACCCTACAATAGCTCTAGAGCAACACTATTCAGAAGAACTTACTGTGATGATGGACGTGTTCTACGTCTATGCTGTTCTATACCGTGGCCACTCGCCACTCGAGACTGGGGGGCACTTGAACTGTGACTTGTACCGTGACTATGACTGAAGATATGAAATTTTACTTTTATTTAACTTTACTTAATTGAAGTCGAAATTCTAGAGTTGAATGTGTCTAGTGGCTACTAGATGGACGTCACAGCTACAGAGGGCCTTACCCTTCATGCTCCAAGTCCTCACCTGCATCCAGCTGCCATATTTTTGCTATCTCCCCTCCTCTACCAACCTCTATTATGTAGATGACATGACCTCTCTGAAGTTTCATCCATTGCTCAAAATAAAGGAGCACCTGAACTCGACAGCAAGCATCTTCTTTCCCTCCAGTCCCTCCAGTCTTCTCTTGCTCTTTACTCAGATTCCTGATTCTGCCCAGTATGTCTGGGTACCTCCAAGCAAACACAGAGTTCTCCTAAAGGGTGCGGAAGGAAGAAAAAGTTGAGTGAGAAAAGATAGATTCTCCTAAGTGACGGGCAGGGGTGGGAAGGAAGCACGAAATGCTGGGAGTTCTCAGAAATGAATAAACCATGTCTTATTACACTGCGGTGACAATAATGACAACACACTGTACAGCGTCAGGTGATTCAACTTTGCCACATACTCGCCTTTTATTTGCACGCTGGAGGAGGTGGTTTCAAAAATCCCAGTGGGGAAAAGAAGGGTAAGCGCAGGCGAGCAGCCACTTTTCACTGGAAGTAACGATGGGACCTGAATCCCTTCCTTTGGCTTCTTCCAAAGGAAGCACCAAGGTCAGTGAGAGCTGATTCTGGGGCTGCGTGTGCTTTGGGTAAAGTGATCAGTTCATCCCGCTATGGCATTGTCCCTTTGGAAAACTTGGGGTCTTACATCTGTCCTAATTAGCCTAAATGGACACGGCTTCCAGCACACCTGCTCAGTGCTAAGCCTGGTAGGGGGAATAAGTTAGGTTAGAGACCACCAGGGGCGATGTCAGTGGTCCACTGGAGGGGGCAGTGCCATAAGCACTAATTCAACACATAGCAGTACAGAGCGGGGGTCAGGGAGGACCGCCTGAAAGCTCAGGCAACCTGCTGTGGGTGCAAAGAGGTAGGCGGTGATCTCCAAGGACGACACAGTCATTGATATTAACAATAATACAACAGGATTCTGTTTCTTCCTTTTGCTTTTTAGTTTAACCTCAACTATCTTCTAAGGCCCTTTGTTTCTGATTATCTTGAGGTAGGGAAACCTGCTGTGTTCTGAGTCATAAATGAAGAATTCAGAGGTCCAGGGTTCTTTTTGGAAGGAGGAGTTGCAGGGCAAAGAAAGAAGGGTGAGAGAATTTTGCACGGCAGTGGTAGGTTAAGCAGTGTGAGGGGGCAGGATGGGGCAAGAGGAGGCCCCTGCTGGTATTAGGAAAAACTCCACTATGAGATTTTGAGTTGATGGCTCTTGACAGCTGCCCGTTGTTCCCAAGTCTCCAGTGAAATCCACATTATGCATACACGTATTCTTTCTATTTTCATCTTGTTTCGGAAAAAAAGATAAATTTAGTGACAAAGGGTATGTCCTATATGCAGGTGAATTCTGGGAGTGGAAGAGAGAATAAAAGCGAATAAAAGAACAGCTGCAAAACTCCAAGAACTCAGAGGACCTTTGGGAAAAGGATGAAAAGGTAGGTGCCAGGGGAGGAAGCAGAGGGCAAAGAGCTGGCGTAAGTATCCAGCCGTAGAAGAGCTCCAGCAGGATGCGAACCCAGGAGGGCACGTGTTCCTCCATCTATACTTTCGACAGACCCAGACACAGATGAGGGGCACTTCGGGCTGAGAGATGGGGGTGAGCAAGCACTCGCCACTGTCAGACACGGATGTTCCGGCTGTCACTCTGCAGGAGCTTTCCTGTTTAGTATTCTTGGGTCTCCAGGCAGTGACATTCCTGTCAAATGGTGATGGTGTGTCGGGTCAGATTACTCCCAGGATGATGTGAAGAGACAAGCGTTGATGGAAGGTGCCACTTCCTCGCTCGGATGTGCACACTAGTCACCAGCAATTAATGCCACTCCATTGGCCCTGCCTTCCTACTGGAACAGACCTCAGTGCGCTAGGAAGGCAGGGAGGAAGCAGTTTCCAGGCTTTAAATTTATCGGCCACAAGTCTGTGTGCTGGCGGCAGCAATGATCAAAGAGTGAGGTACAGAGAGCGAGAAGAAGGGGGTTTACATTCTACTGTGGGCTGGGTGCCATGTGGGGCACATGCCTTGTCTTAGTTTAGCACAGTGGCCAAGAGTCTGGCGTTCGGGCTGGGCAGACCTGATTTTGAATTCTGAGTCTGCCACTCATTCGTGGGCATAGCAAGTTACTTAAACTCTGTGAGCATCAGTTTCCTAACTTGTAAAACTGGGATGGGAATTGCTACCTTACAGTTTTGTGTAGGACTAAATATAATCATTCATTTAGTCACCTAACAAATATTCAGAATATATATATATTAAAAAAAAAAAGGGGCTTCCCTGGTGGCGCAGTGGTTGAGAGTCCGCCTGCCGATGCAGGGGACGCGGGTTCGTGCCCCGGTCCGGGAAGATCCCACATACCGCGGAGCGGCTGGGCCCGTGAGCCATGGCCGCTGAGCCTGCGCGTCTGGAGCCTGTGCTCCGCAACGGGAGAGGCCACAGCAGTGAGAGGCCCGCGTACTGCCAAAAAAAAAAAAAAAAATATATATATATATATATATATATATATATATATATATATTCCAACACCACCCCTACCCCCCACCACTGGAATACGACAGTAAAGAAAACAGATAAAATTCCCATCTTCATGAACCTTCTATTGATGGGAGACAGAATATAAATAGTTATAATGTACATAATTTCTGGCACGTAGTAAACATTTGATAAATGGCATAATTCAATCTTTATATCACCCCTATGAAGTCTTGTTAGTCCCAGAGAGGAGGTGGAAACTGTTTAAATAACTTGCTTAAGATTATGTAGCCAGATCTTTGCTCAGTGAGGATCAGATTAGGGGATGGAAAGCAAGAAGGACGCATGTGCACACAAATGTCCCCCTGCTTTTCAAGTCAGCTGAAGCCACGACCTAGAGACAAACAAAGTGAGTTCCCGGAGAAGCATTCTCAAAGTGTTGGATCATCTTTGAGCATGTGGGTTGAACTAGCTCTTATTCCTAAAGGTGGCTAATGCCTCCTCCAGGTTGACCAGCCGTCCCATTTTGCCTGCGACTAAGGGGTTTCCTAGGGTGGGGGACTTTCAGTGCTAAAATGAGGACAGTCCCAGGTAAACTGAGACAAGTTGGTCACTGTAGCTGAGACCAAGACCAGATTTTATTTCCTCAAGTAGTGAGGCTGGAGTGTTTCCAAAGGCAGAGATAAATAGGGAACACTGACAAACGGAAAATAGGTAGTAGAACCAGGCAGGGAAGGCAAGACGTCTGAGAAAGCCGCCTCCACTCTTGAGCTAAAGCTGCTAGTATTTGAGTCACCTTATTTTACCAATTTCTCTGTGGGATCCAGCTCTGAAACATGTGGGCAATGAAGACTGACCACTGGCTGAGCACCGTGTAACCATCTCAGCGAATGTAGATAGTTAGTCAATAACTGTTTAAATAAATGTACCTCTCGAGCTGTTTGCTATCTGTATCAATAATCCATCCTTGAGACAGGCTCAATTTTTTTAGAATAACAGGCACTGCAAAACTGGAAACTTGGCATTTGACATCCCAGCTCTACTTCTCACGAGTCAGTTGCTTTTGCCAAGTCATTTAATCTCTGCGAGTTTCAGATTCCTCATTTGTAGAATGGAGATAAATTATCACCTTTCCTATAATGATAATGGATTCACATGGAAACTGGGTTAAACAGTGTGTGTGCTGTCACTTCGCAGCTTTGAATTTCAGGTTCTAGGGTCTGCCAGGCTTAGGCCACCTCCCCTCATATCCAAGCCAAACTTTGATCCATAATTTTATTTCCATAATTTTCCTAAATTGCATGATTATTCCCTGCCCCATTGCACTCTCCTTTTATTTCCTATCAAATGCAGTGCAAAACATTATCCAGGTATGACCTGCACATCACCGGCCTTCTATCTGCTTTGTAAATGTAATTTTAATTTCTGTTAAGGATATACCGAATATTGTATGAGAAGTCAAATAGCTCTAAAAGGCTTATAATGACAAATAGCAGTTCTTGCTCCTGGCCTGCCTCTGCTCCTATCCTCATCTTCCCCACTCCCCAGAGGCAAGCGTTTTCAACTGCTTGAGTTGTATCTTTTAGAATAAAACTTCCTATCTCAAAATAATATACCTATATTGCAGAATCATCACCTCCCAGTTCTGGCCATCATATGTTGACTCCCCACTGTTAGAAGATGAGAATTTATCCTATGGTTATATTACCATTTCTGTGTAACCACATTCACAGCTGAGCCAGGCAGTGTACACCTACTCCATTTCCTGTCTTGTTTCATGCCCCACCCCCCAACCTTGGAGTTAACAAGTTATTTTTCATTCAGTTACATAATTTCCTGTGTCCCTATCACAAATCTCCAAAGCCCTATCACATTTGTAAATCTCCCTTCAGTATGCTCAGACACTCTGCATTTTTATCAGCTTCATCATCTAAGAGCCATCATCATCTCAGGACACCTGCTCTCCTCTTGCTTCAGTCTCAGGGACCACCAGAATCACCTTGGGAATCCACTTTTCCTCTCTCCTGGTTCATCTGTTTCTTAGCTCCCATATCTTCTCTTTCTTCGCTCACTTCCTCATGTTGGTAGAACCCTTCTCCAGTAGCTTCCTGAGAAAGCAAGCAGAGTAGGTATATCTTTAGAAGTTTGCGTATCTAATAATGTATTATATGTGCATACTTCATTGATTCTTTGGGCTGAGTATAGAACTGAAGGTCATTCAACATTATTATAATCTCTTCAGAATTATAAAATGTTTGTCTTTTATCTTTTTTTTTTTTTTGCTATTGTTGTGCAATCTGACGTCATCCTGCTACTTCTTTCTTTTGATTGTGACTTTTTTTTTTTCTCTACAAACTTTAAGGATCTTCTCTAGAGCTGTGAAATTCCACGTTAGTCGTTTTCATCCATTAGGCTGCGTATTCGGGGACTTTTTGGTCTAGAAACTCATGTCCTGAGGTTCTGGAAATGTTCCTTTTTTTTTTTTAAAGATAACTTTCCACTCTGTCTTCTGCATTCTCTCTCCCTAGAATTCCTATTAGTCTCCATTTCTCTCTTTTCGATCTTTATTCTGAGATATTTACTCACATTGATCTTTCATACTTGCTATTGAGTTTTTCATTTCTACTATCATATTTTTAATTTTGAAGAGTTCTGCTTGGCTCTCTGAAGGTTGCTTTTTATAGCATCTTGCTTTTGTTACATGAATATAGTATCTTTCCTTATCTGCCTGAGCATTTAATTTTCTTAGTTTTCTTGTTCTGCAAGCGTCTCTATTTTCTCCAAGTTACTGTTTTCATTTCATTTTTTCCTTTCCTTTCTTTTCTTTTCTTTTATGTCTCTGTCTCTGGAATCTTTCCTCAAATATCTGGATATATTTGGCTGTCTATTCACATCACGAGAGAGGAGCATTAAGATGATTGGAAGCCCTGTGTGGGTGGGGTAAGGTTTAGTAAGGCTTATACCTTAGTATAAGCTGGGGAGCTTTACTATGAGGTAATCCATTTGACCATCTGTTATGAGAATTTCTAGTCAGAATTGTTACAATAAAATAAAATAGAGACAAGGCTTGAAAATCCCCCAAACAGACAAAATCACTTAAGCCGCATAAGCAGAACAAAATCTAGCTTATTTCAAGAACATAAGCTAAACCTAACTTAGGTTATTTCCTGTAAATGCCTCTGATAATCATAAACAAAACTGAAGTCATCTTCCTAAAATGGTACAAGATCATCACTTTTAGCCAATCACCTGCCGTCTGGAAGCACCCATGGTAACAACCCATCGTTGTAAAGGTTAAACAACTTCCTCGTTTTCATTTTATCAGCCATTTTCTTTCATTATCTCCAAGGTGGAAACACCACTCTTCTGGAAGGGTAGGGGAATGGATGGGGTTTAACTCCTTTCATAGACTTTCGGTCACTCCTGTATTTGCAGCCCCACATTCACCTCCATATTTACTTGGACCCGAGCCTGGTTCTGAGCCTCTCTGAAGCACTGCAATTGCTTTCACCACTGCTTCAGTTTAGCTTTCTTAGGTTCATCTGACTCCCTGTTCCCCCAAAGTGTTGTCTATTCTCTTTGTCTTTATAACTTCAAGCTTTAAAACAAAGAACAAAAACTGGTGATGGAAGGAGCAGTAGTAAACATATGTGTTCAGTGAACCACCTTTACCCAGATACCTTGTGAAGGTGGGAGTCTTAAGCTGTGTGAGTGGCAAAGACCCAGGGCGGCTATTGCTCACTCAGCTATTGGAGGAAGCAGAGAACAGCCCGCAGATAACCCCCTCCTGGAGAGACAGGTCACTCCTTATGGGAAAATCAATTCATAATCATCTTTTGTCTTATTTAAGCTCCAAAGGGACGCACACTTCTTCCTGATGTTGATACCAACAGAACAGGCAATGAGTATGCTTGCCAACAAAGGAACATGAAACAGGAGGTGGCAAACACTTTTCTCCCATGTGGCAAACGGGTGGTGCATCTCTGAGATGGGCAACCAGACCTGGGCACCCTGCTTAAAAATAATTAATAGCCACAGCCTGTGTGTCTTGTCTAAAATCCAGAAACGGTAAAAATTAAAACCAGATCAGTAAAAGAGTATCTAGTAAGAGTTTATTATTCATAAAAGAACAGTTCACAAACTGGGAAAATTCACACCCAAAATTCGCATGAAGCGAATTTACAGGAAGCTTATAAAGTAAAAATGAGGAAGTTGTTTTAATAAATAATCTTTACATGGATTGGTTATTACAATGGGGGATTGGTTAAAAGTTATTATCCTGTACTATTTTAAGAAGATGACAAGTTTTGTTTATGATTATCAGTGACATTTGTAAGAAATAACCTAAGTTAAGTTTAGCTTATGTTCATGAAATAAACTAAATTTAGTTCTGCTTGCATGACTTAAATGGTTTTGTCTTCTTGGGGATATTCAGACCTGGTGTCCATTTTAACAGTCTCATCTGCTTCCCCTAAAAGGAAAAACAACACAAGGCAGCGTGGGGAAAGGGGGAAAGGGGTTCTCAGACTCCATGTAGGGAACTTCCTGGAGGGTCTCCAGTTTCAATTTTCAATACAGCTTAAGATTTATTTTCTTTTAATTTGACATTTTTCATGGGAATAATTCTTAAAGATAATACACATTTCCTTGTTTTCTTTTTTTTTTTCATTTTAACATCTTTATTGGAGTATAACTGCTTTACAATGGTATGTTAGTTTCAGCTTCACAACAAAATGAATCAGTTATATATATACATATGTTCCCATATCTCTTCCCGCTTGCGTCTCCCTCCCTCCCACCCTCCCTATCCCACCGCTCCAGGCGGTCACAAAGCACCGAGCTGATCTCCCTGTGCTATGCGGCTGCTTCCCGCTAGGTATCTACCTTACGTTTGGTAGTGTATATATGTCCATGCCTCTCTCTCGCTTTGTCACCGTTTACCCTTCCCCCTCCCCATAGCCTCAAGTCCATTCTCTAGTAAGTCTGTGTCTTTATTCCTGTTTCACCCCTAGGTTTTTCATGACATTTTTTTTTTAATTCCATATATATGTGTTAGCATACGGTATTTGTCTCTCTCTTTCTGACTTACTTCACTCTGTATGACAGACTCTAGGTCTATCCACCTCATTACAAATAGCTCAATTTCGTTTCTTTTTATGGCTGAGTAATATTCCATTGTATATATGTGCCACATCTTCTTTATCCATTCATCCAATGATGGACACTTAGGTTGTTTCCATCTCTGGGCTATTGTAAATAGAGCTGCAATGAACATTTTGGTACATGACTCTTTTTGAATTATGGTTTTCTCAGGGTATATGCCCAGTAGTGGGATTGATGGGTCATACGGTAGTTCTATTTGTAGTTTTTTAAGGAACCTCCATACTGTTCTCCACAGTGGCTGTATCAATTTACATTCCCACCAACAGTGTAAGAGGGTTCCCTTTTCTCCACACCCTCTCCAGCATTTATTGTTTCTAGATTTTTTGATGATGGCCATTCTGACTGGTGTGAGATGATACCACATTGTAGTTTTGATTTGCATTTCTCTAATGATTAGTGATGTTGAGCATTCTTTCATGTGTTTGTTGGCCATCTGTATGTCTTCTTTGAAGAAATGTCTATTTAGGTCTTCTGCCCATTTTTGGATTGGGTTGTTTGTTTTTTTGTTATTAAGATGCATGAGCTGCTTATAAATTTTGGAGATTAATCCTTTGTCAGTTGCTTCATTTGTAAATATTTTCTCCCATTCTGAGGGTTGTCTTTTGGTCTTCTTTATAGTTTCCTTTGCTGCACAAAAGCTTTTAAGTTTCATCAGGTCCATTTGTTTACTTTTGTTTTTATTTCCATTTCTCTAGGAGGTGGGTCAAAAAGGACCTTGCTGTGATTTATGTCATAGAGTGTCCTGCCTATGTTTTCCTCTACGAGTTTGATAGTTTCTGGCCTTACATTTAGGTCTTTAATCCATTTTGAGCTTATTTTTGTGTATGGTGTTAGGGAGTGATCTAATCTCATACTTTTACATGAAGCTGTCCAGTTTTCCCAAACCACTTATTCAATAGGCTGTCCTTTCTCCACTGTACATTTCTGCCTCCTTTGTCAAAGATAAGGTGACCATATGTGCGTGGGTTTATCTCTGGGCTTTCTATCCTGTTCCATTGATCTATCTTTCTGTTTTTGTGCCAGTACCATACTGTCTTGATTACTGTAGCTTTGTAGTATAGTCTGAAGTCAGGGAGCCTGATTCCTCCAGCTCCATTTTTCGTTCTCAAGATTGCTTTGGCTATTCGGGGTCTTTTGTGTTTCCATACAAATTGTGAAATTTTTTGTTCTAGTTCTGTGAAAAATGCCAGTGGTAGTTTGATAGGGATTGCATTGAATCTGTAGATTGCTTTGGGTAGTAGGGTCATTTTCACAATGTTGATTCTTCCAATCCAAGAACATGGTATATCTCTCCATCTATTTGTATCATCTTTAATTTCTTTCATCAGTGTCTTATAATTTTCTGCATACAGATCTTTTGTCTGCTTAGGTAGGTTTATTCCTAGATATTTTATTCTTTTTGTTGCAGTGGTAAATGGGAGTGTTTTCTTGATTTCACTTTCAGATTTTTCATCTTTAGTGTATAGGAATGCCAGAGATTTCTGTGCATTAATTTTGTATCTTGCTACTTTACCAAATTCACTGATTAGCTCTAGTAGTTTTCTGGTACCATCTTTAGGGTTCTCTATGTATAGGATCATGTCATCTGCAAAGAGTGACAGCTTTACTTCTTCTTTTCCAATTTGGATTCCTTTTATTTCCTTTTCTTCTCAGATTGCTGTGGCTAAAACTTCCAAAGCTATGTTGAATAATAGTGGTGAGAGTGGGCAACCTTGTCTTGTTCCTGATCTTAGTGGAAATGCTTTCAGTTTTTCACCATTGAGGACGATGTTGGCTGTGGGTTTGTCATATATGGCCTTTATTATGTTGAGGAAAGTTCCCTCTATGCCTACTTTCTGCAGGGTTTTTATGATAAATGGGTGTTGAATTTTGTCAAAAGCTTTCTCTGCATCTATTGAGATGATCATATGGTTTTTCTCCTTCAATTTGTTAATATGGTGTATCACGTTGATTGATTTGCGTATATTGAAGAATCCTTGCATTCCTGGAATAAACCCCACTTGATCATGGTGTATGATCCGTTTAATGTGCTGTTGGATTCTGTTTGCTAGTATTTTGTTGAGGATTTTTGCATCCATGTTCATCAGTGATATTGGCCTGTAGTTTTCTTTCATTGTGACATCCTTGTCTGGTTTTGGTATCAGGGTGATGGTGGCCTTGTAGAATGAGTTGGGGAGTGTTCCTCCCTCTTCTATATTTTGGAAAAGTTTGAGAAGGATAGGTGTTAGCTTTTCTCTAAATGTTTGATAGAATTCGCCTGTGAAGCCATCTGGTCCTGGGCTTTTGCTTGTTGGAAGATTTTTAATCACATTTTCAATTTCAGTGCTTGTGATTGGTCTGTTCATATTTTCTATTTCTTCCTGATTCAGTCTTGGCAGGTTGTGCCTTTCTAAGAATTTGTCCATTTCTTCCAGGTTGTCCATTTTATTGGCATAGAGTTGCTTGTAGTAATCTCTCATGATCTTTTGTATTTCTGCAGTGTCAGTTGTTACTTCTCCTTTTTCATTTCTAATTCTATTGATTTGAGTCTTCTCCCTTTTTTTCTTGATGAGTCTGGCTAATTGTTTATCAAGTTTGTTTATCCTTTCAAAGAACCAGCTTTTAGTTTTATTGATTGATCTTTGCTATCATTTCCTTCATTTCTTTTTCATTTATTTCTGATCTGATTTTTATGATTTCTTTCCTGCTGCTAACTTTGGGGTTTTTTTGTTCTTCTTTCTCTAATTGCTTTAGGTGCAAGGTTAGGTTGTTTATTTGAGATGTTTCCTGTTTCCTGTTTCTTAAGGTAGGATTGTATTGCTATAAACTTCTCTCTTAGAACTGCTTTTGCTGCATCCCATAGGTTTTGGGTCGTCGTGTCTCCATTGTCATTTGTTTCTAGGTATTTTTTTATTTCCTCTTTGATTTCTTCAGTGATCACTTCGTTATTAAGTAGTGTATTGTTTAGCCTCCATGTGTTTGTATTTTTTACAGATCTTTTCCTGTAATTGATATCTAGTCTCATAGCGTTGTGGTCGGAAAAGATACTTGATACAATTTCAATTTTCTTAAATTTACCAAGGCTTGATTTGTGACCCAAGATATGATCTATCCTGGAGAATGTTCCATGAGCACTTGAGAAAAATGTGTATTCTGTTGTTTTTGGATGGAATGTCCTATAAATATCAATTAACTCCATCTCGTTTAATGTATCATTTAAAGCTTGTGTTTCCTTATTTATTTTCATTTTGGATGATCTGTCCATTGGTGAAAGTGGGGTGTTAAAGGCCCCTACTATGAATGTGTTACTGTCGATTTCCCCTTTTATGGCTGTCAGTATTTGCCTTATGTATTGAGGTGCTCTATGTTGGGTGCGTAAATATTTACAATTGTTATATCTTCTTCTTGGATCGATCCCTTGATCATTATGTAGTGTCCTTCTTTGTCTCTTCTAATAGTCTTTGTTTTAAAGTCTATTTTGTCTGATATGAGAATTGCTACTCCAGCTTTCTTTTGCTTTCCATTTGCATGAAATACCTTTTTCCATCCCCTTACTTTCAGTCTGTATGTGTCTCTAGGTCTGAAGTGGGTCTTTTTTTTTTTTTTAACATCTTTATTGGAGTATAATTGCTTTACAATGGTATGTTAGTTTCAGCTTCACAACAAAATGAATCAGTTATATATATACATATATTCCCATAGCTCTTCCCGCTTGCGTCTCCCTCCCTCCCACCCTCCCTATCCCACCCCTCCAGGCGGTCACAAAGCACGGAGCTGATCTCCCTGTGCTATGCGGCTGCTTCCCGCTGGCTATCTACCTTACGTTTGGTAGTGTATATATGTCCATGCCTCTCTCTCGCTTTGTCACCGTTTACCCTTCCCCCTCCCCATAGCCTCAAGTCCATTCTCTAGTAAGTCTGTGTCTTTATTCCTGTTTCACCCCTAGGTTTTTCATGACATTTTTTTTTTAAATTCCATATATATGTGTTAGCATACGGTATTTGTCTCTCTCTTTCTGACTTACTTCACTCTGTATGACAGACTCTAGGTCTATCCACCTCATTACAAATAGCTCAATTTCGTCTCTTTTTATGGCTGAGTAATATTCCATTGTATATATGTGCCACATCTTCTTTATCCATTCATCCGATGATGGACACTTAGGTTGTTTCCATCTCTGGGCTATTGTAAATAGAGCTGCAATGAACATTTTGGTACATGACTCTTTTTGAATTATGGTTTTCTCAGGGTATATGCCCAGTAGTGGGATTGCTGGGTCATATGGTAGTTCTATTTGTAGCTTTTTAAGGAACCTCCATACTGTCCTCCACAGTGGCTGTATCAATTTACATTCCCACCAACAGTGTAAGAGGGTTCCCTTTTCTCCACACCCTCTCCAGCATTTATTGTTTCTAGATTTTTTGATGATGGCCATTCTGACTGGTGTGAGATGATATCTCATTGTAGTTTTGATTTGCATTTCTCTAATGATTAGTGATGTTGAGCATTCTTTCACGTGTTTGTTGGCACTCTGTATATCTTCTTTGGAGAAATGTCTATTTAGGTCTTCTGCCCATTTTTGGATTGGGTTGTTTGTTTTTCTGTTATTAAGCTGCATGAGCTGCTTATAAATTTTGGAGATTAATCCTTTGTCAGTTGCTTCATTTGCAAATATTTTCTCCCATTCTGAGGGTTGTCTTTTGGTCTTCTTTATGGTTTCCTTTGCTGCGCAAAAGCTTTTAAGTTTCATTAGGTCCCATTTGTTTACTTTTGTTTTTATTTCCATTTCTCTAGGAGGTGGGTCAAAAAGGACCTTGCTGTGATTTATGTCATAGAGTGTCCTGCCTATGTTTTCCTCTAAGAGTTTGATAGTTTCTGGCCTTACATTTAGGTCTTTAATCCATTTTGAGCTTATTTTTGTGTATGGTGTTAGGGAGTGATCTAATCTCATACTTTTACATGTAGCTGTCCAGTTTTCCCAAACCACTTATTCAATAGGCTGTCCTTTCTCCACTGTACATTTCTGCCTCCTTTGTCAAAGATAAGGTGACCATATGTGCGTGGGTGTCTCTCTGGGCTTTCTATCCTGTTCCATTGATCTATCTTTCTGTTTTTGTGCCAGTACCATACCGTCTTGATAACTGTAGCTTTGTAGTATAGTCTGAAGTCAGGGAGCCTGATTCCTCCAGTTCCTTCTTTCGTTCTCAAGATTGCTTTGGCTGTTCGGGGTCTTTTGTGTTTCCATACAAATTGCAAAATTTTTTGTTCTAGATCTGTGAAAAATGCCAGTGGTAGTTTGATAGGGATTGCATTGAATCTATAGATTGCTTTGGGTAGTAGAGTCATTTTCACAATGTTGATTCTTCCAATCCAAGAACATGGTATATCTCTCCATCTATTTGTATCATCTTTAATTTCTTTCATCAGTGTCTTATAATTTTCTGCATACAGATCTTTTGTCTCCTTAGGTAGGTTTATTCCTAGATATTTTATTCTTTTTGTTGCAATGGTAAATGGGAGTGTTTTCTTGATTTCACTTTCAGATATTTCATCATTAGTATATAGGAATGCCAGAGATTTCTGTGCATTAATATTGTATCCTGCCACTTTACCAAATTCATTGATTAGCTCTAGTAGTTTTCTGGTGGCATCTTTAGGGTTCTCTATGTATAGGATCATGTCATCTGCAAACAGTGACAGCTTTACTTCTTCTTTTCTGATTTGGATTCCTTTTATTTCCTTTTCTTCTCTGATTGCTGTGGCTAAAACTTCCAAAACTATGTTGAATAAGAGTGGTGAGAGTGGGCAACCTTGTCTTGTTCCTGATCTTAGTGGAAATGCTTTCAGTTTTTCACCATTGAGGATGATGTTTGTTGTGGGCTTGTCATATATGGCCTTTATTATGTTGAGGAAAGTTCCCTCTATGCCTACTTTCTGCAGGGTTTTTATCATAAATGGGTGTTGAATTTTGTCAAAAGCTTTTTCTGCATCTATTGAGATGATCATATGGTTTTTCTCCTTCAATTTGTTAATATGGTTTATCACATTGATAGATATGCGTATATTGAAGAATCCTTGCATTCCTGGAATAAACCCCACTTGATCATGGTGTATGATCCTTTTAATGTGCTGTTGGATTCTGTTTGCTAGTATTTTGTTGAGGATTTTTGCATCTATGTTCATCAGTGATATTGGCCTGTAGTTTTCTTTCTTTGTGACACCTTGTCTGGTTTTGTTATCAAGGTGATGGTGGCCTTGTAGAATGAGTTGGGGAGTGTTCCTCCCTCTGCTATATTTTGGAAGAGTTTGAGAAGGATAGGTGTTAGCTCTTCTCTAAATGTTTGATAGAATTCGCCTGTGAAGCCATCTGGTCCTGGGCTTTTCTTTGTTGGAAGATTTTTAATCACATTTTCAATTTCAGTGCTTGTGATTGGTCTGTTCATATTTTCTATTTCTTCCTGATTCAGTCTTGGCAGGTTGTGCCTTTCTAAGAATTTGTCCATTTCTTCCAGATTGTCCATTTTATTGGCATAGAGCTGCTTGTAGTAATCTCTCATGATCTCTTTTATTTCTGCAGTGTCAGTTGTTACCGCTCCTTTTTCATTTCTAATTCTATTGATTTGAGTCTTCTCCCTTTTTTTCTTGATCAGTCTGGCTAGTGGTTTATCTATTTTGTTTATCTTCTCAAAGAACCAGCTTTTAGTTTTATTGATCTTTGCTATTGTTTCCTTCATTTCTTTTTCATTTATTTCTGATCTGATTTTTATGATTTCTTTCCTTCTGCTAGCTTTGGGGTGTTTTTGTTCTTCTTTCTCTAATTGCTTGAGGTGCAAGGTTAGGTTGTTTATTCGAGATGTTTCCTGCTTCTTAAGGTGGGCTTGTATTGCTATAAACTTCCCCCTTAGAACTGCTTTTGCTGCATCCCACAGGTTTTGGGTCGTTGTGTCTCCATTGTCATTTGTTTCTAGGTATTTTTTGATTTCCTCTTTGATTTCTTCAGTGATCACTTCATTATTAAGTAGTGTATTGTTTAGCCTCCATGTGTTTGTATTTTTTACAGATCTTTTCCTGTAATTGATATCTAGTCTCATGGCATTGTGGTCAGAAAAGATACTTGATACAATTTCAATTTTCTTAAATTTACCAAGGCTTGATTTGTGACCCAAGATATGATCTATCCTGGAGAATGTTCCATGAGCACTTGAGAAAAATGTGTATTCTGTTGTTTTTGGATGGAATGTCCTATAAATATCAATTAACTCCATCTCGTTTAATGTATCATTTAAAGCTTGTGTTTCCTTATTTATTTTCATTTTGGATGATCTGTCCATTGGTGAAAGTGGGGTGTTAAAGGCCCCTACTATGAATGTGTTACTGTCAATTTCCCCTTTTATGGTTGTCAGTATTTGCCTTATGTATTGAGGTGCTCTATGTTGGGTGCGTAAATATTTACAATTGTTATATCTTCTTCTTGGATCGATCCCTTGATCATTATGTAGTGTCCTTCTTTGTCTCTTCTAATAGTCTTTATTTTAAAGTCTATTTTGTCTGATATGAGAATTGCTACTCCAGCTTTCTTTTGGTTTCCATTTGCATGAAATACCTTTTTCCATCCCCTTACTTTCAGTCTGTATGTGTCTCTAGGTCTGAAGTGGGTCTCTTGTAGACAGCAAATATATGCGTCTTGTTTTTGTATCCATTCAGCCAATCTTTGTCTTTTGGTGGGAGCATTTAGTCCATTTACAATAAAGGTAATTATCGATATGTGTGTTCCCATTCCCATTTTCTTAAGTGTTTTGGGTTCGTTATTGTAGGTCTTTTCCTTCTTTTGTGTTTCTTGCCTAGAGAAGTTCCTTTAGCAGTTGTTGTAGAGCTGGTTTGGTGGTGCTGAACTCTCTCAGCTTTTGCTTGTCTGTAAAGGTTTTAATTTCTCCATCAAATCTGAATGAGATCTTTGCTAGGTAGAGTAATCTTGGTTGCAGGTTTTTCTCCTTCAACACTTTCAATATGTCCTGCCACTCCCTACTGGCTTGCAGAGTTTCTGCTGAAAGATCAGCTATTAACCTTATGGGGATTCCCTTGTGTGTTATTCGTTGTTTTTCCCTTGCTGCTTTTAATATGCTTTCTTTGTATTTAATTTTTGACAGTTTGATTAATATGTGTCTTGGCGTGTTTCTCCTTGGATTTATCCTGTATGGGACTCTCTGTGCTTCCTGGACTTGATTAACTATTTCCTTTCCCATATTAGGGAAGTTTTCAACTATAATCTCTTCAAATATTTTCTCAGTCCCTTTCTTTTTCTCTTCTTCTTCTGGAACCCCTATAATTCGAATGTTGGTGCGTTTAATGTTGTCCCAGAGGTCTCTGAGACTGTCCTCAGTTCTTTTCATTCTTTTTTCTTTATTCTCTTCTGCAGTAGTTATTTCCACTATTTTATCTTCCAGGTCACTTATCCGTTCTTCTGCCTCAGTTATTCTGCTATCGATCCCATCTAGAGTATTTTTAATTTCATTTATTGTGTTGTTCATCATTGTTTGTTTCATCTTTAGTTCTTCTAGGTCCTTGTTAACTGATTCTTGCATTTTGTCTATTCTATTTCCAAGGTTTTGGATCATCTTTAGTATCATTATTCTGAATTCTTTTTCAGGTAGACTGCCTATTTCCTCTTCATTTGTTAGGTCTGGTGGGTTTTTATCTTGCTCCTTCATCTGCTGTGTGTTTTTCTGTCTTCTCATTTTGGTTATCTTACTGTGTTTGGGGTCTCCTTTTTGCAGGCTGAAGGTTCGTAGTTCCTGTTGTTTTTTGTGTCTGTCCCCAGTGGCTAAGGTTGGTTCAGTGGGTTGTGTAGGCTCCCTGGTGGAGGGTGCTAGTGCCTGTGTTCTGGTGGATGAGGCTGGATCTTGTCTTTCTGGTGGGCAGGTCCACGTCTGGTGGTGTGTTTTGGGGTGTCTGTAGACTTATTATGATTTTGGGCAGCCTGTCTGCTAATGGGTGGGGCTGTGTTCCTGTCTTGCTAGTTGTTTGGCATAGGATGTCCAGCACTGTAGCTTGCTGGTCGTTGAGTGAAGCTGGGTGCTGGCGTTGAGATGGAGATCTCTGGGAGATTTTCGCTGTTTGATATTATGTGCAGCTGGGAGGCCTCTGGTGGACCAGTGTCCTGAAGTTGGCTCTCCCACCTCAGAGGCCCAGCACTGACTCCTGGCTGCAGCACCAAAAGCGTTTCATCCACAGTGCTCCTTAATTTGGGATGATTCGTTGTCTATTCATGTATTCCACAGATGCAGGTACATCAAGTTGATTGTGGAGCTTTAATCCACTGCTTCTGAGGCTGCTGGGAGAGATTTCCCTTTCTCTCCTTTGTTCTCACAGCTCCCAGGGGCTCAGCTTTGGATTTGGCCCCGCCTGTGCGTGTAGGTCGCCGGAGGGCGTCTGTTCTTTGCTCAGACAGGACGGGGTTAAAGGAGCCGCTGATTCGGAGGCTCTGGCTCACACAGGCCGGGGGGGTAGGGAGGGTCACGGAGTGTGGGGCGGGCCTGCGCCGGCAGAGGCCAGCGTGACGTCGCTAGCCTGAGGCGCGCCGTGCGTTCTCCCGGGGGAGTTGTCCCGGGATCCCGGGACCCTGGCAGTGGCGGGCTGCACAGGCTCCCCGGAAGCGGGGTGTGGATAGTGACCTGTGTTCACACACAGGCTTCTTGGTGGCGGCAGCAAAGGCCTTAGCGTCTCATGTCTGTCTCTGGGCTCCGCACTTTTAGCCGCGGCTCGCGCCTGTCTCTGGAGCTCCTTTAAGCAGCGCTCTTAATCCCCTCTCCTCGTGCACCAGGAAACAAAGAGGAAGGAAAAGTTTCTTGCCTCTTCGGCAGGTCCAGACTTTTTCCCGGACTCCCTCCCGGCTAGCCGCGGTGCACTAACGCCCTGCAGGCTGTGTTCACGCCGCCAACCTCAGTCCTCTCCCTGCGCTCCGACCGAAGCCCGAGCCTCAGCTCCCAGCCCCGCCTGCCCCGGCGGGCGAGCAGACAAGCCTCTCGGCTGGTGAGTGCCCGTCGGCCCGATCCTCTGCGCTGGAATCAGCCCGCTTTGCCCTCCGCACCCCTGTTGCTGTGCTCTCCTCCGCGGCTCCGAAGCTCCCCCACTCCGCCACCCGAAGTCTCCGCCCGCGAAGGGGCTTCCTAGTGTGTGGACACTTTTCCTCCTTCACAGCTCTCTCCTGCTGGTGCAGGACCGTCCCTATCCTTTTGTCTCTGTTTATTTTTTTCTTTTGCCCTAACCAGGTACGTGGGGGGTTCCTTGCCTTTTGGGAGGTCTGAGTTCTTCTGCCAGCGTTCAGTAGGTGCTCCGTAGGAGTTGTTCCACGCGTAGGTGTATTTCTGGTGTATCTGTGGGGAGGAAGGTGATCTCCGCGTCTTACTCTTCCGCCATCTTCCCGGAAGTCCCTTGTTTTCTTAATCAGAAGGTTTGGAACACATTTTCACTCTTCCTGGATATACTTAGGTTCTTTGTTCAATTCTGATGTATTCTGTTTGATTTTATAATGATCCTTTGCAAAATGGAAAAAAAAAGTTTTTTCTTACTACAATTCAATATAGTCTCACTGCATAGAAATAAAGATGGCCAGGGCTTCCCTGGTGGCGCAGTGGTTGAGAGTGCGCCTGCCGATGCAGGGGACACGGGTTCGTGCCCCGGTCCGGGAAGATCCCACGTGCCACGGAGCGACTGGGCCCGTGAGCCATGGCCGCTGAGCCTGCACGTCCGGAGCCTGTGCTCCACAATGGGAGAGGCCACAGCAGTGAGACGCCTGCGTACCGCAAAAAAAAAAAAAAAAAAAAAAAAAAAAAGGCCAGTTAGCAAAAATAAAAATCCCACCAACACAGAAACAATCAGAGCCTTCATAGGCACACTCATATACCCAAAGAGGCTGAAAGAAAATGACTGATAGATTTGACTACACACAAATTAAAAGTTCCTCCATGTCAACATCCACATAAACAAAGTAAAAAGCAAAAAGCAAACTGACAAAATATTTGCACTAACGTGACAGATAATATGATTAATATCTTAAATATATAATTACTCCTTGCGTTTTAGTCTTGTCTCTCCAGCCAGACTTTGGACTCCTTGAAGGCAAAGAGCAAGTCTTTGGTTTTATAGTGACTCTCAATTCAGGGCTACCTCATCCATCCTTTCCAAACTGAACTGGGTTGATTTGAAGAAGGCTGGATTCAAAGTTCATTTCTAGTTTTGCCTCACAGCATCTCATGCAGAATTGATGTTCAATAAATATTTGTTGAGTGAATGAGTGTGTAGAGAATAAAAAGTCATTTCTTGCCTGTGAAGTGCTGTTGGTATACGTTGGATTTCTGTAACAAATAGAGCTGCGTGTCCCTCTCGACCTCTTTGCCAGCCATCAGCTGCTGAATCTCCTGCTTTCACTGTGTCTCCCCCTCATCCAGGGTGTTGTTTCAAATCTCTCAACTGCGAGAAATCAAAACATTTATTATGTACCAGGTGCTTTGCCTGCTGATAGGAATATAGAAACAAATACAATGTGCAGATCCTTAAACAACTCTCTATCTTGGGAGGGAAGCTGGGATGCAGCTCAGACAACCTTGATGGGCTTTGATAAGCATGACTGGAAAGATACACAAGGTTAGGAGTACAAGTCAGCAGGTTGGGTGGATGAATTTGGCCTGTGGCAGGCAGCGGAGATTTATACCTCCCAGCAAACACCTGGACTGAAAAATGGGTTGGGAGGCAGGGCGTGTTCAAAGAAGTGTATATTCAAAGATGACCATATAGGCTCAGGGCAAGGACAAGAATAACAGACAAAGAGAAAAGAAACATAATTTATTGATCACCTATTATGTCCCCGGCATGTTGCCAGATGCTCCATATGATAGTTAATGATTCTCCCAATGGCTCCTTTGACAAAAGACAAAACTAGAACATTAAGCAACAGGATTAAGGTTCTGTAGCAAAAAAAAAGAGGGCTCAGGGTTCCAACCTAGGTCTGTCTACCCCCAAAGCCCTTACATGTCATTTTGTTGGGGGGAGACCTATAGAGGCCTTTTCTCCTTCAGCTCAGATGCATACTGAAAGGATGTGGCTACAGGGAGAATTAAAGTTCATTCTGTTGTCTTTTGTTCCAGTAAGAGGGCCCCAGCTGGGGCAGGTGGGATGCGGGCCAGGCAGTACACTTGTAACTCTCTTTGCGGCTTCACATTCAAACTCTTCTTCCTGCAGGGAGGTGACCCGAGTCTCACTGTGGGGCAGGTTCAATCTGGTCTGGGAAGCTCTTCTCCTGGAAGTGCTCAGGGGAACCCGGTATTTAAGGACTCCTCCGAACCACAGTAGCTGCTATTATGACCCTCAATGTGACCCTGGGGCTGCTTGTTTTTTTAGAAATTGGCTGCATTGATTTCTGCCCGATGTTACATGTTGCCTGACTGTCTGAGAGGCACTGAGGCGAGAGAAGACAAGAGCCGATCGAAGACAGAGTGGAGTATTTCTATGTGGCAGCATTAGAGGGGATGCAGAATCTGCCCCAGATATTCCCTCTCTCCTCTGACCTAACACAATGCTTACGGTTCCACTATGAGCGTCAGAGTAAGTTCAGAGCCAGAGGAACCTGTAGAGACACAAACACCTTGGACAGCGGCAGATGAGTCCACTGAGACCCACTGTGAGCAAGTGGCTTCCTGAGGTCACACAGAGAGGTAATGGCAGCTTTTTCAGCCCTGTAGCCCCAATGCCAGGCACTTACAAGTCACTCACTAAATATTTCTGCATGTATTGATTGAGTCTTATACACAGCACTTTCAAAGGAGTAGAATTATGAGGACACAAAGGGAGAGTAGGAATTCTTAGTAGAGGGAACAGTTGAGGAAAGGTATCAGAGGTAAGAATACAAAAGGTGTGGTTCAGGAATAGGGAGTGATAAGCAGAGTATAGGGTACACCTAGGGTCTAATGAGAGATGGGGTCCAAATAGATGGATTAGGGCCACATGGTGGGGAACCCTGAATGCCAGAGTGAGACACTGCACCTCTGCCTCTGCTCCATTGTCTAGGACCCCCGGACCATTTGCTGAGGATGGCATGTATGGCTTAACTTCTATTGAAAGCTGTCATCTTCCTTGATTCCATCATCCATCCATTCACTTAGCAGATGTTTATTGAATGCCTACAACATGTGAGGTACTGGGCTAGGTTCTGGGGATGCAGTAGAGAATGAGATGAAGCAGGCTCCTGACCTCATAAAGTTTATATTCCCATGGGATATAACACAGCAACCACAAATGAGTGAACAGCTGCATAATTACAGACTGTGCTACATGCTCTGAAGAAAAGCAGCATGATGTGATAGGTACCAAGTTGAAGGCAGAACGTTAAATATGATGATCAGGGAAGGCCTCTCTGAGGAGGGGACATTTGAACTGAGACCTAAAAAAATGAGATGGAGCTAGCCACGCAGAGCGATGGGATAAGGCTGGTTCAGCTAGACAAAACCGCAACTATAAGACTCTACAGATAAAAGAATAAGATAAAAGGATCAGAAATGACCTGGGTAGTCTCAGTCATGGGTAAAAAGAATTGGGGGGATCATAGGAAGGAGTCTTGGACACTCTGGACAAATTAAAAACAGGACAGATCCAAACTATAACAACAGAACAAAGTCCCCTCAACATCTAGGTTAAGCTCAGTGGTTCTCAAACTTGAATGAGTATAAGAATCATCCAGAGAGTCTGTTTAAAAAGCACATTCTGGGGCTTCCCTGGTGGCGCAGTGGTTGAGAGTCCGCCTGCCGAGGCAGGGGACGCGGGTTCGTGTCCCGGTCCGGGAAGATCCCACATGCCGCGGAGCGGCTGGGCCCGTGAGCCATGGCCGCTGAGCCTGCGTGTCCGGAGCCTGTGTTCCGCAACGGGAAAGGCCACAGCAGTGAGAGGCCCGCGTACCACAAAAAAAAAAAAAAAAAAAAAAAAAAAGCACATTCTGGGGCTACATCCCAAGATATTTAGAAAATTTTTAAACAAACACCTGAGTTGCTTTTGATGCAGGTCATCCTCAGAGCACATTTGGAGAACCATTGAATTAAAGAGACAAGAAGGGAGGACACAGAAGGAGCGTGACAGGTGTGGGGTGCCAGGGGAGGGAATGAATCAGAGTGAGGATGTGAGGCTATACCATCAGCATCCTGCTTCCGTACCTTGTTGTGACCTGTTTGTTCTGGCTTCTTCGTACCCAGATTGGCAAGCTGAGTCATGATGACAGCAGCGGATGCTAAAGAGCTCCATTCTGGGAACCCTGGAATCCCTGAGGACAGCAGGATGGAGAACTGTTTTGAGATGGAGGTAAATTATTGCCAATCAGACCCCACTAGTAGTCATCACACCCACATTTCCCTCCACCACATCCTCTTTGAGATTCAGGTTAAAAGACAATTCCTGGCTTTCAGGAGGAGGAGTTAAACGTAATGCATTTTCAATGGGCTTGAGGTCCCACTGGACCAGCTGGATGTCCTTGTGAGCATGGCGTGGGCTGCTGAGGGGCTCTTCAAAATAGGGCAAAGTCAGTAGCAAAACAATTGGCCACATCATTCCAAACCCATCTGAGCAAATTACATGGAAAACAAGCAAGAGAGAGTCATTCTGATTTATATAAGTATATGTTGCAGATTTCATTAAGATTAGGCCAGCTTTGCAGTTATCACTTGCTGGGTTGTTTGCCTTGTTCTTGATTTTCATTTGCGAATGCCCATTAGCCTCATAAAGGACTCCCGGTGGCAGGAAGTAAAGCCAACCCTCTCTAGGACCTAAGCCAAGGAGATGCCTACCTGGGGACACAGCCTAGAAAAGACCTCAAAATAGATCTTCTCCAGGTACCTAAAGGCAAAAGAGTTGCAGACATACCAGTATAAAAGCCTTCTCAAATCAGAGTCTTTCTGAGGGCTCCAGGCAAGACAAAAGACCGGATCACCACCTCTCGGTGCTCCCACTTGCAAATGGGCACCCAGCCAGGGGGACACTCAGAGCCGGTGAATGAGATGATGGTGGCTCTCCATGTCCATTGGGCAGTGATTCAACAATTCCTTTCAATTCAGTTATTAGGCCAAAGGGGGCAGACAGTAAGCTAGACATCAGGGATACAAAGACAAAAAATTAAAATGTCAAAATTCGTTGCCCTAAAGGAATTTGTTCTGACTTAGAGACCAATATATAAACATGATTTCAGATTTGACAGGAACGAAGAAATTCTAATAATGCTGTACATGGCCAAGAGATTTGGGTTTTATCAAGCAGTCTAGAGGTTTTCAAGTCTTCTAGAAACAGCATCTTTTATTTTCCCAAATGGGTCTTATGCAGAGCCTCACACAGTTTTTAGAACGGTCTTTCTAAAATGTCCATCTGACCGTATCATTCCTTGGCGTAGCACAAGGGTCTGCAAACTCTTTCTACAGAAGCTCAGATAGTGTATGTTTTAGACGTTTTAGGCCAGACAGCCTCTGTTGAAACTACTCAACTCTGTCTTTGCAAAACTAATGAAGAGCCAGACACAGCAAGTATATGAATGGCGATAGCTGTGTTCAATAGACCTGCATTTACAAAAACAGGCAGTCTGCCAGATTGGCCCATGGGTTGTCGTTTGTCCACTCCTGCCTTAGAGTCACTCATAGGCTCCTATCTCCTTGGCATGAGACCCCAGACCTTCTCATGATCTGAACTCCAGCCCCCAGTTGACCACTCTGCCTGCCCTCAACCACAGCCTCTGCTCCTGCCAAATGGAACTTTTCCACGTAACTTGGAAACACCATGGCCTTTCACAATGCTATGTCTTCTTACGCACTGTTTACTCTAGCTGAATTGTCTTCCCTTTCATCATCGAGGAAATTCTTATTTCTTCTTCATATTCTAGCACAACTGTTTTCTCGCTGTGGTCTGAGTGTTTGTGCCCCCTCCAAAATTGGTATGTTGAAATCCTATTGCCCAGCGTGATGGGGGTACTGGGAGATGAGGCCTTTGGGAGGTGATTGGGTCATGAGGGCAGAGCTCTCGTGAATGAGATGCATGTCTTTATTGAAGAGGCCCAGGAGAGGCCCCTTTCTCCCTCTACCACATGATGGTGCAATGAGAAGCCTGCAACCCAGAAGATTACACTCACCCAACCATGCTGGCACCTTGATCTTATGCTTCCAGCCTCTAGAACTAGAAGAAATAAATTTCTGTTGTTTATAAGCCCCCCAGTCTATGGTATTTAGTTACAGCAGCCGAAACAGTATAAGACACCCCTCAACTCACTTTTTTTGGCAACACCTGATTATTTTGAAATACTGATTGTTTCTATGCCTATCTATTGCAGCAGAGACCACATCCTTATTCTTCTCTGGATCCCAGCTCCCAAGACTAAGGAACGTTTGATAAATGAAACAATTTCATCTCAGGGAATTCAAAGTTCATGGCAAGTTTGATAGGGGCCAATGTCGTTATCCTGGGAGTCAAATCTGGTGAGTGGGGACCACAGCAGAAATCTCAGGAAGAAGCAATACTTGGAGTCATTTAGATAGAAGCCAGAGAATTCCAACCAGCCTGTATTAGAGCAGGCTTCCCTGTTCTGTGGAGACAGATACAATGGTGAGACAGACAGACATGGACAGCTTTTCAGAAGCCCATCAAGTAGGCTGCAGGGAGTGGGGACAGATCGGGATCAAGTTCTAGTACTAGGAGGGACACTGGAGAGTCAATCAGAAGGCAAGACAGAATGAGGAAATAGAGAAGAGAAAAAGAAACACCCCCCCGCCCCCGGCCAGGCTGTGGGAATCAAGGTAGCAAAACTCTAATGCCAGATGCCACTCACTGGTACGTTGGAACTCATCACTATTCTATTCTGCTGGCTTGGATACCCCTGGATCTTAGAGTCAGTATTGTTGAGCATCACAGCTGACACTGTCTGGGTCTATGGTCAGATGGCCCTGAAGCTTAGATTTCATAGCCCAGTTGAGGAACCCCAACCCCCCCAAATGGTATAAAGACGAGCCTTCATCAGAGTCGATATTGCCAGAGACATGCCTTTCCTTTCTTTTGACATGGTGCTACCATTTTATCCTGTGAACTGAAGAAAAAGAAAAACAAAACCCACCATAGTCAAGTCCTCTTCACTGAGATTCCTTTTAGCTTTCTTCTTTAACCTTCAATATTCTCTCCATGAACACCTTGTAGAGCCTCCTTCTAAGCTTTTCTGGGTTTTGGGGTTAGAGTTCAGCCTTCCCACACCAAGAGCAGACAACAAAGGCTGTCTACCAGGGAGGACTTACACATTCAGCAGCCCAGCTTCTCTTTCCTCTTCTGCATTAAAGACAGAAGGGGCTGCAGAAGCATCGATCTCTGAGTGGTCTGTGGCCAGGAGGTGGAGAGATAAGACTGCTTTGTTGAGGACCCAAGGGAAGACTGGGCTGTGGCTGCCTGAGTTTTATCAAACGAAAAATGGTTACAGCACTTCTATTTTTCTTAATAAATAATGCAAGAAAAAAAAACCTTGTAAGTAAGAATATAAAATTAAATTTGCCAAATATGCTGAGAGTTGGTCCTTGGAGAAACTTTTATCTTTGCTGCATAGTCAAACACATCACCTTGGGGGTACCAGGCAATTACTGTGTGGCATAGATGAAATTTGCTCTTGTGTAGACAGTATTACCTGGCACCAGAGACAGGAAACTTCAGTACCTATTTTCGTAAACACAATTCCAAATTTTGAGACACGACTTCTGGGGGCTCTTCATGGTTGTTGCCAACAGGACCAGTCCAAGTTCCCAAATGATGGGACTTGTCAAGCCACCTGGGAAGGGGTGAAGTGAAGAGAGCAGGCATCCTCCAGGGTTTTTGATAGATTGACATTTCTCAAATTTTGGTCTGGACAGTTTGTGGAAAAACACTGACATTCACTAGCATATCCATAAAGACCATAAGGCCAGTTTTGTTTTCCCTAAAATGAAGTTAAGTTATCTTTAGGGAATAATTCATTCTCACGTGTATGTATAAACACATACACACTCGCTTATCCAAAACTGTAATAATTTCATTTGGAAGAATGATACGGCATAGTCATGGAGCCCCCGCCAATTTCAGGCTGGTGTCAAATACCGTTCAGGGGAAAGTAATGTGGATGTTCAAATATGTTGCATGTTGGAAAAAGAAGGTAAGCCAGACCCATTCCTCTGTTTACTATCTTAGTTCACTATACCTTTGTCAGATGCCAGGTACTGGGTGTCCGCAGAATAAAGACAGCTATCACTCTGCCTGTCAAAACTATGTCTTCCCCGGGAGGGGCCCATCTTCTGTGGGACTGCAGGGGCCTCCTGAAGAGAAGAGCCTGGTCAGCTTGCTGCTCTCTGACAATTCAAGACTTTTACGGTTTAGTTTGAGGCTCTTTTTGAAAAACAAAATTTCTGATCAACTGCTCGCTACAACTGAAGTGTTACTTTGTCAAAATATTTATTCCTTTGTGTGACGTGCTAGAGTCCCATGGACGTAGCTGATCATTTCTATTGCAAATATTACCTAACTTTACTATAAACTAATAAACTATTTTTGCATTAAAAAAAAAACTATGGCTTCAGTAGATGCTTCATTCTAGATGACCACATGTGATCATTTAAGTACTGTTTTACCATTGGGCACTATAAGTTACTAATGTTCTAGCCTTTAATGGTAACCAGGGCTTCACTACCTTCAACGTAGCCAGGTCACATAACCTATTTCAGATTTTCATCCTTGGGAATCCAATGGCTATAACCATTTCTGGTACCACATATTGTATCCATCAGGGCTTAGCTACAGATGGCAAGACTCCTTTAACAATTTTTGAGAGATTTAATACAGGGAATTATTAGAGGAGCTAGAGACGCAGGCTGTAGATATGTCCTTCAAGATCGATTTCTAGAATAGCACTGTAGAATTGGCTACCAGAGGAATTACTGCCTGTATCACAGGAAGGATGCTAAAGGCTAGGAAGGCACTGCAGGGACTCTTGGTTCCAAGGTCATATCAAGACTGCAAGGTCGGGCTTCCCTGGTGGCGCAGTGCTTGAGAATATGCCTGCTAATGCAGGGGACATGGGTTCGAGCCCTGGTCTGGGAGGATCCCACATGCCGTGGAGCAACTAAGCCCGTGAGCCACAACTACTGAGCCTGCGCGTCTGGAGTCTGTGCTCCACAAGAGAGGCCGCAATAGTGAGAGGCCCGCGCACCGCAACGAGGAGTGGCCCCCACTCTCCACAACTGGAGAAAGCCCTCGCACAGAAACGAAGACCCAACACAGCAAAAATAAATAAATAAATTACTAAACTCCTACCCCCAACATCTAAAAAAAAGATTGCAAGGTCAATACCAGCAACACAACGCCTCCTATGTTACAACCTTCCCTGCCTAACCTGGGTCTGATTCAAGTGCTGTCAAGTGTGTCTGAAAGCAAAACCAAACATCATATCCAAAACCTTAGCTCCAAGGGAGTCTAAGAAATCCACTTTTAGTTTTCCAGTCTCTGTAGCACTGAAGAGAGGATACTTGAAGGAGGTGGCCAGAAGAAGTGCAGGGAGCAACCTATGGTAACTACTTCTCTACCACTGTGAGCTCCATCCAAGTTCTCAAATTGTGAGTCAGGTAGCCAACTATTTGCTGAGGTCTTTTTGTGCACAAAATACCTTAGGGGATACAGAGATGTATGAGGTGTGTCTAAAGTAAGATGTTTGCTGACTTCACCTGAATTAATGCATTTGGAATGAAAGCTCATCTTCAAAGGGGAACATTTTGCGGATCTTACATGATACAGTCTTGCCTTAGACCTTTTCGTAGATCTTCTGTTAGGAATGGCCTGTACTTCATAAGCGTACACTCAAATGTACACTTGAAAATCAGGCTCATCGTTTGAAAATCTTGCCTGTCAGAGTACTATCTCACGTTTGCTATGCGCCAGGCACTGTACTATGTTTTTTACACACCTTATCTTTTTTCAATGGCGCAACAAATTGCACTGTGAAATACACGCTATTACCATTTCCATTTCACTACAAGAAGTGGAAGCTTGGAAATGTTACGTGATTTTCCAAAGTCAAACATTTTCTAAGTGTCAGGTAGGAGATGGGAACTGAGGGCTTTGTGGCTTCAAAGACCTTTCTCTTCCTATAACATTATGTTCCTTTCCTAAACTAAGAGAATGGAGTTTCTCCATATTGCCTGGTAGCCCACCACATTGCTCAGGCTTGGTTCCCAGTGACCATCAACTCTTTCCAAATAGGGCATCCTCTCCGTGCACAAAGATGTCTTTGAGCTGGTTATTCTTACTGAAGAAATTCGAGTCAATATGGCCTAGAATCTGCAGCTTCCTTGGGTGGCTACCCAAGAAAGGGATAATAGTCAACCACATATAATAATCAGAGGATGCGTAATCAATTTCTATCAAGTTTTATAAGGTGATTTGTGCTTATTTAAAATTTAGACATGTTGCTTCATTATAACACCTTGGTAATATTTGGCTCCTGTTTTCATGTTATATGTAATTTGTTCCCTCCTTCACCTTTTTCCATCCTGATACAATACAATATTGAAGTTTAATACATGCGTTCAATTTAGTTTTGATTCCTGGATCATCCAGTTGCTAGTAGTGGAGACTTGAGCTACTTATGCTCTCTTAAGCCTCATTTTTCTCATAAATACAATGGTGGTAGCAGTAGAACCTACTTTATATGGTTATTTATAGAGTGGTTGGACAGATTAAATCTGATAATCATTGAAAGCATTGGCATTCTCTCTGATAAATAGTAAACACTGAATAACTGTGAGATATTATTAATTATTAATCATATAAAAACTTTGCACTTGGTGCCTTGAAAGTTCTCATCTTCGCTAATTCAACAAACACTTGCCAAGCACTGGAGATTAAAAAGGAGTCTGGTATGGCCTCAGCCCTCTAGTTGTTCACTATGTGTGGAGGACACGGATCTGTAAATAATTCAATGGAGGTAGAAGTCTATAGCATCCGTCCGTGGTGCATATCTAACCTGGCCGCAGTGCAGGCATTGGAGTGAGTGCATAGTTCTACTTGGCTGTAATACCTGGGGAGGCTTCAAAAAGGTGATGCTTGAGATGAATCTAGAGAGATGGATTCCAGAGGGTGAAAAGAAAGGAAATTCCAGACAGAAAGAAAAGTAGGGACACAAGCAAGCTGACATGAAGGGAAACATGGGCAATGGAGCAGATCTCAAGCACGGGGTGGGAGGCAGGTGAATTTAGAGCATGGTGGGAAACCACCATAAACAGTTACATACGATGTCAGTTCACATAGCTCTAAACCATATTAATCTCAGCGCTCCACGTGGCCCAGTCTCTTCAGAGTCACATTCAAAGAGTCCAGGTGCCAAGAGGTAATTAATGGCAATCAAATTTTTCCCAGCTGTCTTCCTTTACACGTTAAGGGGTGGGGATACAATTGACTCTAATAATTCCTAGTAATTCTTTTTATAAGTTTTGTGTCCCTCTCCCTAAACTCTCACACTCAGCAGAATATCTTTCCCCTGTCCACTCCCCAAGTCCCTGCATGCAACTTCTTCATGCAACGTTCCTCCGTCCAACACTCCAGCCACCACCACCCCTAGGCACCTGTTGGCTCACACCTGCTGGCCAGTCCAAGTGGCACTAATATGCAATTCTCAACCTTGTTATGCTACAAGACAGCACAGAAGACGCACTGATATGCTGGTGGAGCTCTGGTGGCTTTGAAGAAAAAGAAGCCACCTCTATCTCTGGCTCATCGAAGGCCTAGGGCAACAAATGGCACAAGAGTTGGAATTATGCTGTTTGAGAGAATTTGGACAGGTGGAAAAGGAGAAAGAGGTTACTGGGGGGAAGAAGGACAGAGGGTAATGGACCCAACATTGATACATCGTTTGCATGCATTGGGGCTGGTTGTGTCCCCTTTGCTCTCATCATGCCTGTGCTGCAGGTTTTCTGAGGGAACACAGCATTATGGAGGTGGAAGGAAACTCAGCTATTCTATTGTCCTGCTCTCTAGCCTTAGAGATAAAATTAAGACCCAGAGGGAAAAAAAAGGACATACGGACTCTTGCTTAAAATTCCAAACTTTACTTTTCCTGAGAATCACTTCTTTGACCAATCAACTCTTTGACCAGAGTTCCAATCTAGATTCATCATCCCCAGGAAACTGTGCTGTTACTAGTCATGATTGTGAATATATAGTCACAAAAATGTATGAAATAGGCAGATGTGCATTTGTGTCTTCCTTTTTTTTTTTTTTTTTTTTTTTTTTGCGGTACGTGGGCCTCTCACTGTTGTGGCCTCTCCCGTTGCGGAGCACAAGCTCCGGACGCGCAGGCTCAGCGGCCATGGCTCACGGGCCCAGCCGCTCCGCGGCATGTGGGATCTTCCCAGACCGGGGCACGAACCCGTGTCCCCTGCATCGGCAGGCGGACTCTCAACCACTGCGCCACCAGGGAAGCCTGTGTCTTCCCTTTAAAAGGGACTGACTCCCTGGGGTATGTGCTTCAGGTTTCACTTTACCAAGGATGGCACTGTGGGGGCGGGGTGGGGAGACAGTGTGGAATGAGAATTTTCTGAGCTGGGACTAACTCTGATTCTACCTGGGCTCTGCCTCTTACCGGTATTATGGTCAAGTTACTTGGCCTCTCTGAGCTTCCGTTTCCCAATCTGGAGACTGGAGTGTGTAGTCACACCTTCCTCCCTGTGTTGTATCGACGGAGGTCATGTGCCCAAAGCACTTGGAAGAGGAACTGGCACCTAACCCCCTGCCCAGTCAGTGCTAGCTAATGGTATTAGTTCTGCTGAACAAACAAATTTTGCAAGTGCCTTGCAGCAAAGACATTCTAATATGCTCAGTGTCTACTTCAATCTCATTTATTGTGCTTACCTTGCCTTCTGAGCCGTGGTCAGTATTCACAGGCAAGGGGTTCCGTTGGCAGCTGCAGCATTGATTGTGGGACCACCTGGGACCTTTGGGCCTTTAGGCTGGGCCCTTCCTCAACACGGCCATGCCACACGGCCCTTGGGGGGCAGGGCTCTGCCAGGTGTGCCTGGCGTGGAGTGTGCAGGCAGCAGGGCTGGTGTAGCCTCCGTCCTGGCTGGGCAAGGTAAGCGGGCAGATGTTGGCTCTAACACAGATGTTGCCCAGGAGAGAAGCAGCCACTGGTGTCAGGATTTGCTAATTACATTGCCTGCTGGCATGTTTTCACACAGCCGTGGACTAGCTCTGGCGGTTAGAAAAGAATGTTTCCTGCCTCTCACTTTGTGGCAATTTTCCCCCCAGTGACAAAGCCTGGCTCAGTTACAAGATTTGTTTTTCAGACAAAGGCTCTTGTGCTGTGCCCGGTTCTCCCAGCAGGACAGCTCTTAGACTAGAGAGAAAATCCACTTGGCCAAGTTCACCTGGCAGCCCGTGAGCTCAGTAGGGCTACTCCTTCCATGTGGACACCAGCTTCTTCCACTGGACCTTCTCTCTTAAAGGTAAGACACACTGAGGATTTAGCTTGTTCCATGCCAGAGAACTCATCAAAACTCACCACACACACCCTTTAATCCAGTGTGTTTACCATGTCTACTATAATACTTCTGCCTCTTTATTCCAAGCATGGCTGTGTTTCCCAGTGGGAAGGGATAGCCTTGGCTATCAGAAGTGTTGAGTCTGAACTCTGGCTCTGCCCCACCACGGTTTTGTGACCTTGGACGAGCGATTTCCCTTCTCAGGGCTCAGTCACCTTGCGTGTAAAATGTGGATAGTACAGCCTACCCCTTCGTATTGCAAAGATTACAGGAGTTAAGTTATGCAAATCACTTGATACTGTGCCTGGAGCATCGTAAGTTCTCATTAACATCCCCACTATTATTTCATGTAACTAGCTGTAGAACAAATAAAGTCACAGCTCTTTTAATAGTACAATTAATTTCTCAAGCTTCCCATATGCCCAGATTATCAAGAAGCCCAGAGTTTCCTATGGGGGCCTTCCCCATTTCTCCTGAATGCTCCAAGAATGTTTAATCAGCACAAAAAAGGCGGCTGTGTTTGCAGATCTTTACAGAAAGATAGATGATCTATCTATAGAGGCTGCTGGCTGGATCACCAGCCAGCAGATGAGCCTCTATTTCCTCCCCTTGCTTCATACAGGGTTGACTTTAAAATCTGGGCCACATTGTCCAGTGAAAGCAGATCTTTGGTCCAGGGTCTATCCTTTAGATACAGTGACACTTGAACTGCAGGTACTACTACGGATCCTGGGCCATAGCTGTTAGTTTAGATAACAGTGTCCCATGCAATCATCAGAGAGGTTCTGATAACACTGAAACTTAAAAGCAACAGGCTCAAAATAAGTGCTGGCTCCTTTGCTACCCACAGGCTCCTTAGCCTCCTTGCAAACGTGTTCTCCCTCATTACCAGCGACTGGCTTTATGTCTACTGACACTGTTCCTTATCTTTATACCTTAGTTCCCCAACTAGAGCTCAGATTGATTTGTACCTCAAGGGGGAAAAACATAACAGGGTCAGGTAGAGAGACTCAGAATACCGTGGAGATGACTTACGCAGACTCAGAATCCAGATGATCTGTGTTCAAATGCGGTTGCCTCCTGTGTGTCCTTGGGCAATTTACTTGACCTCTCTGGGTCTCCAGCCCCACATCTGAAAAATGAGGATCCTAATAGTAACTCATAAGGCTGTAGGGATTAAATTTTTTTGATATACACAAAGCACTGAGACAAGGCTTGGCATCTACAAAGCATGCCATAAAGGTGAACTGTTATAAATATAATTCCTACTCACCTATGTGACTACGGGCAATACATTGTCTCTCCAACTTTAGCTTCCTGGTACGTTACATGGAACAGATGGAAATATAACCATATGCTGAGCCATAAGATCTGGTTTCCGGTCCCAATCTGGCCCTAATTAGCTCGGGATATTGACTAGTAATTCTATTTCATCATGCCTCCATATTCTCACCTATAAAACAAGAGAGCAGGGTCCGATCATCTCTAAAATCCTGTGAGTCTAAAGATCGGTGTTTCTATTATCTTAGTATATTGCTGAGTAGAGCTCAATATCAATGATCCTTTAAACCCATAATGTAGTTTTTATTGTCCATATATAATTACAATTACTTCATGGGGCTGTATCAAATGGGAGTATACACAGAGTCTCATTTGCTATTTACAAGCACTGTATGGGAAGATAATATTGACAAGAACCACTGACATTATTTCAGCGCTTACCATGTGCCAAGTTCTGTTTTACTTTACACGCTCTGCTTCCTTTAAGCTCCACAATGGCCTTGCGAGTTAGCTATTACTCTCATTCCTCGATGAGAAATCGAGGCTCAGAGGTTTAAGTAACGTGCTCAGTGCTACACAACCAGCAAGTGGTGGAGATTGGGTTCAAGAATGGGCCTAATACCGTCTGCTAACACATATATATGGAATCTAAAAAAAAAGGTTCTTAAGAACCTAGGGGCAGGACAGGAATAAAGACACAGACGTAGAGAACGGACTTGAGGACACGGAGAGGGGGAAGGGTAAGCTGGGACAAAGTGAGAGAGTGGCATGGACATATATACACTACCAAACGTAAAATAGATAGCTAGTAGGAAGCAGCCGCATAGCACAGGGAGATTAGCTCGGTGCTTTGTGACCACCTACAGGGGTGGGATAGGGAGGGTGGGAGGGAGACGCAAGAGGGAGGGGATATGGGGATATATGTATACATACAGCTGATTCACTTTGTTATAAAGCAGAAACTAACACACCACTGTAAAGCAATTATACTCCAATAAAGATGTTAAAAAAAAAAAAGAATGGGCCTGTGTGACCCATGAGAAACCCACGGTTGTGCAGACAGGCAGTTATTAATGAACCTGCCTTACAGAGGGAGACTCTGAGACTCAAGCAGCAAATAATGTGCCCAAGTTTGCTTGCAAGTTAACACAGCTGAGACAAGAAGCCAGGCTTTTCTTCCCTGTCTGGAGTGTTCTAAGCCCTGCAGCCTCTCAAACCCGATAGCTCATGGAATCAGTGAATACAAATGAGGGCTGATTTGTATTCATTTCCAGCTAACCGACAGATTTACACTCTCTCGCTTGCATGCCTCCAACAAATACATTCTCATGCATATACCGTCCAGGTTTCAGGGACCTGTCCTCTCTCTCTGACTCACTCTCTGGCCCTGGAAGCTAACATAATAGCCCCCTTTGTGAGCGTATCAGAACCAAACTCCAACAAGGACCTCAGTCAGCACTGGTGCAACAGTGACAGATGCTACTGCTTTTCCAGGTAGGAAAACCAAAGACGGAAGTCCCTAACTGCAAATGGCAGACCACCCAAGATGAAACAAACTGTGATAAATTTCAGGACTGGAAGCAGTTGCATGAGGCTTCGGAAGGAATTCCCTCGGCTAATTAAGTGTGAGATAATGATACATAAAGTAAGTGGTACAGCATGTGGGGAGGGAGGAAGCGCTGTGCTCCCTCTGTTTAATGGTTCTGCATTCATGGGGCATCTGTCATTTGGGTACCAAGTCTTAGGCAATATCCTTAAAGGTGAAATCCAAGGAGGAAGCTCTACCCTGCTTTAAATAGAGAATAAAGATTTTATTGGAAAAATTAATAAATTCATTAACGAAAGATAAGTAATAGAGCTAAAGGGCCAAATGCAAGGCTTAGCACACAATATAGGTTCAAGGGCTATTTGTTGAATTCATTCATCTCTTCTTTTAATCATGTAGGTCCTACACAGCTGCATTAAGGCCAGATGAAGTGGTAGAGTTTACAATTAGACAAGTCTGAAGCCAAACCTTCTGGTTGCTGCCCACTAGTCTACCAACCTAGAAAGGTTACTATTGACTCTAATCCTCAATTTCCTTATGTGTACACTTAATTGCATCACTTCTTTGAAAATTAAGTGAAACCTATATAAAATAATACAGTTAATCACCACGACCATTTTGATAGACTTGAGTACTTTGACTACACAAATGCAACTCAGAAAAGTTGCTTTAAACTGTACGTACCATTTATTCATGCTTTCATTCAAATCATTTATTCATGCTTTCATTCAACAAACCTGTTTTTTGGAGGAGCAAGTCTGATCTTCTCCTCAGACTAAAGGGACCGTGAAAACCAGCTTTGAAGAGCAAAGTTCAACCTGAACTTAGTGGACGTTTAAGATTGAATAACTCTGCCCTGGGGAACTGCACTCAGGTGAAAATTTTGCATGTTTATGTAGTTGTCCTGTTGGGGCCAGAGAGTAAAGTCACGTCTCTCTGGATGGGGCTGGGTTTACCTGAAAGCAGGGCACACTCTGCCAATCTAATGAGAAGATGCAGAATGTGGGGTGGAAATGAGGATGCAGAAGGTTGTCCTTGATCTGGGTGAGAACAGAACCTCTTCTTCCTTCTGAGCTGAACACTGAGGACTTCAGGACTGGTGACGGGGATGTGCACAAGGACCCTCATGGTGGAAAGTGCATCCATGGTCTCCTGACCTGTGAAGATAGCCTGGAAACTAGTTAAGGAGACTCCAGGTGAAAAGTTGCATAGGGTGGGTCTTGGCCTGTAGAGCCACATCTCAGAGGTACAAGTTCCATAATATGCTAATGTAGTAAATGTAAATATGAGTTTTGAGATATTAATGCAAATGTGATGATAATGTGTCTTCTCAGCTAGGAAATCCAGAAAAGCTACCAACAGAGAGGTTACATTCATTTTTACTTCATGGGAATTGAGAACTGCATTAACAGATACAATGTCTGTAATCACACTGGCTTCTAGAAAGCTCGGAGGAAAATTTGTGACCAACCCCAATATTCATTGAAAAATGTTTACTCAGTGCCTACTCCGAGTCAGGTTTTCAATGTCTGCTTTTGGGCTACACTGTTCTTTTCCTTTTTTTTTTTTTAATTTTGTTTCTAATTTATGCTATCTTGTCTTTTTTATGTTCTAAGATGCCTGAAATTCTTTCTGAAACAAGGCAGGGTGTAATTAAGCCATGTGATACAACTGCTGAAGGAACCTGACACCACGTTAAGATGCATTAATCATCATTCTTACATTTGAATAGTTTTACAATTTACAAAGAACTTTTATATATGTTATTTCATCTGATTTGCATTCAGCGTTTTGAGGTAAACAGGGATTGCTTTCCCCATTTTATCAAAAAGAAAGCTGAGGCTTCGTGTGGTTAAAAGATTTGCTTATAGTGGGTGGATCCTGGACTTGAATCCATTACTATGACACTCCGGTTTTTCTTTCCATTACACCAAGCTGAATCATATATATGGAGCATAATATTCTCCTCATACCTGAGGAGAACAGACTGCATTTGGAATATGGTGTCCAATTCTGTAAGCTTTGAAAGAATTACCAACATGATGAGAGTCTGGATGCCATGTCATACGGAGATTTATCAAATAGCCCGGGAGTAACAGCTTGAAGGATAAAATTCTAAGGCATGTTAGCTGACAAAGTAGTGCACCATCTTGGAAGGCACTCATTCTTAAATTCTTCAGTGGTAGATTTTGAGCCAATGGATAGATGACAGAGGAATCCCATGAGGTTACACCTGCCAATTGATAGCCTCTCCAATATCCATTCTACCGCTGTCAGTAAAGATAATTTTGATTTCAAAGAGTAGAAATCCCACCTCAAACAGTTAAATAATCGAGATATAGGGAGCTATGGCTGGGGAAGTGTCCAGGCATGGAACTCCTAGGAGCTCAACAACATTGCTGATAACCAGGTCCTTTCCACCTCCCTTCTGCTACCAATAGCAGTAGCATCTTTCTAAGTCTGACTGCTATTATTGTCACAAAACAGCTGCTGGTGGCAATCAGGACCTTATACTTTCCTATTTATCTCCCTCAAGGAGAGAGGATAACCTCTTCTGTAAGCACGCGATATACATCTTCCCTCTTTATCTGGTTGGTTCACCTTAGGTTATGGCCTAACCCCAAGCCAGTAACAGTCACCAGAGGAGTTCCACGTACTGACTGTATTAGGCTAATCAGGAGTTAACCATGAAATTCACCCAGGGGTACAGTGGCTTCTTCTGGGTCACATGAACTGCATGGATAATGAATAGACACATGCATAAAACCTGGTTTCTGTTGGAAGAGTGGAAGGACTGTAGGGTAGCTGACAGTGTTCATTATACTCCCTTTCCCATGGCCTTGGAACCCTTGGGACCCCTGACTTGGGTTCAGTCCATCACCATGTTTCACCATCCTGGCCCCATAACTTATTAGGTCTTAATCCTATCCAGTCAGAATAAGCCTCACAAGTTTTGCTTGATTGGATGGAATAAAAGCTCTTTCTCTCTTCCTCTATGTAACAGTGCTGTGTGGCTAGAAAGCCCTTGAACTGCTCATTCTTTTCTTATTACACAGGGAAATCATCCTAAGCAGGGTGCTAACATCTGGAGGGTGTCAGGGCAGAGATAATTCCTGAGAAATAGAAGAGAACCCTGGGGACACTGGATTTCTGACTCAAACCCCACCTAAAACTCACCCTAACACTGAATTTCTCAATCACTGAGTTGATAAGTCATCATTATTTAAAAATCCGACTTCGGTTGCGCTTTCCTTTTCTTGAAACATGAAGAATCCTTACTGACACAGCAGAATCCAGTTCAATCAATTGAACATGTTTCTAATCACCAGAACTGTCTCCAGAATGAAACAGGCCGCCTCCTGTTCTCTCCCGTTATCCATCACTGGAGGTGTTCATGCAGAGTCTGGCAACCATCTGTCCAGGAGGCTATAAAAAGGCTTTCTACGTTGGTGGGAAACTGAAAACCACCTTCTAAGAACGCTTCCAATTCCGATATGCTAATACCTCTATTAAGTCAAGAAGAAAGCGGAAGGTTTGCTAAAACATGTCCAGTAGAATCTAAATCAAAGTTACTTGGATGAAAGATGCGAGCCTTTCCCTCTGAAGCAGAACCAGAGAAGAGGCACGATTCATTCATTCGCTCTTTGATTCATTCATTTCTTCAATAGATGTGCGTTTGATCTCCAAATATGTGCCAGGCACTAAAGATATAGGAATAAACAATAACCAAGAGCCTATTTTCATAGGTCTTACATCCTACTGGTCACGCGATAGTGAAAAGACATAGGCTTTGTATTCAGAACTATCTGAATGGCAGTCATAGCTTCTACTAGACAAGTAATCTGGCCTGACTTCTCTGATCTTCAACTTCTTTGGTCACATGGGAGCTATAGCACCGACCTCAGACAGTAGTATGAAGGTTACATGAAATAGTGCATATATGTAAAATACCTAATAAAGGCCAGGAACAAAGCAATTAATAAATAGTATTTCCCATGTCTAGCTAGAGCACTAATGGCTATGGGTAAAAGGGAAAATTCCAATATTCCATCTTCTGCATAATTTCCATGAAGTTCAGATATGGTAGAAAGTGGAAAGTCATGAAGAACTCTGAAAGAAATTGATTTAAAATGGATCAGATCTGTGGCACATATATACAATGGAATATTAGCCATAAAAAGAAATGAAACTGAGTGATTTGTAGTGAGGTGGATGGACCTAGAGACTGTCATACAGAGAAGTAAGTCAGAAAAGAGAAAACAAATACCGTATGCTAACACATATATATATGGAATCTAAAAAAAAAAAAAAAAAGGTTCTGAAGAACCTAGGGACAGGACAGGTATAAAGACGCAGACGTAGAGAATGGACTTGAGGACACGGGGAGGGGGAAGGGTGAGCTGGGACGAAGTGAGAGAGTGGCGTGGACATATATACACTATCAAATGTAAAATAGATAGCTAGTGGGAAGCAGCTGCATAACACAGGTTGATCAGCTCAGTGCTTTGTGACCACCTACAGGGGTGGCATAGGGAGGGTGGGAGGGAGACGCAAGAGGGAGGGGATATGGGGATATATGTATATGTACAGCTGACTCACTTTGTTATAAAGCAGAAACTAACACACCACTGTAAAGCAATTATACTCCAATAAAGATGTTAAAAAACATAAAATAAAATGGATCTAATCAACATAATTTGAATAAAAGAGGTGAAAATAGTCTAAGTTCACTTGTTTATTCATTCATTCAACAAAAAGGTATTGAGTATCTCTAGTGAATTAACAATTATTCTTGGTGCTTGGAACCTAGAAGTGACCAAAACAGAAAAGTTCCTTCTCTCAAAAGGCTTATATTTTGCTGGGGGGTGGGGTAGAAATACAAGAAATAAAATACAGAGGAATTGTCATAATGCCGCAAGATATTAAATGCTAAATAAGTGATGCTAATACCTGGTGCTCAGGAAATGCGGAGGAAGTAGAGGCACCCGAGTGTTTGGGTAGCCAGAGAAGCCTTGAAGGGGAGTACAGGGAAGCTGGAGCTAAAGGAGGACATGCATATAGCCCTGTGATGTCCCTTAGCAAAGAGGAGACAGCAATGATGAAACATGGGATGTGGCATCTGTATTTGAAAAACTGGCAGTGATTGCAGGCCAGAGGTTGTTGATGAACCAACGCATGAAAGCGTGGGGTGCAGGGTCATTTTATAACTGAATAGAAGGATTCAGCTTTGTTCCAAGCTTAGCTTTACGACTTAGTAGGTTACTTTGAGCAATCTGTAAGCAAGGTCATAGAGCTGGGATGAAGATTAATTGAGAGAATCCCTTTAAAGTGCTCAGCACATATCAATAGACTGTTTGTTATTGTTGTCACTATGTTATCAAGGGACATCAACCAAGTACAGGCAGACCTCGTTTCATTGCACTTCATTGTGCTTCGCAGACACTGTGTTTTTTACAAATGACGCTATGTGGCAACCCTGCATCCAACAAGTCTATCAGTGCCATTTTTCCAACAGCAATTGCTCACTTCATGTCTCCGTGTCACATTTTGGCAATTCTAGCCGTTTTTCAAACTTTTCCGTTATTATTATATCTGTTGTGGTGATCTGGGATCAATGATCTTTGCTGTTACTACTACAACTCACTGGAGGCTCAGATCATGGTTAGAACTTTTTAGCAATAAAGCATTTTTAATTAAAGTATATACATTATTTTTAGACACAAAGCTATTGCACACTTAATAGACTACAGTAGTCAGTAGACTGTAAACATAACTTTCGTGTAATTCTCTTTATTACGATGTTTGCAGGAAGCAAACCTGCAGTATATCCGAGGGCTGTCTGGATGTTTATCTACCATTGCTTCTATAACAAATTGCCCAAAACTTAGCAGCTTAGGTTGACATCCGTTTATTAACTCATACTTTGTGAGTCAGAAATCTGGGTGAACTTAGCTGGGCTCTCTCTCATGCTATTACAAGGCTGAAATCCTGGTGTTACCTGGAGGCTCTGGGGAAGAATCTACTTCCAAGTTTATGTAGTTTATTGGAAAACTTCAGTTCCTTGTGGTTATGGGACTGAGGTCCTCATTTCCTTGCTGCCAGGGGCCACTGTCTTCTCCTAGAGGCTGCCCGTATTCCTTCTTTCATAGTCACTCCGTCTTCAAACCAGCCACATTGCATCAAGTTCCTTTCACACTTCGAATCTCACTATCCAGGATCTTTGATGGTTCCATCAATATTTAGGATTATTTGTTCTAGTTCTGTGAAAAATGTCCTTGATATTTTGCTAGGGATTGATTAAATCTGTAGATTTCTTTGGCTAGTATGGACATTTTAACAATATTAATTTTCCACTCATGAACACAGGGTATCTCCCCATTTCTTTGTATCATCTTCAATTTCCTTCGTCCATGCCTTACACTTTTCAGGGTGTAGGTGTTTCACCTCCTTGGTTAAATTCACTTCTAGGTATTTTATTCTTTTTGATGCAATTGTAAATGGGAAGTTATTAGCCATTATTTCATCAAATCTATTTTCTGCCCCTTATTCTCTCCCTCTTCTTCTGCCAGGACCCCTATAGTGCAAACGGTAAAATGCCTGATGTTTTCCCAGAGGTCCCTTAAACAATCCTCATTTAAAATTTGTTTTTGTTTCCTTTTGCTGTTCTGATTGGATGAATCAGACTATTCCATCTTCATCCAACTATTCCACTCTTCCATCTCCCAGGTTGCTTACGCATTCTTCTGTATCACCTGATCTGCTGTTAATTCCTTCCAGCATACTTTTCATTTCAATTATTGTATTCTTCAGCTCTGGTTGATTCTTTTTTATATTTTCTAGTTCTTTGTTGAAATTCTTACTGTGTTTCTCTCTATTCTTTTCCCAAGTTCATTGAGCATTTGTTTTTACTGTTGCTTTCAACTCTTTATCAGGTAAATTATTTATCTCTGTTTCATTAGGATTTTTCTCTGGGGTTTTATGTTGTTCTTTCATTTGAACATATTCCTCTGTCTTCTCATTTTGACTCTGTTTGTCTCTATGAAATTAGGCAAAACTGTTACCTATCCCGGTGTTGAAGTTGCGTCCTTGTGTGAGAGCATGCAGCCTGCATGTGGCCAGCGGCTTTGGTGGGAGAGCTGGATCTGAAGTGAGCACAGAACACATCTTCTTTTGGGGTGTCCCGGCAGCCACTGCCTTGGTGGTGGGTGGGGCTGGATTCAGAGGAGCCAGAGGCAGAGCCAGGTGAGAACCGGGGATTCTCTCAAGCTCGGCAGTCACCCCCCTCTTGGGGGCACAAGGTTGGGGCTGGAAGGGCTGGAGAAGGAGCCCTGAGGGTGTTGGGATTCTCCCCTGAAGGATGGCAGTCTCCACCTTAGTCAGAGGCTGGGTTGGGACCCAGTGGGTTGGAGCTGCCCTTCTGAGCTGGCTCTGCTTCTTCTGTGTGCGTGTGTGCGCAGGATGCCAATGGCAGTCTCCACCCGGGCTAGAGGCAGGGCTGAGGCCTGAGGGGTCAGAGCCACACTACTGCGCTGCCTCCGCTTCCCCCCACCCAGTGTATGTGTCGCACACAATGGCAATGGCAGTCCCCGCCTTGCTGAGGAGCAGTACTGGAGCAGCAGGGGCTGGAACAGGAGCCCAGTGTCAGCTGGGGGGCACGCTGGGGTAGTCCCAGCAGGCCAGCCCGAGCACCAGGCAGTTTTCCAGCTGTTGCCTCTGCCCTGGGGCTGGGAGCTCCCTGCGCCTGCGCCTGCGCCCGCGCCCGCGTCCTCGGGTCGTGAGAGTCCTGACCAGCGCCTGGCCCACCCAGCCCGCGGCTCCACGCCCACCAAGAAGCAAGGAAGTCTGTGTGTGTGCTCTTCAAGAGTGGCGGCTCAGTTCCTTACAGCCCTCCAATAAGCCCCGCTGGTTTTCAAACCAGCTAAGGGGGCTCATCTTCCCAGTGTCATATGTCTGGGCTGGGGGGCCTAATATGGGGTTTGAACCCCTCGCTTCTGAGGGAGAATCCCTGAGTCTGTGATAGCCCTCTCCTCCTCTGCATCACTTGCGAGGGGTGTGGGTCCTGACTAGATCACATCTCCCAGCTACCAGACTCTGTGGCTCTTTCTTTATAGCCTTGGTTGTAGAAGAGCCACCCTGCTGGTCTTCAGGTCATTCTCAGCAAGAGTTGTTCTGTATGTGGTCTTGATATGTTCATGGGGGAAGGTGAGCTCAGGATCTTCCTACTCTGCCGTCTTGATCCCATCTCCTTGGGAGTCTATTCTGAATCCTGGTTGAGCTGCAGAGGCCTGAGAAATCCTAGAGACATGGCAAATAGGGATAACTACATGTGTCCTGCAAAGGAATTATCTCAGGATTAAATAAGATCCATATTTAAAGTTCAGACACAATTCTTGGACCGTAGAAGACACCAATAACTAACGTAGGTCAGGAGACTTATGCTCATTTGAAAAAGGTAAATGAAAATTTTAATTCTTTTTTCCATAACTTTCCACCCATTTTTAGCTTCTAATACCCTGCTAACTAATATTTGCTCTTTCTTCCTTTTTGGGGGCTGCATTCGTTCTTCGTTGCTGCACGCGGGCTTTCTTTAGTTGCAGTGAGCGGGGGCTACTCTTTGTTGCAGTGCACAGCCTTCTCATTGCAGTGGCTTCTCCTGTTGCCAAGCACAGGCTCTAGGCGCATGGGCTTCAGTAGCTGCAGCATGCGGGCTCAGTAGTTGTGGCACACGGGCTTAGTTTCTCTGCGGCATGCAGGATCTTCCTGGACCAGGGATCGACCCCGTGTCCCCTGCATGGGCAGGTGGATTCTTAACCACTGCACCACCAGGGAAGTCCCTACCTTTTCTTTTTTAATGAGATATTTCCCTGAAAGAAACATACATAAAGGGAAAAAGCAAAGAATATGATTTTCTCATTGTTACCTCAGAATTTTACGACTGGCCTCAAATGGTCAGCCTATCTCTTCCCTGCATATCTTTTTATTCTAAACGTGTCTAAAGTTCTTTTTGACTAGTGTGATGCTTGCATAGGACTAGACAGAAAGATCAATGGAACAAAATAGATAACCCAGAAATAGATTCCACTATGTATGAGAATTTAATATGTGATAAAAGAGACAGCATACATCAATGAGAAAAGGAAGGATTATTTAACAAATGGTGCTGGGACCTTTGGGTAGCAATTTAGGGGGAAAAAATCAATTTTAGGCCCTTACTTCACATCATGCAGAGAAATCAGTTCCAGATGGCTTGAAGAATTAAATACAAAAAATATCAAATCTTAGAAAAAAAGAGAAGTGAATAAGAATTCAATCACCAGAAGAGAAAGAACTTTCCAAGCTTAGAGCAAGAAATAAAACACAAAGAGTAAAATCAAGAGATTCTACTACTCACAATTTTTAAAAATCTCGACACAGGACATTCAAAGGTTAAAATTAGACCTAAAATAATAGTTGCAGCAAATATTAACAATGTGTTAATTTTTCTATAAATAGCTCATAACAATTAATATGAAAGAATTGCTAAGAACTAGATCAATAAGTGGGTGAAGACAGAGAAAATTCACATATGAGGAAAATATATTCAATAGACAAACATGGGAAGAGATATGAACTCACTGGTAATTAAGAGCATGGTCAATTTCAAAAAAAAAAGGACAAACTTTTAAAATCATGGAATGGGTAAAATTATTTTAAAATAACAATATTCAATTCTGGTAAATGTGTAAAGAAATTATCACACTTATCTACTGCATGAAGTAGTATGAATTTGTGTAATACTTTTACAAAACACTTTCATAATTTGCAAAGATACTTGAAAAGACTTCAGAAAATTTTAAGCTGTATTTCCAATTTTCAGAATCTAAGCTAAAAGTATTTTTAAATGTTAGAGTGAGAAGAGAAACAGAAGGGGAGGGAGGCATCAGCAAGGGGTTCTCTACAAAAATAATCAATTATTATATTAAGTCACATTAATAGCAGTAAGGCAGTTGAGTCAATTATGATATATTCGCCTATGGTTAGTAGGTATATCAGTCAGGGTTCCAGAAAGAAACAGATGATGAGTTCAAATTAGAATAATCTGAGGCAGGTTCAGGAAAGAAACTATTTACAGGGTCTTGGACAGAGTATAGGAAAACTTATGTCATGGAGCTAGTAAAAGAAATGCTGTTGCCACTCTAAGCCTTAGGAAGTGTGGGAACTGCCAAACTTGCAAGGGATATGTTCGTGTGGAGAGGTTCACCTTGACAGGAGCTCAGATGCCTTTAAGCCATGGGACGATCTGGGTATTTCTGATGCAGAAATATCTTTTTAAGATTTGTGGGGTGTTTGAGGTTGGGGTTAGGGTTAGGGTTAGGGTTATGCTGGCCAGTATAGAGATCCCCTCTCTTCCTGTTCACTTGCCAACATAAGGAATCCAAAAAGGCCAGAGAAAAATCTCAGCAAATCATCAGAACCATAACTCTAATTGTGGAAGCACTACTTCTTGGGTAGTAGTACCTACAAACCCACTAAGCCTAAGTTTACCAGAACAAGAAGCGTAAGTTCTTCAAAAGGGTCGTTAGGTATTGTAGTGAGAGTCCATTCCCACCTCCACGTGGAAGGATGCATTCTGGCTCTGTGGTTTAGCTACTGACTGACAGCATTTGTCACATCCGGTAGCCTAGTACCTCACCCACCCACAGTGTGGCCCCCAGATGGTACCATAGTGAGGCTCTAATGGCCGTTCCATCATTCTATCAAGCCAGTTGCTTCTGAGTAGTGGAGAGACTGATAAGAACAGTGCAGGGCATGGATATGAGTCCATGACTACACTTTATTTGCTATACAATGAGTTAGTCAAAGTAGATGGTATTTCAGACGTAGTGGTGAGGATAAAGCATGATGTAATTATGAACTAAGAACATTGGTGCTAACAGCAGTTTGAGCAGATAAGGTAAATCCGTATTTGGAATTTGTGCCTATCTTTGTTAGAACAAAGTGTTACCCTATCTGTGACAGGAGGGTTGCAGTGATATCAGCATTTTAGTAGATAGCTGACTTGTTCCTCCTGGAATGGTTCCAGATCCAGAGCTTAGAGTTGGCCTGTGATCTTGCCAAGTTAGCACCCAACATGGCACAGACAAGCTAGCACTGATAAGGTGATGTCAATGATGCTGAGATCATGATAGCCTCCATCTCTGCTGTCATGGATACCACTTTGTATCCACTGAGCAAACCCTAGGGTGTCTAGGGACTGACAAGCACAAAACATTCTTTTTTGTCCACCTGATTTATAAAAGCTTCCTCTGCAATGGATGCCCACAGACAGGAATTCATGTAGGATTAAAATACCTCTGCCTATTCTGGGAAGTCCAGGTCTATCGCTTCCTTGTAAATCTCTTTATCCCCAATTGTCCAGTCTTCTTCTTTCCCCCAAGGAGCTAGTCAACCCATTGGCCACTGCTCATGAGTCAGTGTAGATGTGACGCTCAGACCTTTCCTCCCCCATGAAATGGACAATCAGATGCAGCGCCTGAGGTTCTTTCCTCCATTGCTTTCAGAGATGTCCCAGAGTGGGGCTGAAGCAGCCATCCTTTTCCAGCTTATTCTCTCATACTTTGCAGACCCATCATTGAATCAGGCCTATAGTTTTCCTTCTTCCTTTAACTAGTCATAGGGAACTCCTCATGAAGCTAGAGGAGTGAGTTGGGGGACAGGCAGCAAAGCAGCAGATGAGTTTAGAGGAGTCTTACCCTCTGTAATTGTAGCTTACTTGTATCTCCAGAACAGTGCAGGCCTGGCCCCATATATTCCATGTATACCTAACAATGAAATGCTACTCTACATGCCAACGTTATGCTTCAGTGTATTAAATAACATTGAGGTCATGATGACCCCCTCAGGTCCCATCGTCACTTGACGTCTCATGGCTAGACACTCAGTTTCTACCTGGGTCCGGAAGCTGCTTTTCAAATAGAGAATAATAGTCATAGAAGAAGGCCTCATAGCAAACCCTAAGAGTCAAGCACCTTTCGGGTTTGCCAGAGGCTTCATACAGTAACACTCTTTGCTGTTGATGTTTCCAATACCATTGGGCCTGCAGCAGCATCAAAAAGCTCTGTATCACTTTGCACCACAGACTGGACTTGTTCCAGAGCCTTATTTTGCTCTAAGCCCCATTCAAAATTGTCATCATTATGAGTTACTCAATAAATGGATTAAAGGACCATGACCAAGTGTGATGTATGTTGCCTACGAAACACAAAAAGACCCACCAAGAGCTGTGCTTCTCAGGGAGATCAGCTCGGTGCTTTGTGACCACCTACTGGGGTGGGATAGGGAGGGCGGGAGGGAGATGCAAGAGGGAGGAGAGATGGGGATATATGTATATGTATAGCTGATTCACTTTGTTATAAAGCAGAAACTAACACGCTATTGTAAAGCAATTATACTCCAATAAAGATGTTAAAAAAAAAAAAAGAGCTCTGCTTCTTTCTTGATGGTGAATGATAAGCACAGGGCCATTGGACTCTAGAAACTACACCAATGTGATACGCATTGGAAATTTAACAGGTTTTATCTTCTACCTTCTGACAAGGACATATGTTAGTAAGGTTTGCAGGGTGCTTGAAATTTCCTGCTAACCAGGATATATAAATATTCCAAGACTGGAGGGAAATGGGTGGGATTTTGGGCCACTGGATCCACGTGAGACATTCTCAAACCAAGATCCCATCTACCATCTTATCTCTATGAGGCCCCACCCAGATGGGTGGACCATGGGGATATTTCAGGTTTCTGCATATTAGCATCAGTTAGGAGCTAGTATCTGATGACCATAGAAGATGTAGGTATTATCATTCTGTCAGTGTATAACCATCCTAATAAGGGGCTACAGATACCTTTGGAGAAGGCTTTAGGGAAGATTCACATTACACACGTAGAAGAACACTGCAGGATCTTTCTCCAAGGAGGGCCAGTCTCACCCAGAGTTGATAGGTTGTGGATATGCGAACTGGTTTAGGCTTAGGGACTAAGTGAAAGGCTGACAATTTCCCAGTGCAGGGACTCAGGTCATAGTTCTGCCCAGCCGTCTTAGAATTTTTACTGTATGTGTAAAGCAGCACCTCTGTAGATTATTTTGTATTGAGGGACACTCTGATCAATACCATCTTCACAGATCTCTGAGAGTTAAAACATTCTGGTGAACACTCTATACCTGTGGCTATCCTGTTAACCTGCACCCACTTTGTCTCCAGTGGTTAAGAGCTGCCACCTAGTTTATGCCAGTCTGGGATTCCATTAGCTCCATCATGTTAGAGAAATCCAATATCAAAAGCTCCAGCCCACAGAAAACAGCCAACGCAATATACTTCACTGACGCTTCTCTTCTCTCACCAATGAATTTCTTAATGTCTTGGAGGACATGTCTGCCACCCCCTCCTGTGAGGGTGTGGTTAGGGGCAGTCTAAACAGATTACACGTGATAGATCCATTCTAACATTCACATCTCCCTGATCCTTCAAACCTCCTCCTCTGAAATACACCAAAAGAGTTCCAGTATTTAAACCTTATTAACTTACACTATTTAAACCCAAGTTTTAATTATCCAACCTAGGAAATGACGATGCTTAGGGTATGTGGCCTAACTAACACATTGAGCCCCAAATCCTAGAAGGATGCTCCCATGTCCATGAATTTGGCCCATGAGAACTCACCATTCTATCCACCTTGAACTAACACCCTTATAATTCAGTCCCACACATGCTTCCCGGGCCTTGAGACCTGGGAATAAGCTGGTGAATAAGCTCTTTTGTAGGAACAGGCCTTGTACTTCTTGGTCCTCACTATGTTGGGTCTGGTCATGGGCCTAAAGACAATGAGATGTGCTGGCAGTGAGTCCCGAGAGGACCAGCATCAGCTTCTGAAGCAACTGCCCCTCGGATGGCAAGAGTGTTGACAGTGGCTGGGGATAAGGAAGGCACAGGGGTAGAGCTGCTTCTGTAGATGAAGGAGGTTCAGAGGAATCTAAGAAATCTGAGGACTTAGATTTCAGTCTCAGCCTCATCCATGTCTGCCAGATGCTGTCATCCCAAATCCTAGGATCGCATACTTTTCCCCACCACTATCTCTTACCTGTGGTGTAGAGCACCCAAAATGTGCAAACAATGGATGTTACAAATCCTGCAACCCATCACAGAGACATCTGGCTTGGTCCTCACCATAGCTATCTTACAACATTGGATGAGGGGCTTCCTTGGACATGGCATCAACGCTTCCTGATTGTCCATCACTGTCTCAACTTGATATTTACAGCTTGCAAATTCTCCTTTTCCTAAATAACACTTTCTGAGGCCATCAAAAGAAGCCATGTGAATTCACAATATCTACCATCATTATCGGCATAGCAACAAAGTGTCACAGGTACTTCACTTCCCTCCACCTTTCCCTCACGCGCACTTCATCCACGCTACCGCTGATGAAAACAGGTAATCATGTGGCATACCACCACCTACCGTGGATTACCCATACCCGGTTCCCCTTGGCACAGATGTTATCCCTATACGAGTCAAACATGTGAGCCACTCAATCCCAGAACCCGGTATTGAAGGGCTCTGTTCTGGAACTTCTTTCAGTACCATTTATCATTTTAATCAGGATCCAAACAGGAGATAAATGGTACACTCTACTTAGGCTAATCTGATACGAGCCTGATAAATGGACTCCTTAGGAAGATCAGAGAAGGGGGAGGCTGCACGGTGCATTCCCCCAGGGTGGTTGCAGCCCCTCAGTCTGAAGGAAAGGGGGAAAGAAATGCTTTCCGGAACCTGAAAGGAGGATGTCACGTGGAGAGAAGTGCCTCGACAGGCGCCTTGATCCTCAGCTGAAGAATGAAATCTGCCTGTGGTGAACTGCAGGAAGGGAGCAAGGAGAAAAAGTACCCCAGTATCATTCTACTCCCTCCTTCTGATCTCCTGATGGGATTTCCCATTAGCCAAATTCCTACTGGAAGCCAGAGGGAAGAGAAACTGTTGCTGTGTCCATACCAGCCAGACTCCCAGGACATAGAGTAGGGTTAAAGAGAGTGGATGTCAAAAGACAAAGTAGAGATATCTAACAGAGTGGGGAAACGCAATGTGTTACTTTGCCCTAATGATATGATTAAGATTAGTAATAGATATTTAGGAGGGAAAACTGGAATAAATAAAACATTAACGTTTTTGTTAGATTACTAATGGTTTTATTACCTTTGTAAACCTATTTTTTGAACAATTTGGATTGCAGTGGGAGCTAGATTGTAGACTCTTTAAGAATAGGCACTATGGGTTTTTTTTCTATTGAAGTATAGTAGACTTACAATGTTGTGTTAGTTTCAGGTGTACAGCACAGTGATTCAGCTATCTATACTAAAGTCCCCTACATACGAACCTTCGAGTTGAGAACTTTCAAAGATGCGAACCTGTGTGCCATCCACGTCAGGCGTGAGTGGAACTGCAGCTTGCCCTCCATCTCCTATTGCTGGCAATCCTTCAGCTCTACCATCTCCCCCCTCCTCTCCCTCTTCCAGTCAGTAACTCTTCTTTCTTGTTCACTCGATGCCAGCCCCTGTATGCCAGCTCTTGTACTGTACTACTGTACTTTTCAAGGTACTGTACAGTAAGATTTAAAATGTTTTCTTTATTTTTTGTGTTTGTTTTTTAAGTATTATTTGTGTGAAAAGTATTATAAACCTATAAAGCTATATAGTACAGTACCATATAGCTGATTGTGTTAGTTGGGTACCTAAGCTAACTTTGTTGGACTTACAAACAAATTGGACTTATGAACGCACTCTCAGAACGGAACTCGTTCATATGTAGGGGACTTACTATATATGACATTTTTCAGATTCTTTTCCCTTAGATTATTACAAAATATTGAGTAGGGTTCCCTGTGCTATAGAGTAGGTCCTTGTTATTTATTTTAAATATAGTAGTGTGTATATGTTAATCCCAACCTCCTAATTTATCTCTCCCCAACCCCTTTCCCTTTGGTAACCATAAGTTTATTTTCTATGTCTGTGGATCTATTTCTATTTTGTAAATAAGTTCATTTGTATCTTTTGTTTTTTTAGATTCCACCTATAAATGATATCATATGATATCTGTCTTTGGTTTACTTCACTTAGTATGAAAATGTCTAGGTCCATCCATGTTGTTACAAATGGCATTATTTCATTCTTTTTAATGGATGAGTAATATTCCATTGTATATGTATACGCATATATATATACACACACACACACCTACATATATATATATATATATACACACATATACATATATATATATATATATACCACACCTTCTTTATCCATTCATCTGTCAATGGACATCTAGGTTGCTTCCATGTCTTGGTATTGTAAATAGTGCTGTTATGAACATTGGGATGCATGTTTCTTTTAGAATTATGGTTTTCTCTGGATATACACCCAAGAGTGGGATTGCTGGATCATATGATAGCTCTATTTTTAATTTTTTAAGGAACCTCCATACTTCTCCATAGCGGCTGCACCAATTTACATTCCCGCCAACAGTGTAGGAGGGTGGCTTTTAAATAAAACCCTTAATCCCTAGCATCAGGGTAAATTAGGAATAACAGGTACTTACTTAATCTTAGAAATCATAAAAAATATAAAACATGCATTTAGAAACTGCAAAATACTTAGTTTTTCAAGGGCATATGAGAAAAATACTTATTAAAATCGACAAAATGCTGGACCATAAACCGAGTCTCATGCTGCTTTATTAGTTGCCGCTTCTTCCTTCCAGGTTTTTACAGTTCTTTCATCTGCTAATGAGCCTTCTCTCATTCTGTTTATAGTTACTTTTCCTTTAGTGGAAAGAGAATATAAGTATGTCTTTAATGTCAAATCCCTTGTATGTTAAAGAAAATATCTGAAATTATATTTTTCTTATTATCAACTTCAAGAATGAAACCATGATTAATTCCTTATATAATGAAGACATAAGTATACATCTCTCCCTCTAAATGCTTCCCTACCAACATTCCAGTCTTGCTTATAGAATTTGGAGCTTAGTCCTGGATTATTATTATTAAATACATCATTTATCTTTTAAAATTTTATTGAAGTATAGTTGATTTACAATGTTGTGTTAATTTCTGCTGTACAGCAAAGTGATTCAGTTATACATATGTATATATTCTTTTTCATATTCTTTTCCACTATGGTTTATCACAGGATATTGAATATAGTTCTCTGTGCTATACAGTAGGACTTTGTTGTTTATCCATTCTATATATAATAGTTTGTATCTGCTAATCCCAAATTCCCAATCCTTCCATCTCCCACCTCCCCTCCCCCTTGGCAAAAACAAGTCTGTTCTCTATATCTGTGAGTCTGTTTCTGTTTCATAGGTATGTTCATTTGTGTCATATTTTAGATTCCACATATAAGTGATATCATATGGTATTTGCCTTTCTCTTTCTGACTTTGCTTAGTATAATCATCTCTAGGTCCATCCATGTTGCTGCAAATGGCACTATTTCATTCTTTTTTATGGCTGAGTAATATTCCGTGTGTGTGTGTGTGTGTGTGTGTGTGTGTGTGTGTGTACCTACTTCATTTATTTTTACTCTTTTATAATTTATTCTTTTATGAATATTTTTGCATTTGAATTCTCTTTTGTAACCACATTAACAAAGTCACTAATGGTCATTTTGATTTTTAACTGCTTTTAATCTCACAAGACCTTCTGAGGAGAGGGGCTGTATCCCATAGTTGCTGAAAATACTGCAGAACCATCATCCCATTCATGAGGATGAGACGAAAGAAAGGTGCGACTCTCACAGAAGTCGGTATAGTATCCCACCCTTGATTATATCCCCTACCATCTCTATTTTTTTTCTACACTATGCAATAAAATTTCTAGTAACAGTCAGGCTATATGACAAAGGACATGAGTTTTGCATTCAGGCCCTCCTAGATCTAAATCTGGCTCTAATATAACTAGCTATGTGGCCCAACTTTTAAAATTTCCTCAAAGCTTCAATTTCTTCACCTGTAAAATAGTGACAATAGGATTACTCAGAGGATTACTGTGAAGATAAATTAGATAATGCATAGAAAGCTCTTCTCACAATGCTTGGCACATATTACATTTTTAATAAGTCCTGGCTCTTATTATTATTCGTTGTGGTTGGAAAGTGTCTCCTTCATGAACATATATGTTATAACGCACAAGGTACAATCACCCTCTACTCATTGGATTAAGATCCTGCCAAGAAGGTCTGCATGATGCAGCTATAATGGAGAAATGTAAGACCCAGGAGAGCAGATGCCTTGTATTTCCAATTCACTGATATTTCCTAAGTATCTAGAACTGTGTCTGGCATGTGGTAAGTACTAAGTAAATATCATGGAATAAATAAAAAGAATTTCTATATTAGATATAACTCTGCTTGAATCCTGGTTCAGCCATTTCCTAGCCATGAAACTTTGGGTAAGTCACATAACTTCTCTGCGTCTTAGTTTTCTCACCTATAAAGTGAGAAAATATAATCATTTCTAACTAGCAGAATTAGTCACATATAATAACACGTGTTAAAGTTCTCCATAAACTCTGCATCAAGATTCAAACGTCCATGTGAGGGTGGTTGTGGTCACACAGAAACATTGAAAGTCCTTCCAAAACAGTGATTATTCTCCCTGTTTTGCAGCCACCTCCCTCTCTCCATGAGCCTTCTGGCTCAAAAACACAGTTTGAGAATCCTCAGAATCCCATATCCTGATCTCCTGTGCTTCCCACCTCATCTAAGCCAAGCTGTCAGCTCTTGGCTTCACCCCTCTGCCTCACCCTTGCCTTTGGAACTCTGGTTTGAGGGTCTGACTTGGTGCGCTTGGTGTCTGTCTTGGTGTCTGAATCAGAGTAAAGACTCTGATTTTATGTGACTCTTTGTTTCTCAGTACCTTTGGCTGATTCAGTTAGGATTTCTCCACTCTGGTTCTTTCCCTGTGGGCACCAGCACCCATTTCTAACCCCCTGGGCTTCCCCACACCCCATCCTGCCACGCACACATGGGTAGGGTAGGTCTAAAGAATGAGTCCCATTAGGGTATATTCCTAAAATCCTGACTTAATGTGAAGCCGAAAGTTTCCATTTGTGTCAAAAGGATTTGGGGCAAAAGAAGACTCTGAGGACCCCTAGGAATTTTTTTAACAATTGGCCAGTTACCCTATACTCAGACAACAAAATAGGACATAGACTAGTGCTTGGCAGAGTGTGCTGGAAGGAAAATGGTAATTCTTTGTTCGTGTTGTGATGGGCTGAACTCTCCCTCGGGAGAGTTCAGAGTCATCCCAGAAAGTTCAGCAAAGACATCTGCTCAGATGAGGACATCTGCTCAGTGAAAATACTTCAGAGGGAGTGCAAAAGAAAAGAGAATGTTGGAATGAATTAAAATTAAAAGCAACTGACAAAAATTAGTACAGAATTGAATGTCTTATTAAAGGCTGCTGGGACACTTAATTCCATAGGCTCCATGTAAGTGTTGCATACACTGTACTCAGCTCAGAGGCACAAATTAAGAGCAAAAATATCAGTCTGTCCACAAACATGACAGTGTCCTCGTGTGCCCAACTCTGTGCTAGGTCTTCTACAATCTTATCATCATAATTTCCATCATAGAATCAAAATAATTTGGAAAGTGCTAGAAATAACATATAAAGATGATAGCAAATGACACAATCTATAGCAAGCATTTAGTCAACATTGTCAGAGTAATTAATGAATTGAATCTGCAACAAATATTTCGTGAACACCCATAGCGTGCCAGGCACTGTTCCAGGCACTGGAGACACAGAGGTGAACAAGACATCCACCCACCCTTATAGAATTTATATTCAAGATAATACACAGGTAGTGCTAAATGCCGGATGAGAAGATAGAGGGTGGGGGGATGTGGCTAAGACCACTTGCCAGAGGTCTCATTTGAGCAGGAATCTGTATGAAGTGACTAAGCCATATAACAGTCTAAAAGAAGAGAGTCCCAGCCACAGGGAACAGAGAATGCACAGACCACAGGGCAGCTCAAATGTGGCATGTGTGACCCACAGCATGGAGAAGTGTGGCCAGAGCAGAACATACCAGAGGCAGAGTGGTGGATGCTGAGTTTGGGAAAGAAGCCAGGGCCTGACTTGTAGAGTCTTAATAAGTTATGGCTAGAAACTTGGAGGGTTGGAGAAAGGGACTCAGGTGAGCAGGTTCGCATGTGACTGGATAGTAATTGGCAGTTTCTCTGTGGTCTCCATGTTTGACTAAAGACCCAGAGTTAAAAACAATAGGATCAAACTATGCTCACCCAGAAGCTGCCAGATTTTGTGTCACAGATCTTATTAAAAGAGAGAAGACCTGATTCTTCACTCCTCACCTCCATTATCCCAACCAGCCCAAGGAAGAGGAGATTAAAATCTTCAGAACACTGTTGACCTCATCAAGAGTCATGGTTGCACTCTTCCTGCCTTCGGTATGAGAGAAGCCTACTCTAACTCAAAGGAAAGTGAGAGGATTTCTAAAGAAGTCTATGGCAATGTTGTTTTCTTTTTCCACGAAGGGAACTGACATCTTACTTTCTAGCTGGGACACCAGCTGAGATGCAGGTATCGTACCTGTATTCTAATCTGCTGCTAGAGTAGAGATGCCAGGAGAATTCTGGGGGAGACAAGAGACTCAGCGACCAATTCTCACCAGGTTTCTGAAAGTAGAGAGCTGACTCGATCATGGTGGAAAGATGGATGGGAAGGACAAAGAGTGAAAGAGATTCCAAACATGTGTGTCCACTATCGTGGACCCTCTCACGAACTCATTCTCTAAGGAAACTGCTGGTCAATTGTCACCACCCAATTGTAAGCCACCCCTTCTAGCGATCAGAGGGCAGAAGACTTACACAGGATGGGCAGGAGGAAAAACATTGTCCCCTGGCTAGTGTGGAAGTGAACAAAACTTGCTTGACATTTTCCTACAGAACGAGTAACTAGGGCCATCTCACCACTCCTACATTTGTGGGGCTTATGAAGAATCCTTTAGGAGCTGACCTCCTAGACACGACAGGTGTGCACTAAAGGTACCAAAAACCACAGAACAAAGAATAAAAATTAGAGCACTGACACTATCCCACTTTGAGACTTTCTATAAACTTACAGTAATCAAGACAGTGTGGTATTGGTGAAAAACACAGACATATGGACCAATGGAACAGAATAGAGAGCCCAGAAAGGGACCAAACAAATAGAGTCAACTGATTTTTAAAAGAAAGGCGCAAAGGCAATTCAATGGAGAAAGGATAGTCTTTTCTACAAATGTACTGGAACAACTGGATATCCATATGCAAAAAAACAAAAAAAACAAACCAAAAAAACCCAGCAACAACAACAAAAAGAAACCAATCTAGACACAGACCTTACTTCTTTCACAAAAATCTATAAAAATGGACCATAGACCTAAATGTAAAATGCAAAACCATAAAATTCTAGAAGATAACATAGGAAAAAAATCTGTGTGAGCTTGGTTGTGGTAATGAATTTTTAGACACAACACCAAAAACAAATCCATGAAAGAAACATTGACAAGTTGGACTTCATAAAATCAAAAACTTCTGCTTGTGGAAGGCACCGTTAAGAGATTGCAAAGTCAAGCCACAGACTAAGAGAAAATACATATCTGATAAAGTACTTGTACCTAAAATATACAAGGAACACCTAAAACTCAACAAGAAAACAATCCGATTTTTAAATGGGCCGAAGATCTAAACAGATACTTCATCAAAGAGATATACAAATGGCAACTGAGCATTTGAAAAGATGCCCGACATCATATGTTATTAGGGAATTGTGAATTAAAAGATCATACCACTATCTACCTATTAGAATGGGTATAATTCAAAACGCTGACAACACAAAATCCTGGCAAGAATGTAGAGCAACAGGAACTCTCATTTATTGCTTGTGAGAATTCAAAATGCGACAGTTACTTTGGAAGACAATTGGTAGTTTCTTACAAAGTTAAACATCGTCTTACTATAAAATTCAGCAATCACATTCCTAGGTATTTACCCAAAGGAGTTGAAGCTTATGTTCACATAAAAACCTGCACACAAATGTTTATAGCAGCTTTATTTATAACTGTGAAAAACTGGATGCAACCAAGATGTCCTTCAGTGGGTGAATGGATAAACAAACTATGTTACATCCATACAACATAATATTATTCAGCAATAAAAAGTGAGCTATCAAGCCACAAAAAGACATGGAGGAGCTTTAACCATATATTGCTAAATGAAAGAAGCCAACCTAAAAAGGCTATGTACTGTATTGTTCCAACGATATGACATTCTTGAAAAGAAAATCTATAGCAACAGTAAAAAGATCAGTGGTTGCCAGGAGTTTAGGGGAGGGGAAGAGATATGAATAGGCAGAACACACAGGATTTTTAGGGTCGTGAAACTATTCTGTGTGATACTGTAAGGATGGATACATGACACTATGCATTTGTCAAACCCATAGACTAACACAACACAAAGAGTTAACCTTAATGTAAATTATGGACTTTAGTTAATAATAATATATCAATATTGGTTCATTAATTTTAACAAATTTACCACACTAATGCAAGATGTTAATGATAGGGGAAACCGTGTGGGGAGAGGGTGTATATGGGAACTCTCAGTATTATATGCTCAATTTTCCTGTAAACCTAGGAGCAGGACAGGAATCAATACACAGATGTAGAGAATGGACTTGAGGACACGGGGAGGGGGAAGGGTGAGCTGGGACAAAGTGAGAGAGTGGCATGGACATATATACACTACCAAATGTAAAATAGATAGGTAGTGGGAAGCAGCCGCATAGCACAGGGAGATCAGCTCGGTGCTTTGTGACCACCTAGAGGGGTGGGATAGGGAGGGCGGGAGGGAGACGCAAGAGGGAGGGGATATGGGGATATATGTGTATGTATAGATGATTCACTTTGTTATAAAGCAGAACCTAATACACCATTGTAAAGTAATTATACTCCAATAAAGATGTTAAAAAATATAAAAATAAATAATAAATAAAAATGAAGTCTACTGGTTAAAAAAAACACCCAGAATCATGAGAGGAAACCACAGTGGAGAGGCAAGAACAGGTTGTAGATGATGTTGAAAATACACAGAACTGTGGTCAGAAATTCATTACTGTGTAAGGGGAGGGGGACAGGATTGCAAGGACACCAATAAGTATCCTGGGACTGACTTCAAAGGTCCATCTGGCTGGTTGTGAAAAATGGATTAGAGATGGCCAAGAAAGGACAAGGAGAGACCATGCCAGCATTTCAAGTGAGACACGCGGATTCTTAAGCTAGCATGATAGCAATGGATGTAGAAGAAAACAGAGTTGAAAGATGTTTAGGTGGTGGAATTAACAGGAATGCCTGGTGTACAGCAGCAGCAGGGAGCGGGAGAGATCTAGGATCGCTTTCTACTTTTCAGCTGAGCAATTGGACGGAGATTTGTACCACTGACTGAGTTGGGGAAGACTGGGGAATAAGCTGGTTTGGGAGAAAAGATCATTAGTTTTCTTTTGGCTCTGTTGAGACCAATGAGCCTGTATGACTTTCAGGAAGAGATGTGGAATGGATAGTGAGATATGTAGGTTAGAAGCCCAGCTGAGGAGCCTGAACTGAGATGCAAAGGCCCTGGGGACATTAACATACAAGGGTATCTTAGATCCATGGGATCCTAGGTCCTAAACCAATGCTGACGGCAGTTAACCTTTCTGAGCTCTTATATGCACTAAACATTATAAAAGACACTCTATACTAATTGCCTTATTCAATCTTCAGTCCAACCCTATGAAGTAGATGCTATTATTATCACCACTTTAAAGATAATAAAACTGAGGCTCTGAAAGGTCAAACTACATCTCCCATACCACACACCTGGCAAGAGACAAAGACACAACTCAAAACCTAGTCCATGTCCTCCAGTCTTTATATGTTTAAACCCTATGTTTTCAAGTATCCGTATTTCAAATATTCAAGTGTAACTTAACCAGCTTCAATGGGTGTACCTACCTATCTAACCTTTCCACCCACCCAGAGGTCTCAGCCTTTATCAAGATTTACTTGAGTCAGAAATATCTGAGACTGCTTTGTTATTCCAACTTTTGCATGTTTCTTTAATTTCTATATTACTGTAATACGTACTGTAATACAAAAATACGATCAGATAGTTTTCAAGTCTCATTAGTCAAATTAATATTGGTACTGCAAGCAACCTGAAATTTTGGCAAGTGCAATGAAAAAGGTTGAGTGGAATTAGCAGCAAAGATTACTGTTGGAGGAGAAATTAAATAGATTGCTTCATTTGGAAAAAGAGAAACAACTTTCAATTTACTAAATAACATATTTTTTTAGAAGATTCCCTGGAGTGAAATCAACCGAGAGATGGGAAGTCCATATCCAGAGACATAGGGGCTCTGGGTCCATTGGCAAGTGACTACTCTGCTCTAGACCTCAGTTTCCCATCTGTCAGAGGAGAAGAAGAGCAGTTGCCCTGAATATTTCACAGGGCTGTGAAAAGACACAGGTGAGATGATAAATGGGGAAGCTTCATGAAGTGTAAAAAGTGCTACACAAATAAAAGAATTAATTTGAATAATGATTACACTTCATATAGAGACAAGCCACAATTATTGACAGACGGCATACCTAGGCTGGGTATTGCAGTCAGACACATTAGGGTGCAGGAAGATGGACCCTAGTGATTGCCAGGATGAAGACCCTCCCTTGACAAATGAGGAGAATGGAGCAAGAAAGGGTAGGGGATTCACCCAAGGTTGTGATAACAGAACTGATATTAACACCTACAGTTCTCCCTCCAGTCTGTCAGTTTCTCTCTCTTTCCTTTAGCTAAGAGACCTCTTGGTTATTTGGGGGGTCATTACTATCTCCTGCCAGGAAAAGATCTGGAACAATCAAAAGAGAGTAGTCTGGCCGCAAGTTTGGATCTTAGTAAGATAAATGGTTTTTCCCAGGAAGAAAAATACAGTAACCTGAAGCTTACAGAGGATTATAGTTCCACATTTCTGAGACTATAGGTGAAGCAACAAAAGCCTCAATACCAGTAGCAGCTCACATTCACTAACTGCTCAATTTGTGCCTGGATCTGTGCTAAACATTTTACCCGCATGTGTGTCTCATTTTATCCCCACAACAGTCCTGTGAGTTGGGTATCATTATTGACTCCATTTTATAGATGGGAAAACTGAGGCTTAAATGTGTTAAAGAAGTTGCACTGGGACACAGTCTGTAAGAGAAGAAAGCAGAGACTCACCCCAGCCAATGCCACTGTTAGTTTCCAGATTTTAACCACTTGATACATTAACTTCCACTACAACCTAAAGTCCTTGGGGCTGCA